>NW_019726229.1:1128240-1255282 GCF_002891405.2 Cryptotermes secundus
CTTAAAATTGTTAAGGAATATTTCCTCCCACATTCATGCCAGTTCACTGTTCATGATCCTCCAGCAATTCGATGCTAATTACGCCCTAATCTATGAAGCCGAAAGAAGTATTTCTAAACAACCGCGGAAAGAATTCGCTTTTGTTCCCTTAGAGAGCATAGAACTGTCGAAATTCCACGTGTGTGTTAAAGAAGTTTACTCGATTCAGATGAATGACACTTCAGACGGACAGACGATGACTGTATCAGAGAAACACCTGTGGTTGAGCTACCCTCAAGTAAATTGCTTCTGGACACATCATCACTAATCCTTTCAATGCAAACACTCCGTCTCACTTGGCTGGACAGGTATAATATTTTACAAGGAACAGGATTCTGTCTCCTGGCTGATAGAATTGTTTCCTTAGCTTCAGCTTGTAAGGTGTGCTTGTTTGTGTGCACCCGCGAGGAGATAGCTTACTGTGCATAACGAACACTGCAGACCACACCTGTCTAAATTACTTTCACCTCTAAGCAATTTTTTCGCTTCCACTACAGACCCGTTACGTGGTTATAAGTTCATCAACGCACACCCTGTTCTAAAGAAAATGTTCTTCTATGTGTAAGCCTATTTTAATTAACACTATTAATTCATTCTATTTAGACAATAAAATGTAGCACAATTTGCAGATTCGCCCCTGTGCTGGCTGTGATGTGGATTGCTGGATAGAAGCAGAGACAGAAAAAATGATAACAAGAAGGGAATAAGGAAACAAGACATGAAATTCATGAGCGATTAAATACTTACTACTATTTTTAGTCGATTAACTCTTGTAACGACGAAGCCGGGATAGCGTAGTGGGTATAGCAACCAGCTACGGGCTGAAAGGCCGAGGAGTCGGAGTTCGAGTTCCGGTAGGATCAAGAATTTTCTCTCCTCCACGTCATCCAGACTTGCTCTGGGGCCCACCCAGCCTCCTACCCAATAAGTACCGGGGGTAAAGCGGTGGGGGGACCTATACATCCAATCCCCTCTACTCCTCCCCTCTACGCCTTCATTGCTTAATGCTTCGTTAGTTAAGGACGTAGATGGCTGAGGCACTGTGCTACAAGCCGGAAGGTCGCGGGTTCAAATCCCGATGAGGTTACTGGATTTTTCAATTGACATAATCCTTCCAGCCGCACTATTTCCCTGGGGTCGACTCAGCCTCTAACAGAAATGGGTATCAGCAATTAATTAAATAATTTTCCTTGCGAGTAAAGCGCGGCCGGCGCGTAAGGCTGACAACCTTACCGCCATCTATGAGCCGATTGTCTAGATAATGTGGGACCCTCAACGTCTCACAACCCTATGGGCCTTCACGGCCTGTTACAGGGATAGCTATACTTCTTTTTACTTTACAGGAACAACTTTATCTTTTAACTCTTGAAACGAAGTTTACAATTAAAACACTTGTTTTTCTTCTTCTTTTCCCAAGAATTATACAGTAAAATATTCTAGGACTATCAGTTGCGTCAGTTGGTTAAATGTAACCGACGTTTCAGGGATCATCCCTATCTCCATGTGATCATTACTCCGAAACGCGGGTAAACGTCTACTTGAGTACAAGGCGCTGTATCCCAGAAGGCAGTGAACTAGCTGGCGTTCATGCCAAGATTCGAACCAGCTACCACTCGAATACAATTCGGGATGTAAAATGCAGAGTGTTAAATAGCTCCATACAGCTATTAACGTTGTTCTCCGAATGGTAATAAGCTTACTTAAAAATGGAAATGATGAATAAAAATAAAATTAACTCTCCTATAACAAATTTCAGCAAAATATGAGGAAGGTTTAATGGGATACATAGAAAAGCTCATTTACCGCCTTATGTAAATTTGGCTCCATTAGGATAGGATGAAGGAGAATCTAGATTTCCTTACACTGTCTTGCTACAAGTCATATATAAAACTTCAAACAAAATCAGTGAGAATGTTATGGGATGTATACAGAAGTCCTTTTACTACCCTATGAACACCTGTGGCATTATTACGATTAAACGTGGCTCACAATCATAAATGTCTGAAATTTGGTAAATATCTCCATTATTTAATTTAAATAAAATCTCTGTAACTCAATTTACGGACATACTGAAAAATACATGTATAGTCTTAAGTAAAAAAAAGGCAAACTATCACTGTAACAGGCCGTGGAGGTCCATATGGTTGTGAACGGTCGAGGCTTCCACATTTTCTAGGCAGTGGGCTCACAGATGGTGATTAGGTAGTCAGCCTTACGCGCCGGCCGTCCTTTACTCCCCAGGAAGATTGCTGGTACTCATTTATATTGCAGGCCGAGTCTACCCCAGGCCCATAGTGCGACTGAAAGGATTAGGCCAATTAAAAAAAAACAGTGACCTTATCGAGATTCGAATCTGCGTCCTTCCGGTTTGTAGCATATGCTTTATTATGGGTAAATATGGCCGAAAATTGGAATTGCAAGACAACCTTTAACGAAAGTATTTCATATCAAATTTTAGTGGTATTTGTACACCTATTTAGGCATTGATACTTGGCCACAGACAGAGGGACGGACAGGCGAACAGGCATGAGCTCCACATAAGGCGTCCTTTTTTACTTTGTAAGGAGCGTCTAGAAGAGAAGCAATGAAGACCCAGTCAGGGGGAGCAACTGTGAATTGTGGTTTGGGTAAAATGTGAAGGAAAAATACCATGCGGAGGACTTAAGCCTTTACGGAGGATAAACCAGCCATTAAAATGCGTTCTAAAGAAATATGATGTGAGGATGTGAAATGGATTAATCTGGCTCAGGATAATTCAGATGCTTTCATAACTAAACACACGACGATAGATGTGGAATATCTGAACCAACTGAGCAACAATCAGCTTCTCAAGAAGCACTCCACTCCATGAAGATAGTGTAAGAAATGCCTCTACCAAAATATAGTTTAAGTAAATAACAACAGATTAGCTACATAAATCCATGGACCAAATTCTTTCTTGGCCAACTGAAGGACGTAGCTGGTCAAGAAGTATCCCGCATTTTTAAGAAATCTGAAGGGTCATTACCGCGTTCACAACAGCCTCTCACTGGATCCTATCCTGAACCAATTTAGCCTAGTTCACACCCTCACAACATACTAACATCAGATTTCCATGTACGTTATATTTCCGAAGCGGTCTCTTCCCTCCGGGCTGCCCGAATCAGGTTTAGTATTCTTTTTGTTCTTATTATCTCTCCATGTGTGGTAAGTACCCCTCCATTATTAACCTTCCAGTATGCATGCGTATCTCATTTGTCTAATAAATAATCCAACAAAGTTATGCCGTAACAGTAACCAAATCTGCTGGTGTTATTACGCACTATCGACCTATGACAAAATTATCAAGAACAACTGACCCACTTCGTTATTTACTCAGTTTCAGCACAGACGGTACTGTACACCGTAGATGTGTTCAGTTCTGTTACTGTTCCTGAACATCAGAAAATTTAATTTTCTATCCAATGCGTTGAGAGGCACAATGACGCCTCCTCACTCATGCATGACGTCTACTGTAGGCCACTGCCGTATCTGCACACTTACACGTGTCTTGACATCCGGTCACATACGCGCCACGGAACCCAATTTTGGTGCCACAGTCAGGCCACAACCATGACCGTGTCTCCGGCTGGAAGGCTACGTGATCAACCAGTCGAGTGCCACATAGCTATTCAGACAAAGCAATATAAGGAACCAGAATATATATGGCGAGCAGCGAGTTAAGTGCCAAGCGGCGAGTCAAGAGACGAAATAGAGGAGAAGCTAAAACGAACATAGAGAAGCAGTGAGTCAGTGCCAAGCGGTGAGTCTGTCTCGGTGGCTTTTAGTCCGCAAGCGAACTGATCGAGCGACCGCCGCTTGTCGGCGAAGTTAGTGCCAACTTTAGCGGATAAAGAGAGTCGCGTGATAAACGCAACGGATTCCCACAGCCGTTAATCTCGGTTTTCTAGACCGGATGCCAAGCGATGAGTCAAGCGACGAAACATAAGAGAAGCCAAAACGAACACAGCGGAGCAGCGAGTCAGTGCCAAGCGGTGAGTCAAGCGACGAAATATAAGAGAAGCTAAAACGAACACAGCGGATCGGCAAATCAGTGCCAAGCGGCAAATTAAGCGACGAAATATAAGAAGCTAAAACGAACACAGCGAAGTGGTAAATCATTGCCAAGCGGCGAGTCTAGCGACGAAATATAAGAGAAGCTAAAATGAACACAGAAGAGCAGCGAGTCAGTGCCAAGCGGTGAGTCTAGCGACGAAATATAAGAGAAGCTAAAATGAACACAGAAGAGCAGCGAGTCAGTGCCAAGCGGTGAGTCTAGCGACGAAATATAAGAGAAGCTAAAATGAACACAGAAGAGCAGCGAGTCAGTGCCAAGCGGTGAGTCTAGCGACGAAATATAAGAGAAGCTAAAATGAACACAGAAGAGCAGCGAGTCAGTGCCAAGCGGTGAGTCTAGCGACGAAATATAAGAGAAGCTAAAATGAACACAGAAGAGCAGCGAGTCAGTGCCAAGCGGTGAGTCTAGCGACGAAATATAAGAGAAGCTAAAATGAACACAGAAGAGCAGCGAGTCAGTGCCAAGCGGTGAGTCTAGCGACGAAATATAAGAGAAGCTAAAATGAACACAGAAGAGCAGCGAGTCAGTGCCAAGCGGTGAGTCTAGCGACGAAATATAAGAGAAGCTAAAATGAACACAGAAGAGCAGCGAGTCAGTGCCAAGCGGTGAGTCTAGCGACGAAATATAAGAGAAGCTAAAATGAACACAGAAGAGCAGCGAGTCAGTGCCAAGCGGCGAGTCTAGCGACGAAATATAAGAGAAGCTAAAATGAACACAGAAGAGCAGCGAGTCAGTGCCAAGCGGTGAGTCCACAGACGAAATATAAGAGAAGCCAAAACGAACACCGCAGAGCAGCGAGTCAGTGCCAAGCGGCGAGTCTAGCGACGAAATATAAGAGAAGCCAAAACGAAGACCGCAGAGCAGCGAGTCAAGTGTCAATGTGTCAAGCAGCAATGTAAGATAGACAAACCGGAATGTGCAGAGTGGGGAGTAGAGGGACCCTACTCAGCAATGTCAAATTATTATTTTCTTCGCACGCAAAGCTTTAATTATATTACTGGTGAATCGTGCTGATTGCAGGAGATGATTTTAGATGAAGACCAAAGAAAAGAAAAACGATGGAACTCATATCAGTTTATGTTTGTGCCTCTACTATTAGTTTTCATCGTACAGCATAAATTTCATCATTGGCCGATCATGCAAAAAGGCTACAATGTAACTGTAGTCTCAGATCGAGGGTGCTATGGAAAAATAACATTAAAACTGTGAAGATAATTGTCTTCCTTGTTGTGGCGTCACGTAATCTGGAAGAACGTCACCAGCATTTCGAAAAAAAAAATGCTGTGGAAGTCAGTCGCCGTCATGAGAACTGCAAATCTCAGTCAACCTTATGATTGCCTACAAGAAAATAAACCGTGAGGATGGAAGGTGGAAGGAACTGGCACAAAACCACGTTTAATGACGCCCTTCGGTAGAAGCACGATAAAATCTTCGGCTTCTATTCTCAGAGTCAGTCAGTCGTTTAGTTAACCAGCAAATGTAATTGGGCAGTCAATTTCATTAGTTATTTTAATCTGTTTCTTACTAATTTTAATTTGTTATTTAATCAGTTTAGTTAGTTTAGGCCAGGTTAATTATGTTTACTTATTGATCCATAAGTTAATTAGGTAAATTTTGAAGCTGTTCTTGTAACACTTTCTTTCTTGGCTTACTTTTCAACTCTGAAGATGTAGGTGACATATCCCTCCGAAACGTCAATTAATTTTCAACGGACTGCAGACAGAAATGTACTTGTTAACACTTGGTTCCGCGAGACAAAATCTCAAGAAATGGAACCGATAAATTAAGGGACTGTACACATTTGTGCATTCATTTTGCACTGTCCGACTTCACCTGTTTGTTCCGTTCAGGAGTCCGTTTCGTAGTTTTAATAGGTTTTAGACGCTTCAGCTGCTAATGCTCTTCACGGTCACCTCTTTAGTGACGATGAAGCTGCAGAAAGTGAAGTTCGAAACAGCTGCGAATGGCTAACAAGAGACATTACCGGCCGGAACTGAAGACTAAAGAAATGTGAACAGCCAGTGAACGAACTGACAGGACACAAGAGTCCATGCAGCAGCTGACTAACTGACCAACTGAGCACTCAACCAACGAAGTAATTGAGGAACCACCAAATATGTCGTTCTAAGAGGTAACGCTCTAGATCTCTATTCTAAATGTGCTCGGTTCGAATCTTGACTGGGACACTGTCTGCTCTTACTGGGGTTTTCGCGGATTTCCACAGTCCCCCCAAGCAAACTGCCGGACAGTTCCTTCATCAGGCCACGACCACTTCATCCATATCCTTTCTGATTCATCATATGATTCATGTATTATCCTACCATCCGACGCTGTACGTGTATATTCTTGATACTGAGAGCGTCGGTAAACAACCTACGAAAACAAAACCAGAGAAATCAAGCAACAAGAAATAAAGTAACAAATGAAATATTTAATCAAGTTGACTACCCCCAATTTACGAATTTAAATAACCAACCAATTAACTAATGACATAACTTATTAACTGACCAAACGACCTCCACGAAACAGGCTCTAGACTTACATTCCTGTCTATATCTATCTATGGCTCTGCAAGCCCTTGTTGGACCTTGGCCGTCTTTTCAGTTTCTTAATTGTATACACAGTCGGTAAGACTCCTTGGACGGGTGATCAGCCAGTTGCAAGGTCGCAACCTACACACAGAACAACACAAACACAGAATAAACATATACAGACATCCACGTCTTGAGTGGGATTCGAACCCACGATCTCAGCGTTCGAGCGAGCGAAGACAGTTCATGACTAAGACTGAGCGGCAATTGTGAGCGGCTTTACATTGCTGTAGAATTAAAAACTTTAATATATTCAAGACATTTAATATTGTTAAGGGACCCCAATGCCGGTCACGGTAGCCGAGCGGTCTAAGGCATGCACTATCTTCGCTCGCTCGGAAGCTGCGATCGTGGTTTCGAATCCCACTCAGGGCATGGATGTTTGTCTACAGGTAGAGGCCTTGCGACAAGCTGATCACCCGCCCAAGGAGTCCTACCGAATGTGTAAGATCTAGAAAAACCGAAGTGAACGGAGAAGTTTATGGAGGTAGGCCTAGGCCCACTGGGGCTGTAGTGCCAAGGGGGGGAAAAATAAGAAAAAGAAAAAGAAGGAACCCCAATGTTAAATATCATTATCAGTTGTCATTATTGTTTCAAGTCATTACTTCGTAAACGTGTTCCGAACAGAAATTCATATTCATTTATTTTTGCTGCCGTGCGTGTCGCAGAACTGACACCTCTCAACAGCAGCGCTTCTCCGTCAGGGAGTGAAAATTATTTTTAACCGATAGAAAGGTGGAGACTGTTTCGAAACAATTCTGGACATGAGAGTAAGTAAGTAAATAAGTAAGTAAGCAAAAGTAAAGCTATCCCTCTAACAGGCCGTGGAGGCCCATAGGGTTGTGAGACGTTGAGGTTCCCACATTTTCTAGACAATCGGCTCATAGATGGCAGCAAGGTTGTCAGCCCTACGCGCCGGCCGCCTTTTACCCCAGGAATATTAAAAGACTTAATCATCTCTGTGAAAACCCTCTGTAATAGTAGGGTGCGTGTAAATAAGTGGGGTATTTCTGAGACGACTTGGAAGACAATGCATTCTGTCACACACACAACCAATATGCTTGGTTCGTCGCCTGATGCTTGACCAAGCAAAAATCGAAGGCCGCACCATAGCTCAAGCGGTTAGTCATTGGCTTCCCATTGCTGCGGCCCGGGTTCGATCCCGCGTCTGGTCAAGTGGAATTTGTGGTGGACAAAGTGTCGCTGGGGCAGGTTTTCTCCGAGTAGTTCGTTTTCACCTGCCAATCTTTATTGCACCAACTGCTCCACAATCACCCTCACCTATCATCTGGGGCTGGTACAATAGGTCAGAAGTGGTCACAGTACAAGGGACTCAGTCCCACCCCACTATCAATTACAAAAAAAACTCGAGATGAACTGCTGTCAGGATGAATCCCAGGAACATGGAACGACGTGTTATCATGAGATACAAATACCAGACATGTTTAACAGTTTTGTACCCCATTGTACATCTTCGACACTTGTAGGAGTCTTCATTATCGCTGATCCTCTAATGGACTGTGTACACTCTGACATGAGACGAACAGACTTATGTCTACATGTGTATAACAACTGGCCTGTTACAGGCCAACACTACCAGTATCTGTCAGTACAGTCAACGGTACAAAACTTACAACAAACGTTCGCATAATGCCATATGTACTCGTATATTGCCGATCGCAGTGGCCGCGATGTCTAAGGCATGAACTGTCTTCGCTCGGTCTAATGCTGGGATCGTGGGTACGAATCCCACTCAAGGCATGGATGTCTGCGTGCGTTTGATCTATTTTCATTGCTCTGAGTGTAGGATGGGGCCTTGCGGCGCGCTGATCGCCCGTCCAAGGAGTCCTACCGTCTGTGTAAAAAAGATTACGAAACTGAAGAAGAGGCCAGGGACCAACAAAGGTCTGTAGAGCCATTGATGGCTGAATGATGAATACT
Source organism: Cryptotermes secundus (assembly GCF_002891405.2). Lineage (NCBI taxonomy): Eukaryota > Metazoa > Arthropoda > Insecta > Blattodea > Kalotermitidae > Cryptotermes > Cryptotermes secundus. Next base: position 1,136,908 of record NW_019726229.1, read on the forward strand.
CGTATATTATTGTATTATTATTATTATTATTATTATTACTACTAATATATTGTCATTGCTATAGCCTGGTCTAGAAAACCGAAATTAACGGCCGTGGGGATTCGTTGCGCTGACCACGCGACACCCTCTATCCGCAAAAGTTGGCACTAAACTTCGTCGAAAAGCGGCGGTCGCTCGGTCGGTATGGTTCGCTTGCGGACTGAAACCACGGAGTTGTCGTTATAGCTCCACAGTCCCTTTGTTCGGATTTGGCCGCTTTCCAGTTTTTGATCCTATAAACAATCGGTAGGACTCCTTGGAGGGGGGATCAGCCCGTCGCAAGGACTCTACCCACACACAGAGCAACGCAAACACAGAATAAACGCACACAATACAGACATTCATGCCTTGAGTGGGATTCGAACTCACGATCCTAGCTTTTGAGCGAGCGAGATCACTTCATGCCTTAGACATCGCCGCAACTGTGAGTACAATACACGTATTATAAATTGCGACAATCAAAACCGTCTGCATTGCACTGTACGTCATACTTAACAGCGATCTTAAAAAGTTTTGTGGTGCTTAATCGTAATAGATTAGCCTTATGTTAAATATAAAAGTTCATGACGGCCGCAGAAAGGCAGAATGATATTATGCAACGGCATAATTTCTATTTGAGATGACATTCCGGAGACCGGGTTCTGTAAAGCCTGCTCTATTGGGCTCAGTGTCGACAGAAATGGCCCGTATCTCAGGAAGAGCTCCGAAGCACAGTCACCGAAAGTCTCCTTAAACAAAAATTACAAAGAAAAACGTCCGAAAAAGTTAATAATTCTGGCCTTATTCTTTTATTTATCTGTGATTTATTTTACGTTGCTGTCAGTATCACATACTACATATATGTTCGCTGGCGACTCCTCCATTGGAGGGGATTTGGAAGGAAACAGTCGTGGCCTAATTACGGCACTATCCTCAAATTCATCTGGATCTACTGAGAAAATCCACGAAAAGTCTCATTCAGGATATCTGGTGTTCAGCCGGAATTCAAACCGCGCATCTCCGGAACACAAGTTTAAAGTATCACGGCTTACGCCGTGACAGGTCTTGCAGTTCCCCAGATATTTCCACTGTGTTCGATAAGGCTAACTTTTCTGGACACAAAGTGCATTATATGAATCTTATGTTATATGCAAGTCGGCTTGGATGTGTCAAAAAAAATCATGAAGAGAGTTTCCTGGAGTTTGAGATGCCCATAGAAATAGCGAACACTTAAGTAAGAGCAACTAGCACGTTAACAGGAAACGAAAAAGACGACGCCGAAAATGAAAAGAAGTCAAACCGAACGACTCAGATTTCAGCGTGTATATTTGCCCAGCAATCTCTTCAGCGCTTTGCACGAGAAACGAGAATGACAAAACGAAACACGAGAACAATTGAAAAGAAAATTATCGAAATTATGATCTTACGAAAGCACTGCTGTGAATTCTTTGCAACCACGTGATTAAGCGATTTCTATATCAGATATCTTCAATCAATTCAGAGTGTCGAATTTGATCCAAAGTTGACACTTTTGTGAAATTTTGTCTTTTTTTTTCTGTTCCGAACACGGAGGGGATTTTGGGCCCTATGTCACATGCTGGCATAATTAATTATGATAAATACTCAAGGGAAATACACTACAGGTACGACAGCTATGATACCGCTATACTCGTATATCAAGTATCGCCGCAGATAACCGAGTAGGAAAGATGGAAACTGACAAAGAGAGGACATTGCACAGCCACCAAATGGACTTCCTGTACAATTTATAATAACGTTAGTTTATTGGTTTCAGATTGGACCACTTGGACACGAGTTTATTTCAGTGGTCTATACTTACGTCTATCTACGGCTCTACGTCTCTCTGTTGGACCTTGGCCGCTTTTTCAGTTTCTTAATCCCATACAGAGTCAGTAGGACTCCTCGGACGGGGGATCAGCCCATCGCAAGGGCGCTACCTACACACAGAACAACACAAACACAGAATAAACGCACACACAAACACCCATGTCTTGAGTAGGATTCGAATCCACGATCTCAGAATTCGAGCAGACGAAGATTGTTCGTGTCTTAGACCACGTGGCCAATGTGATCGGCATATTAATAAGTAGGCTGAAGAAGCTGTAGGTCTTTACTCGAACTGACCAGGGCATATTCCTGTTTACATCCCATGGCAACACTAAAGCATCCGAATAGAATATTTTCTTCTTCGGATCTTAGAAAACGAGGCGGTGATGAGACTACATAGCTTCGTATGGTAGGACGATCAATGCATGAATAACAAATTGGAAAGAACTTGGGCGCAAGCGGTCGCGGTCCAATGGGGGACCTCATTGCATGGAGGAAATGGAGAATATTACTGAAAACCTCAGAATCTTGGCCGAGATGCGAACCGAACACCTACCGAACACAGGTCTAAAGCGTTACCTCTGGACCAACCTGTCTGGTGAGCGGTCTCCGTAGTCTAGGGGTAACGTTCCCACCTCATGACTCAAGGTACGCGGGAGGGACTTCAAGCCGTGGGTCCCGTGTCGTAGATTTACGGCACGTAAAAGATCCTCATATCTCTAGGAGACCTCTGAACAAAATTAGGAAAGAGGGCCGACCTCGCTGGCAGAATGGGGCTGATAGCGAGCACCAGTACTGGAAGGGTATGGCGACAGTAGAAATTAAAGGGGGACGCACAATGGATCAATAACTGGTCTAAGTGCATGGGGAAACCCACCCCCTCTAATAATGAATGAATGAATGAATGAATGAATGAATGAATGAATGAATGAATGAATGAACCTGTCTGGTGAGTCCCTTACCAGAATTAGATCGAGGTCTCTCAGTTAGCAACTTTAGTCTTAATTTAAACAACATAAAAAAGGATTACAAGAAAATCAACAACAATTGCGGACTTCTGAGATGTGATGCGTGTAGTCCGTAGATAGGTACTTACACTCCGAAGGAACATGTTGCCTCCGTACTAAAGGTGGAACAGTTAAGCCGTGCCGTGGCTCAGGCGGTTAGTCGCCGGCTTCTTACAGCGGCGGCCCTGGTTCAAGTCCAGGTCAGGTCATGTGGGATTTGTGGAGGACGAAGTGGCGCTGGGGCAGGTTATCTCCTAATACTTCGGTTTCCCCATGCCAATTCTCATTCCACCAAATGCTCCACACTCATAATCTATCGTCCGGGGCTGCTACAATAGGTCAATTAGTGGCTGAAGTACAAGAGCAAGTGTACTCGGTCTTACCCCACCCCAAGAAACTAAAAAAAAATAAATGTGGAAAAGTTACAACGAAAACGAAGTGGAAGAAAGTAAGATATAAATACAAAAATGAACATTTTACGTTATCTCGAAATGATCACTGATCAGTAAACTACTTCATCTGGAACTGAATGAGTTTCCGGTCATTTTGGACTACTGGTCTAAGGGAAATTGCCATTCCTCACAGGACTGAAACATACCGCGAGTTCTTCGTTGTTAGTGTATTACTGTATCGCCATTCGTTTTAGCAAATGAATGAAATTAGCAGTCGGACACAACATCTTGCAGACAGAGAAGAGGTTATGTGACGCCTTAAATATTATTTAGACTTGTAAACATGTCCTTGGGATTATAAGTACAGGACAAGGAACAAAAGACACCCGTGACACTATTCACAATTCATCTTGGCAGATCCAACAAGTGACTCGTGGGACGCATTTCAAATCCTGAAGATACGTGTGGAGATTCAAGTGATTTTTAAGGGATGTCCACTGGTCTAAGTAGACCTAACAACTGCAAGCAACAAACGTCGTGATGTGGAGAATAATGTTAGAAACTGAAACCATATCTGTTATCGATAAATGATTGGATGAATCTTAAATTTTACGGTTATCAAAAATGCTCAATACACGTAGAATTTCAAGTGATAAAACCTGGATAATATCTTTTAAAATTATTCTATACCCAAAACATGTGATATTAGAGGCGAAGTATGATACTAGTCATTGTGTAAAAATCCTAGGTAAAAGGTAAACTTGTCCCTGTGCTTAATTAATTAAGCGCTATGACATGAAAACGTATGGGGGAGTGGATGTATAGATCCACATTTTCTTGACCTCGGCACTAGTTGGAGGTGAGTGGTCAGCTTCACGCCCCTGCCGCTTTATCCCCGGTACCAATTGGATAGGAATTTGGGCAGACCCCAGAGCCGGTCTGGACGTCGTGGAGAAGTGAAAATTCTTGACCCTACGGGAACTCGAACTCTGACCTCTCGCTTAGGCAGCCCGTAACCAGTTCCTATACCGACTGCGCTATCCCGGCTCGCACAAATCATAGACAGTGTAAAAATATCCCCCAAACCTCAGACAAATCCCGAAATATTCAACCAATGATCAGCTTGATACCGCCAATGTGATGACGAGCTGAAGGAGTTGGGTAGATCAGAGCTTCAACTCTCCGCCATAAACAGATGTAACCGAAAGTAACCTAACTCAATACAGACTACGTAACCGAACCTAAACACTCGTAAAAGCAACGTAAATTGTTATTTCTGAATTAATATTATTGTCTTCATTCCATTAGGGAATTAGAAATTAGAGATGGCAGGTTCTTACTCTTACACTAATTTCCTATATTTTACTTTTTTCAGTTGCTTTACTCTATTTATTTTTTAAGACTAACAACAGTAGGTAAAACAGATAAAAATAATTAAATTCTATTCTTTATATTTTTACCTGTTTAATCAATACCCCAAAGGAAGATAATAAAATACGCTTGAGCAAAAAAGAGAAACAAAACACATTAAAAAAACAGAATAAGGTAACTTGTGTAATTGAAAAAAAAAAGTAAAGCTGTCCCTGTAACAGGCCGTGGCAGCCCATAGGGTTGTGAGTTGTCGAGGCTCCCACATTTTCTAGACAATCGGTTCACAGACGGCTGTGAGGTTATCAGCCTTACGCGCCGGCTGTCCTTTATCCCCAGGAAGATTCCTGGTGCTCATTTCTGTTAGAGGTCGAGTCCACCCCAGGGCCATATTGCGGCTGGAATGATTAGGTCAATTGAAAACTGTAATGACGTCATGACCTCATCGGGAATTGAACTCGCTACCTTCAAGCTTGTAGCATAGTGCCTCAACTAACTACGTTACCGCGTGCCCCAAACCTGTATCATTTAGACAATAATAAAATTGTAGAAAAGTCACGCTAAATATTATGCAGTGAGAGATACTGAACACAATGCATGTTCTAATGATTAAGGAAGCATATTGTATAGACTTTTGAGGATGCCGAGCACAGTGGCCGCGCGCTGTAAGGCATGAGCTGTCTTCGTCCGCTCGAACGCAGGGGTCGTGGGTTCGAACACCACTCAAGGCATGGATATCTGCATTGTGCACCTTTTATTCTGTGTTTGTGTTCTTCTGTGTGTAGGTAGAGACCTTGTGGAGGGGCTGATCCCCGTCCAAGGAGTCTTACCGACTGTATATAGGATCAAGAAACTGAAAACGCAGCCAACCCCCAAAAAGGGCTGTAGAGCCATTATAATAATTCAATTCAATTCTTTATCATGTATGTGCCGATTCAACAGCCGCAAGGCCAATTACAGACAGAACACAGTGTAGATATAAGTAATTACATTATGGACAATCACAGCATAAAATCAAAGACAAATACAGGCAAGCACTGGAGGAAAAACGCATTTATGCAGACAAGTAAACAAATAATAATAATAATACTTTTGAGGTAATTCACTCCGGCATAATTCTACTCATATTAATGAACTGGCTGTCAAATAATTTTATGATCACAACCACTCCAACAAAAGCTCTACCTCTGAGTTTTTTCCTGAATCGTTAGTACATGCCTACATTTTTAATCCACTTCCCAAAATTTCCAAATTTTTTATCATGTTATTTCCCACAACAGCTTCTGTGTGAACTACTTATTTCAGCTATTCTTGGTGCATGCACAATTTGCTGTATTTTGAAATATAAAATAACAAAATCTATGTTTAGAAATTAGTAAAATCAGTCTATTGTTGCTATCATTACTGCAAAAATATGAAGGCTGCTGGTTTGGCACGTGGCAGCGCAGCCCTAACGCACACACAAGTGTGTGTGGGGGTGGGTCCATTAGGAGCCTGTACTTAGATATCAGATTGGAAGCATTCTGACTATTGCTATATTTAAAGCAACCTAATTTATGGCCGCTCGCAGAAGAAACAAAAAGAAACATTTACTCTCTTAGCTCATGGGCCAGTAGCAAGTGAATTATACGCTCTAATCTTACTGTGGGGCATGTACTGTCTTCGCTCGCTTGGAAACCGGGATCGTGGGTTCGAATCCCACTCAGGGCATGGATGTTTAGTTTGTGTTTGTGCTTTTTTCTGTGTTTGTGTACAGGTAGAGGCCTTGCGACCAGCTGATCACCCGCCCAAGGGGTCCTACCGAATGTGTAAGATCTAGAAAAACCGAAGTGAACGGAGCAGTTCATCGAGGAAGGCCTAGGCCCACTGGGGCTGTAGTGCCAAGGAAAAATATCTTACTGTGGGGTCTCACATTTAGGATGCCCAAGTTTCGAATCTCAATCCTATGACTTACTATATTTTCACGATTTTCCTCGGTATCTCCAGACTACGAGATAGTTCCCTTGAGAATCCCCCCTTATTTCAGCACTCACCGACGTCCTTCGTTTGCCGCTACATGAAATGCTCAGTTCAGAAATCGTTTTTGAATAAACCAAGAAGAAATTTGTATCCATCTCTGATCTAGTACTGAAAGACTAGTATATATTTTGGGCAGCACTTTGTCGTACAGTACGGAACAAACATAGTGACAGTACGTGCATAATTAAGTATGACATCTTCCATTCGATCTACATTCCATGCCCATCGCATTGTCTTAGATTCTCTGGAATAATATTTGGTATATATTTCCGGAGGAATTTCTTTAATACAAAAGAACTCTGTGGTTTTAGTCCGCAAGCGAACTATACCGACCGAGCGACCACCGCTTGTCGGCGAAGTTAGTGCCAACTTTATCGGATAGAGGGTGTCGGGTGGTCAGCGGAACGGATCCCCACGGCCGTTAACTTCAGTTTTATAGACCGGAGCCGCTATTTCCATTCAAGTAGCTCCTCAATTATCCTCACGAGGCTGAGTGGACTCCGTTCCGGACCCACTACTTCTCAGAAAATCTGGTAGCGCCGGGAATCGAACCCGGACCTATGGATCTGTAGCCAGGAACTCTGACCACTAGACCACAGAGGCGGTCTTGGATGGGGGAATTTCTTTAATAAACGTTTTAATATAATATTCCCACGTAAGCGTAAATTTCTCGATAAATGCCTTGTTCGCACTTGTCTCTCCATGTGCACTGCGTATTTCTCCCATTACATCTCCTTCTATTTGGTCATTATGGCATTACTGAGTGAATAGTACAAAATACAAAATTTCTTACTATGCAATTTTCTATATTTGCCTATTTTTTTTTGTCTCTTGGTAAAATATTCTGAACAAGGCCCCATTCTGAAACAACTCTATATATGTACATTCTTCGCTTAGGACGATAGACCAGGTATTTTACCCACATAATTTTTAATGGGACACAGAAAGATAAAAATTGTTAATTCAATGACAGAGAGGATTTATCGCTTTTTACTTGCTGATAACATCTTCGTTGGTTATGCATTCTTTTTTTGTTGCGGTCGTTCCTAAACATTTGAACTTTGTCGCATTCTTTACGGATTTAGGAACTGTCTACGTCATTATTTAATTTAAAAGCAGCTATTTATATATTGTCATGTTTTTGAGTGACTATAGAAGGACGTTGGATTGGAAATTGGATTTATTGACCATTTATAGAACGTAACTACAAGCAACCGTAGCACTATCACTGATTCATACACTCTGCAGTTCACTACAGCTAGCACTCAGTCTTCTCAGTCTGCCGTCTTCACCAGTCGTTGCCTCGTAGTGACTTTCAACGGCGGACGATCCCCTTCCTCTGGGTACCCGAACTGTCCTCATGCCTCATCTACCAGCTTCTTAGAGCAACAGCTGACAACAATCGAACTGCAGCAGTCCTCTAACTGCTCACTAACTCAGTTCACTCCACTGTCTTCAACTCAACTGCACTCGCTCCACCAATTGTCCTGCTTATAACATCTGGGCACATACCACACAGAAAACGCCGTTCCTCTGTTGCTGTATCCATTGTTGCGTGCGCAGCCATTAGCGCGGACCGCTCAGAAAACACCGCTTTCCAGCCAATCCATTGGCGTATTATAGGAATATGTTGCCTAGCAACGGGCGTTGTTTACTGAGTCATTACTTAGCAATATACATTATATATCCTTGTCCCGACACCGATTTCATAACCGATACATTTAGAAGCAAAAACTCATTCCCCTGTGCTTCCTGCACCCACCTCCATCACGACTTTGCTTGAAATGTAAACTTCAGAATGTATCCGTAAAATTAAAACATTTTATTACAGAATTCATTTACATGAGAATGACACCGTATGAAGAAAAACATACGAGTACTTCAGACGTGGCTACACAGTTAATATTTGTTCGTCCAACAAATAATTATTTTGCGTCTGAAGGAAAATTTACTGCAACAGTTTCGTTATACGACAGAATGACATTCATGCAGGTGTTCGCGGAGTTTCGTGTTTCTGAGAAACTGTATGATATTTTAGTAGAGGGAGGAATTGATGTTCACTTGAACTACATCACAGAGAATACGTTCTCTCATTGCGTCTACACAAAACGTGTTGGTGTTATAGGAAAAAATAACACCATCACGTTTAAGCACAAATATTTATGAAATTTCTGATATGGACAAACGAATCAGCAACTAACATAGTTATTATAATTTCAGGACAATTTTCATGCATATGCTGTACATATTAGTATACGGCACGCTGGATAGAATATTTTAAAATCGAATTTCTTCCAGATAATATACAAAATTAGATTCGTACATCACCAAAAACATATTACGTCAGCGTTATAAAGATCAATCGATAAATACCGTTTACGGAAACGCTCGCTCTTTACTGTGAAAGCCATGCGTAACACACAAACACACTGTGGGCCGAATGCAGAGTTCTAGAATGCTAAAGCAGATGGTACATATGGGAACCACTGGGCGCCAAAGCGAGAAACTACCACATGTGACAAATATCCAGGCGACATTTTCATGTACAAACTAGCATCATTGGTGAGCTGCAGGGTGGTACATCACGTGACGTCTTAATTCAACAGTTTTGTGACAAAGAGTATTTCGCATTCAGTTTGTTCTGTGGTTGCATTACATCAGATGAGATGAATGAAGCCCCACACAATGAACATGTACGGAGAAGGTTACAAGTTACTTGGCTACAAGTTTCCTTGATCTCGGCACTAGATATAAATAGATAATCACGCTCCGGCCGCCTTAACTCCAGGTAAAGAAACCCCGATGCATATGTGATTCGGGATAGAATACAATATGACGAACGAAATGAATATCCCCAAGACAGTCATAATGGTGCATTTTGCTTGTAACTTGTTTTCATGCGTTCATGTCCGGATGAATGTGATGACACAGCCATGAGGGAGTTTAGGGCAGTGATCCAGTAAGAACCGTATGGACCCAACTATCAAAATTACCAGGCCTACATGCGCAGTTCTCTGGCAAAAGAACTGGAAAATTCAAATTGCTAATACAATAACGGCGAAACCCGCTGCTGGAAATTACCATGACTTTATTTTCATCCGGCTCACATCTACAGTAGAACTTGGTTATAACGTCATCAAAGGGACCTAAAAATAGTGTCGCTATAAACGAATGTCGTTGTAACCGAAATGGGCACTTCCACAGTAGCCTTATGTTAGTCACGTAAAAATCTACCAAAAACCGAGTTAAAATGTTGCACTTTTTTAGTGAAATACGTAGTTAAGTACAGACTAACGTAACATTAACGTGTAATTGTCCAAATGTGTAATATCAAAGACATATTACAGCGTTTTTCACTGACAATACACACCGCACTAATACTGTATATTAAAGGTAGGCCTACTCACCAAATTACAGTAGATTACATCAATTGTTGTGCCTTACTGTACCTAGATACGAGTACAGTAATCAGTTATCTTCATCTGTTTCCTGTTACTTGCCCAATACACACTTTCTAAATTACGTTCAATGTCCATATCAGAGAAATTCAGGAATGAAAATGACGTTACATACGAGGTTGATGCATTTGTGCATGTCGTACTAAGCAAGGTATAAAAACAGTTGCTTTATGAGGAATTAGTTCGTACCATTGAATATTTGACGCAATAGACAAGGTGTCGCAGAAACCGATGTTGCTATAACCAAGTTTTACTGTATTTCCTTAAGAACAATCTTAATATTATTCTCCGGTCTCTACCTGAGATTGCAAGACATAATGCCTGAGGGTTTCAGTAGATTTCATTAATCTCTGCAGTTAAATTAAGATAATACCTACATACAGGCTATGATCGCCTTTTTAAGATGATAACGATTCTAGACTCATTGGAGGCTACTATATTTTGAAACCAAAATTGCTAGCAGAACCCAAAATTTCAACATGGTAAATAGCAACTCTCGTCGTTGTATACAATGCTCAGCCAGTTCCAAATTCTAAAGGGTTCTCACGATGGTGTATAACATTCGGACCTGCTGGGTTTTTGGAATTTGTCCGTCGTCCCGTATTCTAAATAAATCAACGCTTTGAAAACTGAATCTGTTTCCATCAGGTGAGCGGTTTGGAGACACCTACTCTGTTGGGTCTGTTATAAAGAGTTAACCTCGCTCTCTCTAGGGACCCACCAGAGTGTCTCCCACCCTCGCATCTGATGGCGGAAATAGATCCAGTTTCCGAAGCGTTGCGCTCTTAAGAATACCGGATGATGGAAAAAGTCCAAAAAACCGAGTAATCCAGGGTGAACCAATTTGATCCACTTTAAATACATCCTGCTTACTTATGGTTCATTTAGTACTGCTCCCCATTGCCAGAGGCTTCTCCATAAATTATCTGCATACCCGCATACATTTTGATTCTCTATGATAACAGCCATATTCCCAACCCGTCGAAACTTCATGGACTTGATATCTTCTTCTACACTTTGTATTAGCGCCTCTGGCCTGTTTCCCATCAGAATTAATCTGGAACTATGGATCATATTGTTACATGCAGATGGAAACCTTGAACCTCCAGTTCGCCGTCATTTGGTACAATTTCTGCAAACAACACATCATACAAGCTATTGTCGAAGGCAGCCATGAGACGCAGTTCGAATTACGACTGGGTGTATCAAACGGTACGCAGAAACTGCCTTCTAAAAGAAGTTATTGAAGGAAAGATAGAGGGGCGGGGAGAAGGGACAAGAAGACGAGGAAGAAGACGTAAGAAGATGCTGGATGACCTTGGGGACGGAAGAGGATACTATCATTTGAAGGAGAAAGCTCAAGATCGCATTAAGTGGAGGAATTGTTTTGGAAGAGACTGTGGACCTGTCGTCTGACAGATTACTGATGATGATGATGATGATGATGTATCAAACGGCACATATCCCTCGCGAAGCCAAAATGTCTGAAGCTGCTACTATGAGGTTACGCCACCCATAACGGCTGGACTCATCTTAACTCGATTCTGCTTTATAAGTTATTGTCTGTGCACGTGGCACTCAATAAAATGACCGACTACGTTAAGGAACACCACGAGAAATGAGGAAATCATTGAGGTTTTCACGACGGTGACTATGAAGAAAGCAGTCTTCTGGGATGTGGCCCCGTGTAGATATTGTGTTAACGGACGTTTCGGAGGAACGTATCTCCTCCATCTTCAGGGTAGAAGACGAAGGAATCCGCGAGCGAACCAGCGTGAGCAGATGCAACAGACAGTCCAGTCAAGTAAACACAGCTGTATAAGAGCAGGAAGGGAAATGAGAGGGGCTACATGGGGAAGGGTTAGAGAGGGGGAAGGGAAAGGTTTGGGGAGGTGTGCCAGCAGGTAGCAGGCCAGAGCAGATATGATTACCGGATGCCATAAAGAATACCAGCAACAGACCTCGAAGTAAGTACGTAGAATTTGGAAGATCACGCATAAGATGGACTGAACAGTTTATGTAACCTCGAAACATGTAGGACCTACCGCTTTCAAGGAAGAAGAAGACTAATGACGGCTGTGTTAATTAAGTAGTGACTCAAAACTTACACCGCTTTAAATCTGAACACAAGTTTGAGCATTAACCTAACTTCTACTACGAGATGAGGTAAGAAACACAAGCACGTCTAAGGTTTATGACAATAGTTTATTGATTATTCCGCAATTATGAGAGGCATTCTTCTTTACCGCGTAGATATGTAATATATACGACGTTTCGGGAGTTATCTCTACTGATGTCTCAGAATGTTTGGCGCTCATTACGATGCCAGCTGCTCCTCTCCTTTCCCCATGTAGGAGACAGTCATCAGGTACACACCCGGAAGTCTTCGGATATTCACTCACGTATGCCACTAAACACTAACTGCAAATACTTACACACAGAATTTAGAACATTCCTATTAACAGATGTCTGTTCATTTGAAACTATTTCCTTTGCCTTGTCCTTGCGTATATATGGCATATAGGGCGCGTGAAGGAAACTTAAGTTCCTAAGAACCCTGAATTTGGATATGCTAATAATTAGATATTTCACTTATCTCTGATATGACTTGGCGGCCTGCTTATCTGGTGTTTAATATTCATACACTCAACTGAACATGCCACACACGATATATTTAATAAATAATAATAAATCAAACACTGACAGCCACATAGACTCAAGTCCGCAATTGTTATTATTTTATTTCGTGTGTCAAAAGTAAGGTCATGTTTGTCCTACGCATAATTAATCATTACAGTCCTGCCTAACGCATTTGTAACAGACTATAATGATACAGAAACCTATAGGTTACATCGTAAAGGAAAACGGTAAAGTAGTACTGAGTGACAAAGAGAGTGAAAGTAGAATTTATATGTGAGATGTAATTTAATCAGGAGCACGGTATCGCGACCACTGCTCTCAGATATGAGAAGTACAGTCGAACTTGGTTATAATGACCTCGGTTGTGGGGACACCTTCGCTGTTGCGTCTGATATTGGGCGGTACTACTCCATATAAACTCGTGCTTTTCTGCTGCTCTTAGAAGGGCATACATAGGACAGACATTTCGTTTATAGCGATATCTGGCACCCTAGTCTCACCCCACTTCTTTGCATGGACAGAGACAAGATTTATGATACCATCTCCTGCCCTATGCCGGTCACGGTAGCCGAGCGAACTAAAGCACGTACTGTCTTCGCTCGCTTGGAAACCGGGATCGTGAGTTCGGATCCCACTCAGGGCGTGGATGTTTAGTTTGTGTGTGTGCGTCTTTCTGTGTTTGTGTACAGGTAGAGGCCTTGCGACGAGCTGATCACCCGCCCAAGGAGTCCTACCGAATGTGTAAGATCTAGAAAAACCGAAATGAACGGAGTTCATGGAGGTAGGCCTAGGCCCACTTGGGCTGTAGTGCCAAGGGGGAAAAAAAAGTTATCCTTGTAACAGACCGTGAAGGCTCATAGGGTCGTGAGAAGTTGAGGCTCTCACATCTTCTAGACAATCGGCTCACAAATGGCGGTGAGGTTGTCAGCCTTACGCGCCGGCCGCCCTTTACCCTTAAGAATATTACTGGTACTCATTTCTGTTAGGGCTGAGTCGACCCCGGGGCCATAGTGCTGCTGGAAGGATTAGGTAAATTGAGAAATCCACCTCATCAGGACTCGAACCTCCAACCTTCCGGCTTTTAGCATAGTGCCTCAACCAATTATTCTACCGCGTACCCCATATATATATATATATATATATATATATATATATATACACTTCTACACACACAAACATATCGGGAAACTATCGAGGTTAATTAACTGTTAAAGTAGCAATTCATATCAACTTCTAGCATATGTATCCATATTATTAATTGCCTTGGGTAAATCACGAAACTTCATGTAAAGTCACGCCTAATTGATCTAAAATGATAATGGACTAGGGGCAAGGACTCGAACAACGCTACTGTCTGAAAGCAGGCAACGAGTGGGAGTTATGTACGACGAAGAGAATTAGAACATTATGACACACGAGAGTGACGGCTGCTGCTGCTGCTGCTGCTGTGGAAGGTTTCGAAGCCGGACGTGGTCACAGCCATGTATCCGGGTCACACAAAATTGCTAGTGCATGGCTCAGAATCTCGTTCCGTTATTGCGACAGCAAACAACTTTTATTGGAACCTCTTAGCATGAGCAGCACACGGGCCGAGTGCTCTAGGGGTAACCAGCTGTACTCCGAATTCAGAGGGTGACGGTTTCGAATCTCGGCCCAGAAACCGGATATGCTGATAAAACATTTTCCCGTGTTCTCTCCGTTCTAACGACGAAAGTTGTAGATTTGATCTGTTAGCGAGAATTATTTTGTTAATCCTTCACACTAAGCGCATAAAATTAAAGCACAATGAGGAAGTCACGTCTGTCCATTCTTCTTCTGTATATGCTTAAGCGTGTTTCGACTTCAGAACAATCTTTTGAATAGCCTCCCCTTACAATTTTTCGTTTCTTATCTTCTTTAGTACAGGAAGCAGTTCATAGAGGCTTGTATAAAATATACTCTAAAAGTTTTCCCGCAGATGAATTTCAGAATCATATTTTAAAGTAGACGGTATAGTAAATTTATTTCATAAGAAGCACGCGATAGCGTAGGTGGTTGAGGCACTGTGCTACAAGCCGGAATGTCAAGGGTTCGAATCCCGATGAGGAGACTGTTCTTTTTTTTTTTTCAACTGACTTAATCCTTCCAGTCGCAATATGGCCCTGGGGTCGTCTCAGTCTATAATAGAATTGAGTACTAGGAATCTATCTGGAAGGTAAAAGGCGGTCGGTGCGCAAGACTGACAACCTCAACGCCATCTGCTAGCCGACTGTCTAGAAAATGTGGGAGCCTCGACGTCTCGCAACCCTGTGGGCCTTCACGACCTGTTAAAGGGATAGCTTTACCTTACCCTTTTCTAAGAAGTCATGTCTTTTTGTCCATTTCCATTATTAGAGGTCTATATCGTCACTTTGCCGGTCACGGTAGCCGAGCGCTATAAGGCATGCTCCAATCCCACTCAGGGCATGGATGTTCAGTGTCTGTGTACAGCCTTGCGACGAGCTGATCACCCGCTTAAGCAGTCCTACCGAATGTCTAAGATCTAGTAAACCGAAGTGAAACGGAAAGTTTCATGGAGGTAGGCCAAGGCCAATTGGGGTTGCAGCGCCAAAGGAAAAAAAAAAAATTGTTACTTTTTCTTTGCCAGAAATATGTACTTGGATGTATTACTTGTTATAGCGTGTGCTACCTGGAAATTTTAATAATCTATTGAAATGTCTGACAGAAGCTTATACCGCCTAGTACCAGTGCCAAATATATGCAGCAGCCTGTTTCTCTTCGATTTTCACTAACGAATCAAATTATTCCTCCTTCAACGCTGGTGTAGTGGGCTTCTGCTAGACATTTTTATGTTTACAAATTCGGCTCATTTCTTATTTGTCGCTACACTATTTCGTTTGTTGCCCCACATCTTTCCTGATTTTGTCCTTCACACTTGTCCTCTTGTAGGCCGATCTTTGCAAAACCAGCAATGGCTCTCCAGCGGAACACATTTCATATGGACGCCACATTACAGAATGCCAACGTCAAGGTAAAATTATCTCTGTGCTTAATTAATGAAGATGTATGGGGGTGTGGAGGAATAGCTGCACCTCGGTATTAGACGGAGGTGAGTGAGCAGGTTCACAATCCGGCCACTCTACCCCCGGTACCAATTAAATACGAGGCTGGGAGGGAACGAGGAGTAAACTGTGAAATTCTGGAGGATAGATGGGATTATGTTAGAAGCTGTTGCAAACGGAAGTGATGTTACACTTTGCTTGCATGACAGCGTTAATCTAAATTTAAAAGTATCATCATCAATGCAAAATTCGTAATATTCGTAAAAATGATCAAATCATGTGAGATTAAATTTTCATATTGCTGTCTCCTGGATTACTGCCCGTGTAAACTTGCGGGTGGATTTTGAAATTATGGAAGAGCCTGCAGTCTTGATCTCGAGGGCACATGTGTAAGCTGTGAGTCTTTTACTGATATCTTATAGGAAAACACTAAGTACATTACACAAAAAAACATAAACGGAAAATCCTCCTTCACACGTGAGGTGCATGAGGAAGCAAAACTCAGAAGTCACGTATCGGTAACCTTTCGGATAAGCAACAGTAACATGGCCTCGCTAAATTACTAGAACATTAAAAAAGATATTCAGACCAGAAAGTCACATTTCGTAAAACTAACACGTGGAACTACTTGAGTTACATTTAGTTGGAATAACCACAGAACGTGATTCCTTATCAAAGCCAAGGCTCACCTTGCTGGGGCTGTCCGTGGTCACGCGTCCTGTTGCTTGTCAGCTGGTCGATGATTGTTGTGAGGCGACGGTGCTCTCTCTGCTTCCTGTCTCCTTCGGTTCCCGGACTCGAGCTGTAACAGATGACATCAAATATATCACCTACCACGTGCGGGCACGTGAAGGCACACTGCGAGGGCGGACCCAGTCGGAGGAATCGGGCATTCTCCGCGCCAAATGTGGCAACCCCCTCACCGCGCAAGTTCGCTTCACGGGTGAGGCATCTATCTGCTACGCTGGAAGCCGAATGACTTGAGTTTTGTCCGATTCATTGCAAAGTCAAGCAGAAATACATGGACGCATTAAATGATTAATATAGACTGAAGGGATGGGTAAAAACGGTTAAACGTAAAGCTATCCCTGTAACAGGCCTAAAGGCCCATAGGGTTGTGAGACGTCGAGGCTGCCACATTTTCTAGATGATCGGATCACAGATGGCGATGAGGTTGTCAGCCGGCGCGGCCGCACTTTACTCCCCAGGAAGATTCCTGGTACTCATTTCTGTTAGAGGCTGAGTCGACCACAGGGCCATAGTACGGCCGGAAGGATTAGGTCAATTGAAAAAATTCCAGTCACCTCATCGGGAATCGAATCCGCGACCATCCGACTTGTAGCATAGTGCCTCAACCACATACGCTACCGCGTGCCTGAGGGGAGGGGTATACTAATTAATTCCGACTGCCCATCCGTTCCCCAGAGCATAATACTGGCAGAAATTTGCTTCATTCATTCTGACAGAAACAGAAATTCTATTGCACAAAACCCCAAAGAACGGACTTTTTGAGGAAGTGTTCGGTTACTCGGCAGGTCAAGAAGTTCCCCTTATTCAGGGAACACAAAGTCTTGTACCGATACCGTGTTCAGAGGTCGCCATTGGGCTCTAGCCAGAACACCTTGAATCAATATTACATTTTCCACTATTATTATGTCCCGTGGGGTGAGACTGAGCCCACTTGGTACTGCGGCCACTGTTTGGCCTACTGTACCAGCCCCAGATGATGATGATGATGACTGTGGAGCAATCAGTGGAATGCGAATTGCTAGGGCAAGCCCAAGTATTCGGAGAAAACCTGCCGGAGTGCCACTTTTTCCACCACAAATCCTACATGACCTGACACGGGTTCGAGCCCGGGCCACATCGGTGAGAAGCCGGCGACTAACTGCCTGAGCTATGGCACAGCCTTTCTTTTTTGCATTATATTTCCCTTAAATTCATATTTACCACAATTTAACGCGATCTTCTAATCTGTCCATGGTAACTAAGTGATCTGTTCGCCCCCTTTCCTTAATGTTATGACCTTAATAATTTCAAATGAAGCGTGTGAATAATTGAATCTCGTGGTGTGTAATTTTCGTCATTCTGCATCATCTTCAGTCTTTGGTTCAGATGTTCGCCTAATAATTTTGTTCTCAAACACAACCACGGAGACATCTTCATATAGTCTGCATTTTATTACAATCATACAACATCAGATATCCTTTAGATATCAGTTGTAAGTCTCAGTATGATCTGTTATACCTGATTTTTAATGATACACCGTCATTAAATAAACACTTCATAATTTCGATTTCAGATATCTGTTAAGTATGAGTTACAGTTTAATGTAAAGGACCAAGCGAAATGCGGTCCCAAAGCTTCGATACGGAACAAAACTAAATTTTATCAAAAGATGGATAATAAATCTTTCGAAATTTTGGGACAGATATTGACCGAGCAAAATTATATTCATGATGAAATGAAGAGAATATTTGATTCGTGTAATACATCCTACTATTCAGTCCAGAAACTTTTAACTTTACCTCCAATCTACATCGGTTAAAACGAAAGAGAACTAAAGAACTTCGCGAAGAAGCCTGCTCCAGTACAATTTTCGAAACCACGGATGTCACACGAAGTCGCCCGGGATCAAACTCAAGCCCTAGCAGTGAGAAGCTGGCGTCTAACAGCCTGAATTATGGATCAGCAAGTCACACTACTCGCCAGGGTGACTAAATCATGAAGAATGCAAAGGGTGGGACTTGTTATCACTCACGGGAGATATGATAAATGTAAGATGATTTTAGTTGGAAAACCCGAAAGGAAGTTACCAGGTGAGAGTTCTAGGTAACCGTGGTAAGATAACATTAAACTGGAATGTAGATATGTAGGGTGTCAGGATACTGACTGGATTCAGCTGGCGGCCTGTTACGAACACGGCAATGAAAAACCTTGTGTGGCGAATTTCTCGACTTCTTGACCGACTATTCCCTTGATATAATACGTATTTATTAAAATGAAGAAGTTTGAAAAGGTTAAATATTTCCGTCCAGTATGACTGGTTAAGATTTGTTTGTTTCAATTATTCTTAATCTTATTCTTAATCTTAATCTTAAACAGTCACAAATATTTAACTTTTTCATATTATTATTATGACGGAACAGAATGAAACAAATTAATATTTGATATATTGGGTTTTTGGACTTTATCCATCGTCCTGGTTTTTAAGATAACTAATAAAAACACGACGTTTCGTAAACTGGATCTGTTTCCGTCCTCAGGTGAAGGTCCAGTGATTGAGGCTAGCTCTTTCTAACGGACCCAACAGAATAGGTGTTTTCCTTCACCTGAGGACGGAAACAGATCCAGTTTGCGAAACTTAGTGTTTTTATTAGTTATCTTAAAAACCAGGACGATGGATAAAGTCCAAAAACCCAATATATCAGTGTGTTATACACCATCGTCAGAATCCTATAGTAACTACTTAATTTAATATTTATTGTTTATTTTACGACGGTAACGGTAACTCAGGTTACGTAGCATCTAACAGTGGCAGACTTGTCTATATGGAAGAGGTGGTAACTAAAATTGTTGGTACCATTCCGGTATTTTCCTGCAAAGGCTGGGGGGAAACCTAGAAGGCCTAAGGACAATCCATCACTAGTGGGGGTTTGAATCTGAAACCTCCCGACTATGAAGCAGGAGAGTTTGCAATTTGACCGCAATGGTCATTCTTCTTGACAAGAAGGGTCGTGTTTCTTGGACACAGTAAATATCACGATAAAGAGGCATTGGGTCTGTGAGCTGTTTTCCGTTTTGTTTCCGTCCATGCATTGTCGCGTCGGGTAAATTGCTTCTGGTCCTCGGCAGTATGACTCTTAGTTCCGAGTGTTAATGCCCTTACCTTGACTCTGTGTTAGTGAGGGTACACAAACGATAAATTACGGCGCAACAAATGTGCTCAACTTTCGATTCAGACCCTTTGCTAATGCTAAACACAGATCGGTATGGTAGGAATTTGCAAGTGTTTTAAATTGAAACAGGGAAAGTAGTGGGACTTGAAAAGAAGGCCGTTGCTAGGCAACGGCTCGGCAAACGCGTTCCAGCGGCAACGAATACACACGCAGCAATAGAATAACTCTTGGAAGCGATGTTTTCTATGCAGTACGTGCCATATCAAATACTTTGTATTTAGCGAAAGGAAAGTAGATGATCAGTTGTTTCTATAGCTTCTGGTTTCTTCTGTTTTACTACGGTTATTACGCAAAATCAGCATGGGAGGCTGGATCTGCTTGTTGCGTGCGTCTTGCTTACTCTTTGGCCTTGAGCATGGAGACAATATATTCCTCCTTAATGTTGGTGAACTTCTACTGAACTAAACTAAACGGCGTCACATCTCAGAACATAGCATTCTTCCTAAGATTTTACTTTAGAATAGGCCACTACCAGTTCTTTTCCACACCCTTCCCACTAGCCGTTCATAATCATGATTAAATTTCATACTGGACGCTACGTAGCCAACTCACGTTGTCGCGCCTGCAGTGAGATCAGTGGGCACCGGTTCCATACTACTGACGTCAGCAGGCAGCCAGCTTCGGCGAGTCGTCAACTGAGGGACCCCACAAGCATCTTGAGTAGAGCTCGCATGGCCGCAAGCGGCGATTCTGAGTTCCACATCTACGGATCTGACGCTGTCCTGTAACAAACGTAGAGGCAAATATATGAATTAAGCATCATTTTATTACAAGTTGTGTCAGACAATAATTTTGCTATATTTACAGCGTATTTAGGGGAGCCGGAATATCGCAGTCGGTACAGCAACTGGCTGCGGGCTGGATGACAGACTGGTCGGAGTTCGAGTCCTGGTAGGGTTAAGAATTTTCTCTTCTCCAATCGTTCACACCGGCTCTGGGGTTCACCCAACCTCCTATCCAAGTGGTACCGGGGCGTGAAGCTGATTACTCACCTCCAGCTAGTGCCGAGATCAAGGAAATGTGGATCTATACGTCCAGCTTTCAATAGCGTAGTGCTTAATTAGATAAGCACAGGGACAACTTTAACGACGTCTCCAGTGGCTCAGATTAGAGGGTTGAATGATGGGTTATTGGCGAATAATATTAATTAATGATTAATTATTTAAGAGGGATGTGAAATTAAGCCGTAGCGGACTATTTAAGTACTATCCGGGTATCTGTAGGCAAGAACCGAGGAAAGCGACGAATTATCTCACTCATAATACTCGGTGTTTAGCGGAGATTCGAACCCGGCAACCCAAAATGCAAGTCAGAGATGTTAAATCCTGGGCCACATTTCTCGGCTGACGTTTGCTGTAAAAGATGTCGTCGCACACACCGCAGGCATTGCATCATTTATTCTGTGTACCCTATTCCTTGTCGGTTTTTACCCCATGAACTGTCTCCGCTCGCTCGAACGCTGAGATTGTGGTCTCGAATCCCAGTCAAGGCATGGATGTCTGTACTGTATGCATTTCCGTGTTCGTGTTGTTCTGTGTGAAGGTAGACGACTTGCGACGGGCTGATCCCCCGTCCAAGGAGTCATACCGACTGTGTATAGGTCCAAGAAACTGAAAAGCGGCCAAGGCCCAACAAAGGACAGTACAACAAAAACAATAATAATAATAATAATAATAATAATAATAATAATAACACGTATACTTTCGAAATGTGTTTTTTTAATTAGTGAGCAATGACTGGAGACTTTTCTTTTACTGTTCTGTTCAAACTTCAAGCCTACTCTGGCCACAAATCGATGTTTTGAATGATCACCCTGTAGGTCTGTATCACGCTGATTTGTAATGAAATACATGTAGAAATACACGGAGTCTATCATTGCCCATTCCGTTCTAGTGGGGCAATCATCTATTTTTCCATTCGTCGAATAAATTATAAATTTATAATAATCAATAAATAATAATAAATAAATTTTCGTTCTCGGTTTTGTCCGATCCGCTTCGTCCTTCAGATTATCCGAAATGTTATTTTCGATGCTTGAATTTTACTCCAATCTTCGTTGTTAAACCAAAATTTCAGTTCCATACAAAAGTGTAATTTTACACTTTATAAAACTTGAAATTTCTCTTCTGCCGTCTAATTTTTTTTAATGCTAGTGGGGTGGGACAAAGTCCCTTGTACTGCGGCCACTTCTGGCCTATTGCACCCGCCCCAGATGATAGGTGAGGGTGATTGTGCAGCAATTGGTGAAATGAAGATTGGCAGGGGAAACCGAAGTACTCTGAGAGAACCTGCCCCAGTGCCACTTTGTCCACCACGGATCCCACTTGGCCAGACCCGGGATCGAACCCGGGCCGTCGCGCTGGGGAGCCAGCGACTAACCGCTTGAGCTATGGCGTGGCTCTTCTTCCGACTAAGTGTCGCTTTAATGTTCTGTTCACCATCCTACATACTACTTAATAAGCACTACTCCATGAAGGCGTATGAGGGAGCGGATGTATGGATCCATATTTTCTTGAACTCGGCACTAGTTGGAGGTGGGTGGTCAGCTTCACGTCCCGGCCATTTCACCCCCGAGATAGAGCCGCCGGTACTCATTGGATAGGAGACTGGGTAAGCCCCAGTGCCGGTCTTGATCCTATTGGGACTTGAATTTCGACCCCTCGGTCGTCCAGTGCATAGCCAGTTGCTATACCGACTATGCTATCACGGCTCCTATATTACTTTATACCAATGTATTTTATTAATACGCGTATATATTAATTGTATGTCTATATTCTGGTGTCTACACTTAATATTGTCAGAATAAATTAATATTAGTAGGGTCGACTATGACCGCCTCTGTGGTCTGGTGGTCAGAGTTCCTGGCTACAGATCCAGAGGTCCGGGTTCGATTTCCGGCGCTACCAGGTTTTCTGATATATAGTGGGTCTGGATTGGGGTCCACTCACCCTCGTGAGGATAATTAAGGAGCTATTTCAAGGATATAGCGGGTCCGGTCTAGAAAACTGAAATTAACGACCGTGGGGATTCGTTGCTTTGACCACGCGACACCCTCTATCCTCAAATGTTGGCACTAACTTCGCCGACAAGTGGCGGTCGCTCGGTCGGTATAGTTCGCTTGCGGAGTAAAAAAAAATACCAAGGACGGTCAACTATAGCCCATAATTTACAGGAAGTCAAACAGAGTTCTACAGATACTGTCTGGATAACCGCTGTTCACACAGAGAACTGGTACGTGTCTGAATAGTCACTCCCATTACATCCTGTACTTGCGTCCAATACTGCGACTTGCTCTGCGCTCTGACACCTCGAACAATGCGATTGCCTTTATAACACTGATTTGTAGCTGCAACTTCGAGACCTATGAAGTATCCCAAATCGCAACGAACGCGTTTTTAAATTGTGTGTTCTCTAATTATGTTACAGTACTCCAGACTGGGGCCGATCCCAGTGCCCGCGATGTCTAAAGCATGAAATGTCTTCGCCCGCTCGAACCCTGGGATTGTGGGTTCCAATTCCACTCCTGACATGGATGTCTCTTTGTGTTTATTCTATGTTTGTTTTAGGTAGAGGCCTCGGGACGGGTAGATCCCCCGTTCAAGGAGTCGTACTGACTGTCTAAGATTAAGAAACTGAAGTGAAACGAAGCCTTTCACGGGAGCCCTGTGCTCGATGTGAGAGCAAAAGAAGAAGAAGAAGAAGAAGAAGAAGAAAACTCCAAACTGGAGTATACTTTTATCTGGTGTCAAAGCATACAATTATGCATTCTAGAACGCTAGTAATATTACAAACGCCAGGTTGTGAAACCTAACTACAGATATGAAATAGGTGTATTTCCCCTATCTCTATAATCGCTCAACAATTATCTTGTCACGTTTTTTCGTGGCCAACACTAATGTGTTATTCGAATACTGTAGTCAAAACCAACAGATGTCTCTAGCATGCAAACAAACTTAAGTAGGTACACCATTACCGGGGAACTAATGAACAGTGACGTCGCGTGGTTATGTCACATGATACCCTTCTTTCTAACCATTTCATACAATGGGATGGAATCTTCGAATTCCACAGCACTCAAGTATGGAACAATTAAATCTCTTTTAAACCTAACACTTAGAATAGAGTTTATTATTATATGCAAATAAGGGCGCAGGGAGTACGCGGTAGGGTAAATGTTTGAAGTATTATGTTACAAGCCGGAAGGTTGCGTGTTCGATTCCCGATAAGGTTATTGGATTTTTTCAATTGACCTAATCTTTCCAGCCGCAGTATGACTCTGGGGTCGACTCAGCCTCTAACAGAAATGAGTAGCAGGCATCTTTCTTGGGTAAAAGACGGCCAGCGCGTAAGACTTACCTCACCCTGTCGAGAGAAAATGTGGGAGCCTCGACGTCTCACAATCCTATGGGCCTACATGGCCTGTTGGAAGGATATCTTTACCATTTTATATAAGGGTGTTCTGGAAATATCCGAAATAAAGTATCAGCTTGTTAGGAGATCAAAAATAGAGCGAAACATTCCTGTGAACAAAGGCACCTCTTCTGAGATATAGCCTCATCTTTTTGGATTTCAGTGATGAAGTATGTTTTACAACGGATGGAATCTTCAGCTTTTACAACGCTGATACACAGAACGATGAAATCCCTAAGCGTTCAGGTCTTCCAACGATCATGAGTTTTCAGTCAACATAAGGATAGAAGTTCTCGGCAATGAGTTAATAAGGCTGTATCAGTTTCCTGCGCGTCTGAATGGGCAAACGTCAGTTCATATTTTTCAAGATGTATTGCTAGCTCTCTTAGGGTTGAGAAAAACCACGTGGCGCATGTATGACGGCGCTCCAACTTATGACACGCTCATGGTAACAGAAGTGCTGGATTGCTCATGAGGTCCAATGCACTGGCCGGCTAGATCTCCGGACTTAAATCCGTGCGATCTCTGGCATCTGGGAGTAATTAAAGACCCTGATCTGCGCTCGAAATAAATGTACAAGAAGAGCTCTGACAGTGGATTCAAAATGCGTTTGAAACTGGACTTCTTGAGCGCGTCAAGCCGTCTTCAGTGCTTGAGGCTCAATTGTGCGCAGAAATGGTGGGAGACCATTTTCAACATTTAGTTTGAATCTGTTCTCCCGGGATAAAGCGACAGGGGCGTGAAGCTGATCACTCACCTCTAGCTAGTGTTGAGATCAAGAAAATGTTGATCTATACACCCACGCCCCCATACGTCTTCATGGTGTAGTGCTTAATTAGTTAAGCACAGGCACAACTTTGCCTTACTTTTACTTTAAATCCGTATTTTTCAAACCTTTGTTTTGAATGTAAAATATATTTAATTACTTACAACTTTATTTCCTGATACATTTCTAGTTATCAGCCGCAGCCCGTCTAATCACATTATGTATGTTCAAAGGGGAGCGATTGCGGATAAATTTCCATAGGAAATCGTTTTATTTGAACCTCTAAACATGCTCCCAAGTGTTTCCGGGACACCCACCTATGTTTATATGACAGTGATAAGGTAAAGGTAAAAGATAAAGCTATCTCTGTAACAGGCCGTGAAGGCCCATAGGGTTGTGAGAGGTTGAGGCTCCCACATTATCTAGACAATCGGCCCACAGATGGCGGTGTGGTTGTCAACCTTACGCGCCAGCCGCCCTTTACAACCCCCCCCCCCAGGAAGATTCTTGGTACTCATTTCTGTTAGAGGCTGAGTCGACCCCAGGGCCAAAATGCGGCTGGAAGGATTGGGTCAATTGAAAAAAAATCCATCTCATCGGGATTCGAACCCGAGCCCTTCCGACTTGTAGCATAGTGCCTCAACCAACTATGCTACCGCGTGCTATAGTGATAACTATAAAATTATTGGTGACATCAACTCGAGAGACAACATGCAATAATGAATATTCTTACGGCCTACATTTTTAATTTCTTAGGATGAACACTAATCAGAGGTTTTATCTCTTGAAGTTTTTCGTCTCTAAAATCATAAAGAAGCTCACACTAGAAGTTCAACGAGACATGTTCTGATAGATGTGAGGCCAACTACCAATACTGCTCATATAGACTACAATATCATGCCACGGACAGACATCGTATTGCGATTAGAAGCACCCAGACTGTCTGTGGCTGAGGTAACGTCCCTTTGTGTGTTCACAGAAGCCATGACTTCATGTTACTGATTAAATTAGCAGCATTATGAATTTGTAGTTAGGGCTGCTGCGGATGACCGCTGTGGGAACTTTGCAGACCAGTGAACGTCTGAAGCTGCGCTGAAAGAAGATAATGATAAATGCTATAGGCAACGCAGAGCAGTCCACACTGCCAAGCAACAGCAGTCGCATTTCCACCGGGCAGCGCAGCGGCAGGGGCAGTGTCGGATCCTGCATTCGGGTTTCCAGCGGATATCGTGACCACGCCACTTACATCTGCTTATGAATTCAACATCTTAACCTTTCAAGGACGATGTGTTCTGTGTCCTTCAGAAAACATCTCCTTCTTGAATTCTGGCAAGTCATATGTAGCCCAAAATGACTTTCAAGATGGTAAAGACGTAAACACACACACACGTAACTGTTAGCATTTCTGCACAGTATTCCTGAAGTTCAGCAAGAGAATATACTCTCCTGGCGAGTGAATTTCCTGACTCAGGTTTCCGTGTCATTCCTCTTGCCCTCCTGGCAGATGCTAGTATCATTATCATCATCGTCGACAAAGCAATCCTTTTTGAGCCACAGCCTTTCTTAGAAGAGTCTACCAAATTTGCCTTAAATTAGACCATCCGTTTTTCATTTTCTTGCATTTCGCAACACTAAATTCATTACAGAGCAAGGTGGTCAGTCTCGTGTACAATCCCCAACCCGAAGGACAAGTTTCTGTATTTATATCCCCCAGTGACAGGGTGGCCCAGTTATAGCCCCAGGTACCTTGCTCAACTTTCGTCGCCTTCTAGGGCTCTCTGGGCAAAGGTGGAGGTACTGTAACCGCCTCCACACGGGAGTGATCGTATCAATATCTCAAAAAGACAAACGCAAGCTTCATTCCACATCCTATCCAATTCGTCATATACCATTCTCGCCATATAATTTATTCTGTTGAATAAATGTCGCTAATAACCTTCAAAAAGAATCACACACAGGGCCTATGTAAATACACGTACGCAATAGTTTTGAGAGTCGATTTGTATGGTTGTGAAGTGTAGTCTCTTGCTTTAAGGGGAAGAATGTACGAGTATATCAGAAATGTCAGTGCAGGAAACTATTTAAATCAAAGATGGATGCAGTACCAAGCTAAGTCATCAGTAAGACACTACACCTATATAACGACGAACTATAATTTATACAGGTCGTGGTGTTGTCACTGTAGTGAAATCTAGGAGGTTACTATGGGCTGGGCATGTGGTTAGGATGAATGAAACAAATAATGCATACAGAATTCTGGGTTGGAAAACGTCCACTTAGAACGCCTAGAAGAGAGTGAGACTGCACTAAAACTGATCTAACGAAAATCAGCGTTGTGAAGTTATGAGGTATATGAAACCGAATAAGTGACTGTGTCAAATGTCAGATTTCATTATCAGAAATATTCACCTTTTAGCCTCTACTACGAGAAACTTGTGTTTATTTGTGTGTCGGACTCCATAGATATGTGATCAGGCTTGCCGGTCTGCATGAATGAATGAATATTATTTCGGGAATAGCCCCTCAACATGAAAGCACGTGGCTGGAAACGGAGATTTTCGTGCCGATATAAGGAATATTACTCTGTAAGGATCAAACTTCAATAGCCTGACTTCCGCCGATCACAGCGGCCGTGCGGTCTAAGACAATGAAACGTCCTCGCCTGCTCGAACACTGGGATCGTGAGTTCCAATCCCACTCGAGGCATGCATGTCTGTGTGCGTTTATTCTATGTTTGTGTTGTTTTGTGGTAAGTAGCGGCTTTGGAACGGGCTGATCTCCCGTAAAGGAGTCCTACCGACTATGTATAGATTAAGAAACTAAAAAAGGGCCAACCTCCACGACCGCTGTAGAGCCATTGATAGATAGATAGATAGATAGATAGATAGATAGATAGATAGATAGATATACAGACAGAAAGACAGTCTGATCTCCAAAATAGAGCATTCATTACCTGTCAGTTCACCTGTTTAAACATCGCATTGCCTTTACTGGTGAAATTTAGTATTGGGAGAAGGGCTAAATTACACCGAAAATATATAGAACGTGAGCTCAAATCTTACTTTGATTTCGATAACGAATTCATCTTAGAGAAATTAGTGCAGACATGGAACTATCAGATCTCTTTCAGATGTAGGATTCCTATATGAATAATGTTCAGTGTGATAAAGACCTGCGTTTAATGAAAGTGGGGAACGATTAATCATATGTTTCTACGAAGCACTCCCACTGTTAAAGAAGTAAACAGAATTCTAGCTTCACTCCATTAAACATTTTCAGCAAAAACAAACAAGAAATTTTAAAGAAGATGTTGGGGACTCTGAAATAGAGTACACTTAATCTGGAAGTTCAACAAATCGGATAATTTCTTGAGAAGCTGCTAGAAGTTTAGTTAGTCAACAATTATTTTTTTTATATAATCCGAAGTTTCATTACTTAAGTTCAATAAAGCCCGGCACTGGATTCTATTTTAAACCACTTTAATCCTATTCACACTATTTCTTTTCAAATCCATTTTGATATTATCCTCCCATCTAATCCTAGGTCTCCCAAGTAGTCTCTTTTTGTCAGTTCTTCCAAACAAAATTCATATGAGTTTTTCATCGCCTCCATATATATTTTACATCAGCCTCCAGACTCATAGTTGGTTGTGGCATTGCGCTACAAGCCGGAAGATCGCAGGTTCGAGTCCCGAAGGGGTGGATTTTTTTTATTTACTTAATCCTTCCAGTTGCAATATGGCCATGGGTCAACTCAGCCTCTAACAAAAATCAGTACCAGGAATCTTCCTGGGGGGGTAAAGGGCGGCCGCACGTAAGGCTGACAACCTTACCGTCATCTGTTAACCGATTGTCTGGATAATGTGAGAGCCTCGACGTCTCATAACCCTATGGGTCTCCATGGCCCGTTACAGGGATAGCTTTACTTTTTATTTTACCTCCCGTCTCATCCTACTTGATCTGATAACGTGTCTCTCTGGTGAAGACAGTAAATTACAGAAGTCTTCATTTGTAGTTCTTTCCACTTTCCTTTTAACTTCTTCTCTCTTCGATTCTTATATTCTTTTCGTGTGTTTCTAAAACATCTTCAGTCTTTCTTTTGTATACAGGATAAGAGATCAGGCTTCATATTCGAATAAAACCCACGTACATTGAAACCTTTGTGTTTTTTAAACAGAATACGTAAAAATTACAAAAGACGGTGGTCCAAATGGTAATAAAAAGCATTCCCCGAATTTAATCTGTTCATTCTTCACGAATGTAATTTTGATTTATTGTTGAAACCAAAATATCCCCGATTTTGCCACTCTTCTTAAGATAATTATCGTGAACAGAAACAAGTTCAAAGTTCGTCTTTTAAACTGCGAGTTTGTGGGGATATGTTTACAGCGTAGAAGCCTCAGCGGACGGCTGCTTCGCACCTAGCTATTGAAAAACTTGATGAAGATTCTTTTTATTCTTTTTACTGTCGTCGTCTTTGGACGGACGCTGTGAAAAATGAACCCCATCACATTCCACTAGCTGCTGTTAGTGTTTCTGTAACAAAAGAGGTCAGCCGCCCTCTCCCCTCCCCCAACCACATCAGTTCTCTCAATAGACACCTCACAGTCATTGTACGGCTCGGAGCAAGAGCGACACAAGTTCTAATTCAAGTTTGAGTGACCCTACCGACTGCCATGATGTAGCGGTTGAACTTTGATTAAACATGTGAGGGGGCATTCCATAGCTTGGTTATTTCTATAAATATTATGTTTCTGGACATTATCCATCGTCCTGTTTTATGTAAAAACACTGTCGTGTTTATATTTCAAAACACAACGTTTCGGATATAGGATTCTGTCTCCGTCTTCAGGTGAAACCTACTCAGGTTGGCCCGATCGATAGAGCTACTTCTTATCTCCGATTGGCCCCACCTGAGTAGGTTTTACCTAAAGAGGGAGACAGAATCCAGTCTCCGAAACGTTGTGTTTTGAAATATAAACNAAAAACAAATAGGACAGTGTTTTTAGATAAAACAGGACGATGGATAATAATTAATATCTGTACTAATGTACCATTGTCACAAACTTTTAGGTCTAGTTGAGTATTTCTGCTTTTTATTCAGGAGCTAGCAGCTTCGAATCTGAGCTCCGAGACAGACTATTTTCTTTCGTGTTTTGTAGCTCTCATGTTTGAGTATCAGCTCCATGATCTGCCAACTTACGTTGTACTTAGGAGTTCCAAATTTCTCCCATCCGCTTCAAGATCTGCCAACTTATTTTGCATTTAGGAGCTCCCACGTTCGAATATCAGAGCTCCGAGACTGGCAATCGTGCTTTGTTCAGGTATCAGCTCCAGTATCAACTACTCTGATTCAATTAAGAGTAGAACACAGACGCTTCTCTGAAAATTGTTACTGATCAACAACTCACAATCACCCTGTTAACCGAGATACTGTATAATTTACGCAAATGACGATAGTCGTTAAGTAAACCGAGAATGAATTAAAACTGATGAAACAGAAGGTGAACAGATATCACAAAATTAAATTGCAAAGCGAATTACTTAGAAATCTGAGAGAAACTAGGGGAAATCTCTAAAAACCTCACCACAGCGATTAATCAGGCAAAGAACAAAGCTGGTACTACTGGACAAAATCGTTGTTGCTGAGCTGAGGTAAGTGGTTAGATCCATGATCCAGGGCCCAGTAGACAAGAGAGTGGATGTGTGACAGGTGCAATCTGGAACTGGTGGCTTAGGAAGACTACGCCTGGGATCTAACTTCAGCCGTCCGGTTTGTAGCAAATGGCTTTGCAGATAGGGCTAGCCCGGCTCTCAATGTTTACTTAGTTGTTTCCGGGTTGTGACACTTGTAGACTTGTATGTGGATTCTGACATTTCGGAGGAACATGCGGTCTCCGTCTTAAGGGTTGAAGTGTGAAGAAATTGTCTCGGTTATACCGTATAGCCAGATTGCAAGAGAGAGGTCACTGAGAGCCAAGGGCGGTGGTAGGGAAGAGGATCCCAATTCGGCCCAATGGGAAAGGTGATTAGAAAAACGGCCCTTTTATGGAGAGTATTCAGTTCTTCGACGTAGGCTGGAAATGGAATGATTAAAAAGGACAGTCCATTCCAGTGACAAAAGATTGCTTACAGGACGATAAATGAAGTTGCAAGAAAAGACGGCCCTTTTCAGGGCATTCGTAGCTTTTACTCACATGATGGAAATTTAAACCCTGGAGCCCAAATTTCAACCCTGAAAATGAAGAATGTTCCTCCGCAACGTCGGTATCCGCCAATAAGACAATATCGTATCACAATCCAGAATCAGAATGGTCAACGCCGTCAACATTTTAAAAGCACCTAGGTAATCAGTTATAGACAGCCATACCTGTACAGCTGTCTTCCTTAGACCTAACTGAGTACGTCAACAAGAAATCTGCATATATCTACATGAAATAAAGGAGGATACAAACTCTCAAGGAACGTATCTGGAAATTTTGTCTGAGTACTTATACCTTTCTACTCTAGTTCTGTAGGCTCTTATTTGGACAGGTGCATGTGATGTACGCTTAAAGTGTGCTGGGAATGAAATACTCTTCGTGAAGGTGTACATACATGGTCCAATATTAAACACTTTGTTCGTTAATATCCTGTACTTTAAGATCGTTAAAATGGTTTCGTGACAGAGAACAACACTCTGAGCGAACTTGAAAAGCAAAGGAACACGGTTCTCTTATTTTCCTGTTGAAACTTCCAATTGCACTACAGGAGAACACAATGGTTGTAAGAAGATTAGCTTCCTAATTAGTACAACATTAGTAGTATAATTTAACGGGTTGGTGTCAACGCTTCGGAGTAAGCTACTGCTTACCTCTTCAGAGCACTCTTTATCTTGAAGACGGTGGCAGCAGGTTATTCTAAAGCTTTAGTGCTCATCTACCAGACTACAAGGTGTCACACCTCAGAAGACAGTGATCTTGATAGACAGTGCTATGAGAACCTCGCACCTCACCAAAATCATTACAGATTCAAAAGAACGAAAAGGAAAAATGCAATTAATATATTCAAGCATTTCTTTTATATTATTTATCTTTATGTTCAGATATTCAAGAAAATACAAATTAAATTTTATAAAACAATGACAATCGTTTGTCTTCGTTTCTTTCCCTTTCTTTATCTATTTCGACCAATTATTAATATTTTTCTTCTTTGTTCCTCTCCCTTTCTTTGTCTGTCTGTTCGTATATTTCTACCTCTTTATTCTATATGATTCTTTCAGTTCAAAAGTTTGTTTCTTCGATAGCGTAGTCGGTATAACGACTGGCTACGGGCTGGACGCGAGAGGGGTCGGAGTTTGAGTCCCGATAGGGTCAAGAATTTTCTCTTCTCCAAATCGTCCAGACCGGCTCTGGGATCCACCCAGCCTCCTATTTAATGGATACTGGCGAAGGGGGCTCTTTCACCTAGGGTAAAGCGGCCGGGAAGTGAAGCTGACCACTAATATCCAGCTAGTGCCTAGGTGAAGAAAACTTGGGTCTGTATATATATCCACTCTCCCATACGCCTTCATGGTGTAAAGCACAGGGACAACCTAACCTTTTTACCTTTACTTTTACCCGTAGTTATATTTTCTTTCCCTCTTTCTCTATCTGTCACTCTCTGTGCTTCTCCATCTCTGTGTTCTGTGTCTGTTCCTTTCTTAATTCTACCTCTTACATTACAGAAGCAAAACTTTCCGGACTTCTCGGGTTGGAAACGCAACGACCTCTACAGGGCACTAACATGGGCAGACCTGTCCGTGTGCCAGTGGAACCCCAAATATAGAACAATGCGCGCCTCATATAGGGCGAAATTGGAATTTGCTGGTGCAGACTGTAGTAGACACGCATGCGCGGGTGTCGTGACCCTACTGCGCATTAGTCAAGGTTGTATGTACTGCAGAATTTATGGGACATCAAATGAGAAATTACAGATAAGGATAAATAGAAATGGACTGTCAAAGGAAATGACCACAGCCTATTTTTAACTACTATTCCGACATTCAACAAGAAGGTCCGTTGAAAACCACGAAGAAGCATGAATGAGAATTGCTGGTTCCCGCTTGGTAACCGAACCACGCACACCTGAAAATATTGTTCTGACATTCGGAGTTAATGAGGAAATTCATGAAATGACTGCTCAGTGCAGCCAGTTCCTACCTGGGACAGGACTTGATTGCCATTTGAGTGTGAGTGAACTGATCGCGTTGCCACAGAGCTAACGCGCGCTGTCCCGGCCCTTTAATTAGGCACCAAGCCATGAAGGCGTATGGGGGATGGAGGTGTACTTCCACCGTTCTTAACTTCGGTTAGTGGTTAGCTTAACTCCCCTGCCGCTTTGCCCCCAAGGAAACTGTCCTCGGTATATAGAGACTGGGTGGGCCCCACAGCCGGTCTGGATGTTATGGTGACGAGAAATCTCATGCTTCTGTCGGGAATCGAACCCCGACTACTAGGCCGTACGGCCCGTAGCCTAGTTGCTATTTCAACTGAGCTGATGATGCTATTGAACTGTAGAGAGATTACGCCACTCTTCTTTGCAGGGAAGGTTTGGGGTTGAGAGCTTTGCACGAAGCGATAAATTTAGGGACACTGAGACATCTGCTATGGTTAGGACATTAAAATCAAAAGGACTACTAGAGTCTGAATATGTTGCTTGAATGAAGGAGAGAAGAAGTGTATGCAGAATTTTTGTGGGGAGGTTTCTTTCTAAATGGTTAATCGAAAAACTAGGAAGGAGATGAAAGGAAAATATCGAGACGCTTATACGGATAGGAAATGAATGGAAGTAGCTGATTTGTTAGGAGGTCGTCTCTGGTGTCGTCGATATTGAAAACTCGGGGTTTTCTACTACCGAGAATTAGTTACTAGTTACTTAGTTAGCTGGTTGTTAACATTCACAGTCACACAAACATACAAACAGACCTTAATAACAAATGGCAGTTGCTATGTCGCCGAGTATTCCGCGCGTAAGTTGATTTAATATTGAATGAAGGCCTGCTTTAGAAATCACATACGTACGCTCTCGGGTGCGACGAACTGTCCACCAGAAAGGGACCCGGCACTGTCCTAGAATAATGTGTACTTTATATTTACACAGAAAGATAGAGTTCCTGGCTACAGATCCAGAGGTCCCGGGTTCGATTCCTGGCGCTACCAGATTTTTTTCAGAAATAGTGGGTCTGCAACGGGGTCCACTCAGCCTCGTGAGGATAACTGAGGAGCTATTTCAAGGAAATAGCGGCTCTGGTCTAGAAAACCAAGATTAACGGACGTGGGGATCCGTTGCGCTGACCACGTGACACTCTCTATCCGCTAAAGTTGGCACTAACATCGCCGACAAGAGGCGGTCGCTCGGTCGGTATAGTTCGCTTGCGGACTACAGGCCACGGAGATAGTGTTTTCATCCATCCGTCCGTCTGTATATTTCATCTCAGAAGCTTCAATTTTCTCCTTCCTTCTGTTGCAGTCACTTTCGCTCTCTTAGGTTCTAAACGGTTTCGTTTTCTGACACTCTCAAACTATGCCCGAATTTTACACATCTATAAAGTAACAGCCAGATTATAGCTATATTTTCCGAGAAGTAGATGCATTTACGGTGATCTTAACTGATGTTACTTGTGCCCATCTTTCATAACTCCGGAAGTATTCAGCGCGCCTTATGGTTTATTTAAAGCAAAAAAAAATGGTAATCCGTTTGTATACACACAGAAAGCGGTATAAAAAGTCGTGTGATTTGCGACAGTCATTAATATTTACCAACAGTAGTAGCCAGCAAATCCATAAATCATGCTGTGCTTGAAACATGGTACCAACCTGACAGATGGAACTAGAAAACCATTAATTACAATGTTCACATTCACCTTTCACTTAGTGAGTTAGATATAAATGAAAAGCGAACTGTCGCCTATATAAAATGCACTGCATCTCACTGACCTCGAGTCGCTGTGACATACAATGTCCAACTTTTTCTATGTAAAATAATTATCACAAGCACAGAAAAATTAATTAATAAGAAACAGCATTTTCTAAGGTTAACTGACATTTTTCTCCTACTGGCCAGATCAGTCACACCATGAAGCACAACATACTACATGCATATATCGAAATAATTTTTCTTTTCAAAATTCTTATCAATAAAGAAAGTGAGACTCCTTGGAGAGAAGACAAGATTATCGCGAGCCATGTGCAAACATTTACATAGTAAAGATGCTTACAAAACGCAAACAAAAGTGAGAACAGAAACATAATGTCACGTGTAGGGAGTGACTGATAAGCCGGGTGTACGCGTGTTCGAACATCTGTTCAGTCTCCAAAAACGTGAACATTAAATGGGCTAAACGAATAAAGCGGCCGGTCACGGTAGCCGAGCGGTCTAAGGTATGTACTGTCTTCGCTCGCTCGGAAGCCGGGATCGTGGGTTCGAATCCCACTCATGTCATTGATGTTTAGTGTTTGTGTGTGCGCGTTTTTCTCTGTTCCTGTGCAGGTAGAGGCCTTGCGACGAGCTGATCGCCCATCCAAGGAGTCCTACCGATTGTCTAAGATCTAGTAAACCTAAGTGAAACGGGGATTTTCATGGAGGTAAGCCAAGGCCCAAATTGGGGCTGTAGCGCCAGAGGAGAAAAATTAATAAAGCGTATACATGACAATGGACTAAATTTCCGTATATTGTTCGTAAAAACGTGTCAGAGAACTCATCACCTAGGCGTAGCAGCAAATTCAGGCCCCTGGGCAATGTCAGAACCTGATATAAATAAATTAAACTTTACGTGATAATAGTCGAAAAGCAGCGTACATAGTTTCATCAAAATCTTTTAAAGGGTTCATGAGATGCGAGTACATGATCATTTAGGTTGTTAAGTAACATTAGGCAAGCTTTTAAAATGAACGAAGTTATATCAGCGTGGCCTGATAACAATGAGTTACGAGTGTGTCTACCATACCGCGTTTGTTCGAAATCTGTTAGATACTTTGAAATACAACAGTCCTTCTCCGCGTGTGTATTGCTGTTTGGAAAGCGTTACAAGGAGATCTGCTGATTCAGGTTGTCTCTACACTGAAACTGAGCCATGCAGACGGACTGATATGGATAAACTAAGAGGAGTATTTCAATTTTCTTATCTTCAAACCCCATCCATAAAAGTTAGCGGATGCAGAAAATTTAGTAATACAGTTCTAAGCGAATTTCTATTATTCTTCGTACGGATGTGAAAAAGAAGTACAACAAGCACTGCGAACAATAATAGTTTCTGCAACGCAGGATTTCGAAGACAGAATTCTCTCAGTACTACCCATGTTAATAGTCAGTTACAAAAACTTGCGTGTCTATGTCACTACACAAATTTGGAGTACAAATTATAATTCGTTGTCATTTTATTCTACATTTTCTAAACAAATACAAATAAATAAATATAAAAGTATTTTATAAGATCTATTCAATACAGAATTGAAAAATTCTACATCGAAAGATCCTAGTACGTTTGCACTTCAGATATGCGCGTAGGCTCCATGTTGATACGATTGAAGTAGGAGAGTTAACAGAAAAGAATCAGGTGACTTAAGTTTCACGAAAATTGTCAGCGTACGACTGACAGGCAACGGGCTACGGACTGGACGGCCGGGGTTCGATTCCCAGTAGCGGCAAATGATTTTTCTCTTCTCCACAATGCCCAGGCCGGCTCTGGGGGCCACCCAACATCATACACAGTGGATAAAGGGGACACTTTCCGCCGGGGATAAAGCGGCAGGGGTGTGAAGCTCACCACTCACCCCCCTCTAGTGCCAAGGTCCAGGATGGTGAAGCTATACTTCCACTCCACCACGAGTCTTCATAGCGTAGTGCATTGGTTGATTAACTGAGCACAGGGACAATTTTACCTTTACGATTGACAGGCAAAATATTTACCGGTAACTCTGGCTCCCGTAATTCAATGAATGAATGGACTGACAGATGTTAAAGTACAAATATCTTACCAATTTAATTCCGAAAAACGGTCTCACTTTCTTAGCCCCTAGGACTGTGACAGCCAACGCTCTTGTAGAAGAGTTAAATCACTCTTGTTCCATAGAGCGGTGGTAATCATCAGCACTTCATAAGGCTGCGAGGGGTGAGGGGAGCAGGGATACAATGTGTGACCAATCGAAACTCTGGGAGCCGCACAATCCGTCTGCATCATGTAATAACAGTAAAGCATCTCTTGTCAGGCACAGGGAAAGGTGATCTTCGTATCACTGTCAGAACACCGCCCCCCCTCCCTTGTCGTCACATGGTGCAATTAAGGCCCACATCCGATGACAGTGATTAGCAAACGAGTTGCAACTTTAATAAGATGGCAACGGCGCCGGGATGCAATTATAACCCCCATTCACATTCCAAGAGGGCCACACTGTATATACATACGTCCCACATGTTTCCCTCGTCATTATGTGAGTACATGTGTCTTTGGCATTGATTTTAATTCATAAAAATACTGTATGGTAAAGGTAAAGTCGGAGAAGTTCATGGAGGTAGGCCTAGGCCCACTGGGGCTGTAGTGCCAAGGAGGGAAAAAAAATGTAAAGTTGTTCCTGGTCGGTCACGGTAGCCGAGCGGTCTAAGGCATGCACTGTCTTCGCTCGCTCGGAAGCCGGGATCGTGGGTTCGAATCCCACTCAGGGCATGGATGTTTGTGTGCGTTTTTCTGTGTTTGTCTACAGGTAGAGGCCTTGCGACGAGCTGATCACTCGCTCAAGGAGTCCTAACGTATGTGTAAGATTGAGGAAAACCGAAGTGAACGGAGTTCATGGAGGTAGGCCTAGGCCCACTGGGGCTGTAGTGCCAAGAAAAAGAAATTGTTGTTCCTGTGCTTAACTAATTAATTTTCTTGACCTTGGAACTAGTTGAAGGTGAGTGATCAGCTTCACACCCCGACCGCTTTACCCCCGGAGAAAGAGCCTCCGGTAGCCACTAGATAGGAGGTTGGGTGGACCCCAGAGCCGGTCTGGACGACGTGGAGAAAAGAAAATTCTTGAGCCTACCAGGACTCGAACTCCGACTCCATGGTCGTCCAGCCCGTAGCCAGTCGCTATAGTGAGCTATCCCGGCTCCATAAATATATTGTGGTGAGACAATTAAAATCATCTTCATCTTCTGCGTCACACTCGCCATTTTCAGATTATTATGGATTTACTACTAACCCGTTCCTATTCAGAACTGAACCTGAAATCATGAATCATGAATGATTAATGGACGGACAGTCGTCCATCACTTGGCAGAACATCACACAACGAAATGCAGATATGCCCTGAGAGGAATTCGATCCCAGTATTCATGCATCCGAAGAACGAGCAGTCATTGTGATCGCCTATATTTCTTCCTCGTATAATTACATGTGCAGTGCCAGTAATTTAAATCTTGTAATGAAATCTCCTTCAAGCGTCCAAGCTCCTTTACAACAATCGCTATATCCTGTCACCAGACACACAACGTAATAAATTTCAGACATTAAACATGCGTTCCTCCTCACAATTCCATACCCTCGTGGCATGAGAAACAATCCCGTGACTCTGAAATGGGCACTTTCTCCTGATAGTCATTCCTACTGACCTGCATCGACCTAAATTTCGGCCCTACCCCTTTTGTCCTTGGCTATAAGCAATAGTCTTAAGATCTAAAAGTTTGAGACGATGGTACATTGGCAAAAATATTATGTTTTGGACATTATCCATCGTCTTGCCTTTATCTAAAAACCTTCTTGTTTATCTTACAAAACACAACGTTTCGGAGACTGGATTCTGGATTCTTCAGGTCCGGAGACAGGGACTAGCTCTATTGATTGGGCCCAATTGAGTATAGGTTTTACCTGAAGATGGAGAGAGAATCCAGTCTCCGAAACGTTGTTTTTTAAAAAAATAAGCAAGACGGTTTTTAGATAAAAACAAAACGATGGATAATGTAAAAAGACATAATAGTTGTAGCAATAGTCTTGCTTGGAACATGCCTACGTGGCCTAACCGATTCCTCACCCTACAAATTTCAGGCATGTACAAGGAGGCTGAATGTTCCTCCGAAACGCCGGTGTCCTTAGCATTAACTTTACACGTAATTTCGATTAAATTTACTAAAATTATAAATAACAAGTATTGTTTTTCTTTAAAAGAAATGGTTTATCACACTGCTTACAGTCCCTATTGGTCCCGATGGGAGACAGCAGCCACTCTCATTCCTCCCCCAGGGTTGAATGGACAGAAAACCTACATAACACGAACATTCACTCACCCTGGTTACTATCCGTCCTCTCGTCAGAGAGGACGCCATGCCACGAGAGAACTGTTAACTGTCTTGACAAGACAAAAATTTGGTCATGAGCCACAGAATGAGGCTCGACACCAAGACACACTGACTGGCTGATCGCCTATCAAAACGTCACTTTGAATTCGATCCTGCTTACTTAGACCCTTAAGATGAAGGCTGGCAACACAACACTGACCACTATTACTCGCAAATATTTACCCGACTCTTACATACCACTCGTAACACAGCGTCACAGTTATATTTACACCTTTTTTGACACCTTCACCGAACAAATTGGTTTCGAGGTAGCACATTGGACTTGTACTCGGAAAAAGCTCGGTTTCACTCTTGGCCGAACACGGGGCCATCTTTTCTGGGACTCTTCATGGCTTCCCTCAGTCTCCGTAGCCACATTCTGGGATAGTACCTCGGTCAGACCACGACCGCTTCCTTCCAAATTATCTCCCATTCATCGATCATCCGGACACCCGTCGCTATATTAAATAACCAACGACATCCCTCATCTCATTTGACATTTTCATAATAATCGTAAGAACTGATTCCACCCCTTCATAGCTACCGTAATGCCTTCATTCATGGTATTCTTAAAACCTCACTCGATGACTTCATGGTTATCTTAAACATGTTATTTGACGACTTCATGCTAAGATTAAAATCTTATTGGACCCTTCCTAGTCATTATAAATTTTCATTCGATAATCTATCACACTTGCTACCTTCATCTTGACCTTAGCTTCTTATCGATGTCTTCACAGATATCATAACATCTGATCTGACGCCTGCATGATAATCTTAATATCCATATCGACATATTTATAGAACTCATTTCATTCCATGTCTTCATAATTAACATTTCATCAAACCCTTCACATCAATCTTAGCTCATCATTCGATATCTTCACATTTCTCGCACTACCTCATCTAACGTAATGAATTTTAACATCTCCCATTCGCAGTAAACTAAACACCTCATTCTAAATTGTAATACACTTGGTCGTCGATTTACGAACGACTTCCGTTCTGACTGACAGCTCGTAAGTCGATTTGGTCGTATGTCGGCCATATATTTATTAACAGTATTTTTTAACCTTTCTAATCTTTTTATCATCTTTATAATTTATTTTTAAAAACTTTGACATTTTAATCATCTTTTATTTGTCATTTTTGTGGTCGTAAGTGCGGCCGGTCGTAAGTCGACGACGAAGTGTATTACCATTTCACTCGACGTCTTCATTGTCATCTGAACTTGTCATTCGAAGATTTCATAGACATCTCAACAACCTATTCGATGAAGAAAGCAGTCTTCTGGGATTTGGCACCGTGTATATGTGGTGTTAACCGACGTTTCGGAGGAACGTATCGCCTCCATCTTCAGAGTAGAAGAAAAAATATAATAATTCTGCAAGCGGAGAGACCGTGAGAACCTGTAAAAGCAGACTGTGTCTCTCCGCTTGCAGAATTCTTATATTTTTTCTTCTACCCTGAAGATGGAGGCGATACGTTCCTCCGAAACGTCGGTTAACACCACATATACACGGTGCCAAATCCCAGAAGACTGCTTTCTTCATAGTCACCGCCGTGAAAGCCTCAAATCTTACAACCTATTCGATGTTGGGCCCTCACGTTCATAACATACTAACATCTCACTGCAGGCTACATTTCCGTTCCAACATCTCATGCGACTCTGATCATAACGTTACGTCACGTCATTCGCTGCTAAATGACAATTTCAATTATCGTACCGCGTAATCTAAGCGACAGTGCCTTACCTTTCGTTGCGCAGAACATGGCGACGGCACGTGTGAAGCGCTGGCTGTCGTCACCGTGAGAAATAGTCATGGGTCCTGTGAGTGAGTGCACTACATGCTTATACCTCGAACATGTTACTCAACAACCATGGAGGGGAAAGGGGGTGGGGTGGAGAACGGGTTAAAGTTAAATCTATTAACATTCGACCTCGGCGACAGAAAGTATCTAAATATATACCTCAAAATGTACACTGTTAAAATTATGGGCCAGTAGAGATTTGCCGCACTCACGGGAATGGATCTTAAAACATTCTGATTTATATCAACAAACAGGCTCAGAAAGGCACATACTGGAGCTCTGCAGATTGCGAGTTTCATGTATGTATACATCATGTATTGATGTAAAAAATCCAGTTCCATTTCTTCGAATCAATTTATTCTTCTATCGTCCTCATGAATTTCCAGAAAATGGTCAGTAGTTCGTTCTTTCTTGGGGCCTAGGCCTGTACTTAACACTATGGCAACATTGCTTCTTATCTTCCGCACAACTGCTTCTGTACCATAAAGCACACTACCTCTCCCTGGAAGCAACAAACATCTTCGGAAGTTAATTTCTGCTGAATAATTTTCAAGAAACAACAATGGTTCAACTTCGGCAACATAAAGTTCATTTTTTATAATATTCTCTAAAATACTGCAAATAAACCTACTGTCCCTTCCTCTCGTTCTGCAGAGTCGCGGTCTCGGCTTTAGAAATGAAACGGGCAAGACGTGTAATTATTGTGTTACTCGCTATGCAGTACAAGCTTTTTCTTTTCGTAGTTCCTGCATTAAGGGTCGGGATAGCTCAGGACTTCGTACTGGAAAGCCCAGGTTAGATTCCTGACAATACAAGATTTTTCTTTTCTCTACAGTTCCAGACCGACACTGGGGCTATACCTCCACTCCCCTACAAGTCTTCATGGCATGGCGCTTAATTAATTAAGCATAGGGGGCATTTCCTTGCATCTTAATTTTTCCTCAACAACTTGCTTTTAGCCATTTGCAATTAATTTATTACCGCCAGATCTGAGGTTCTCTCAACAGTGACCATGAAGCATCTATCCTTCTGCCTTTTTTTTTTCACCCGCTTGGCACTACAGCCCAAGTGGGCCTAGGCCTACCTCCATGAACTTTTTCGTCCACCCTTCTGCCTTTACTTAACTCTATTTTCCTTTATTTTCGCACTTCCTTCCTTCTCTCTTTCTCTTCATTCTTCCTTCCGGAGTTCCGTCAGAACTTCACTCTTTCACAACAGTGTACGTGTGACGTTGCGCAGTGATGAGTATCCATCACACATGGTCTGTCAGGCTTGCCAACCCTCCTCGTGGTCGACCTTTAACTTTTCCGGCCCGCCTCTTCATATTATTCTGTACGACGTTGACGTGAAGTGTCTATGGAGCTATTACCTATTTCGAGTCAACAAAATATATCCTCCGTATTTTTAGCCTTTTATTAGTTTGTCCCCCAGGGTATGGGTCGTTCTTAGCTTGATTCTTCACGCAAATTGCAAAGCAATCACATTTCATTTCTTTCGATTATCTTCATACTTACCGTCCAAGTAAACCTGACCTGCTAGGACGGCGGTAGCTGTGGTTCGGTTGTGTAAGGATAGGTAACTCAGCTGGTAAAAGTTTGACTTTGAATAAACAAACACAGACATTAATGACTTAACGTGAAATAGTCAAAGAATATTCGGAAAAAATATCATAAAATAGGTTGAGTTCGTGTAGAATTTGTTAAAATTCTTTTAATTAACTCAGAATGACTGAAAATTTTATAAAAATTCATTAAATAATATAATAATTATCAGAAATTTGAAGGAATTTCTTAAATTAGAGTGAAATCTTTTATAATTTGGTTGAAAATCTTTATTTGAAAGTGAAAAAGTCAAAGAATTTTAGGTTAAAATTATATACATTTCGTTAAATTCGTTTAAATACAATTAAAATTCCTTAAGTGAGATTCAAACCCAGGATTCCAGCGTTCGAGCGAGCGAAAACAGTTCATGCCTTAGACCGCGCAGCCACTGTGATCGGCATTCTGGGCAGCTACAAGGGCTTTACTCTTAGAATCTCATCCATGCTGTGTGTTATTTGGGCTGATCCACAGTTCCTATTAGTTTGAACTGCGATAACGTCTTTAAATCATCCACGAACTCCCCCCCCATGAGAATCGCTACTCTTTTAACACTCGTACAGTTACGTAATAAAAAGAACAAACACCGGTGCCTACGGAAATACCGAAATTCGCAGCCATGCCCACAGACACTATTCTGTTCCATTAAAACACAGACTTCCTCTCTCCACATGGCTAGTGTGCACTGAACACGAAGTGTTTGCTGCTGAAACTCTTGTTGTTACAAAGATATTCTTCAAGAGGTTAGACCAGACAAGCAACAAACACTTCGTATAAGTACAGAACCCTACATGCAGACGGTCAAAAAGTAAAATCATTTGACGTAATCAGTTTCCTTACCACTGAAGCCTATGTTTGCTCCATGCATTAGCATATGTTTAGAACTCATGCATATATTTGGATGCCATGTTTACTTGCAGCTGTTTGATGACCCTCTAAGAAGGTTCACGTCTTTGTCACTAGCCACATCTCACAAACATCACGCTTACAGTCGCGCACAATAACAACTGACACCATTCGTTTTAACGCAGACGCCACGGATGTCTTCATTTCCTTAAACATTCTGAGTCGGTACAGAAACTGAAGTTGCGTCAACGGAAACGTCGTCATCGGAGTCGAGATTTAGATCTTGCGATCCATTCCGTTCCACGAATGAATACGTTAATCCTCCTACTGTGAATCTAATAATTGCTTCTGAATATGCTAGGGTCCCATTGTTTAAAATGATTCTAATTCGACCTATTTTTCTAAATGTTATCGTTAAAAATGATCCGGTCTAGAAAACCTCAAAATAACGGCCGTGGGGATTCGTTGCGCTGACCATGTGACACCCTCTATCCGCTGAAGTTGACACTAACTTCGTCAACAAGCGGTGGTCGCTCGGTTGGTATAGTTCGCTTGCGGACTAGAACCACGGGGTTAGTTTGTTTGTCTGTTTTCATCGTTAAGATGAATATTTTAAATTTATTTATCGCTATATTTCTAATCTGTTCCTATAACTGGAATTCTGACATATTTTTAAGAAAGTTAATTCCGCAGGTTTCTAAATTTTGTTTCCGTTCTCATTTTGGTGGTGGTAACCAATTTCAGAATTCTGT
This sequence comes from Cryptotermes secundus, assembly GCF_002891405.2. Lineage (NCBI taxonomy): Eukaryota > Metazoa > Arthropoda > Insecta > Blattodea > Kalotermitidae > Cryptotermes > Cryptotermes secundus. The sequence goes on from NW_019726229.1 coordinate 1,181,172, forward strand.
CCATGCTCGGCTAACCAGAATTTCATAAGACTTAATGTGTGTAAATCTCCCCGTCCTTTCATTACGAGTAAGTACTTCTGCTATCATCCGCGCTTATGGTTAAACTTACTCACCTTCGTTTCTGAATCCTTTTCAAACACTGAAATAATACACCCTAAGCAATTAAGATTATTTACTCGAAACAACAGGTTTATCATACATAACTCCTCAGTTTTTTTTATCTCGCGTGACGTTTTCCTTCACGGGCCATTACATTGATTTATGACTAGTTTATGGGATGGTTGAAGGAATAAAATTTCTTCGCCCGCTCAAACACTGGGATCGTGGGTTCGAATCCCAATGGAGGCATAGATGTCTGAGTTTATTCTGTGTTTGTGCTGTCCTGTGTAGATAGCGGCCTTTCGACGGGCTGCTCCCCCGTCCAAGGAGTCCTACCAACTGTCTCTGTGAGATTAAGAAACTGTAGTGAAACGGCGTTTCACGGATGGCACACGCTCCAGGTGGGAGCAACAGGAATTAAATTATAACAAATATGGTATGGATATCTGGGGAACGAGATTCGCTTCCCGGCAAGGGCAAGAGATTTCTGTCTTCACAGCATTCACACCGGCTCGAGAGCTCACTCAAGACTTCTATGTGACGGGTACCGGGGGCTGTTTCCCTAGGGGTAAAGCGGTAGGGGCGCTATACCTCCGCTCGCCCACCTGTCTTCCTGGCGTGGTTGATAATAAATTACGCATTAGGAACTTTTATTCTTTATAAATAAATTATAATTTTTTACTATTGTAATTATTCTTTGTTTAGCATTCTCCCGCGTTTATTCATTTCTATTGCTTTTTTCTCCTGATTCTCGGCAAAAAGAAAGTGAACTGAGTTCAGTACTGGTTTTAATTACTGTTGACTCTCGAAACATGTGCTTGAATCGTGCAGTGTGAATGGCATTTTATTGCATGCCTGTTGGTCCTGACTTTTATTGGCCCAACCCAGTGAAATACAGAAACGCAAAAAATGCGAGAACCTAAAATCTAACAAGAAGAAGTTCTGAGAAAAATTAATCGCCTACTATCATTTTATACGACACGGACAGCATAGAAAACGATGCCTTCACCAATTCTTCGTTGCCTTGACGCGGGAGCATCTTTACCGATTTGTTACCTAGGATCGATATGGGGATACACACAAATTATCCTTTACTAAGACACGGACTGCACAGAAAATGAAATGTCCAACAGTTCTTCCCTTGTTTCGCATATTAGTTGCCGTGGGAACGTGTTCACCGTGCCCTTGCCTAGCACCGAAAGAGGTATGAAGTTAACCGAGCGGTTGCCTTGCAGCTTTTGGAGGGATATACTCGTACACACAGACACAGGGTCTGGTGGGATGGACTTATGTAGTACGCCATTGAACTGGCCTCAGTTGCCATGATATACGTTAACAAGTTTCACATAAAGACTGGTTCATGCATTCACAGGTATATGGGTGAGGGTGTGAGGACACACAGACATACAGATAGGATGGAGTGCGCATGAGCAATTTTCCACAATCTATTAAAATGGCTTCATATATGATTAAAATTTAAAAAGTTGTCAGAATATCAATGAAAGAACAGTATATCTGCAAATTAAAGTGGCCTTTTAAGATCAAAACTAATGAAGTTTCTCTATGATCAATACATCCTTCAGTGTGACCAGATAAGAAATTCGCGGCCTCCTGTGGGGCCGCGGTTCCGACTTTGAGAAACGTTATTCTAGAGTCACAATTTAAAATAGACCTGTCATTTCACACGTGAAGCTTGTGGCACATACAGACGGTACCGCAGCTGCTTGTCTCTTCATTACGTGCGTAGATTAGACCTACAGGTGAATGTCGGCTTGGACAAAGATTTTGAAATAGGAGCTCAGAGGGGTATAGAATGAAGTTGTCGCTTCCTGTTTCTTATCCCAAAACGTATAGAGACGCCGAATAAAATCACGAGAAACTTCATATAAAGGAAGCCAAATTTATGGACCAAGAATCAAATCCGGGACCTTAAGTGTGCGAGGCATTAACACTGGGTGTGGTCCTATGTCATTACAAAGAATGCATTAATGTATATGACCAAAGCTGTTATTACAGACCTTAATTTAACGTAGAACGTGACGTCACGAACTTACATTTCCCATACTTTATAACACAAACAAGTGAATGTCAGAAGTCTGATCACCAGGCATGTTACATACACGGGCCACCTAAAGGATAACTTAATCCGAGTGACCTACCCCCTCCGTATAGGCCTACTGCACAGACTCGAGACCGAACATTTTGATTTAGCAGAAATAATCTACATTTAGGGTTCACGCCTACCAGGTTGATATCTCTTTCCGGATTACAGATTTATCCGAGATTCTTGTGATTTTACTCACTCTCTCCAACCGAATATCTCAATTGTACCTTTAAATAGGCTATGCCTGCCTACTTGACGCATATGCCCTATGCTAGGCAACGGCTCGGTAAACACATGCCCGCAGCACAAGCGCTCAACAATAGGATATTCATTTTATTTTTAAGGATTGCGTCCTGTTACGTATATACCGTAAACATATATAATTTTTACCGTCAACCCAACAATAATTTATTATTTATTTATTTATACAGCACGCACTACATGTTTCGACCTCAAATGGATCATCTTCAGGTGCTGCAAATTCCTCGCATGCTATTGGGAATGGGAATGTTAGCTTTGCAGCTCGGTAGTATCAGATAAGAAACTTACAGCACCTGAAGATGACTATTTGAGGTCGAAACATATAGTGCCTGTTATATAAATAAATAAACACATACTAAAGTATTGTTGCGTTGACGATAAAAATTATATATGTTCATACTATGACATCCATTGATAGGCAACGGTGCGGTAGACGCGCGTTCTGGACAACAGCTGACTTTCATTGCCAGGTAATGGACGTGTTTTCTATGAAATCCGCCCCAAGACAATATGAGTTTTTTTTTGTTTTTTGTTTTTTTTAATTTATCTGCGAATTGAGTGACTCTGGCTCCAGTTACTTCAATTCAGTAGAGAGAGAGAGAGAGAGAGAGAGTGTGCAGTTAGAATTGAGTCCTAGGCAGTCAAGGAAGAAGGGTTCGGCTGAAGATTTATTGTGAATTATTGTAATTTATTGTGATTACGAGTGAGTGATCAATAAATCCAATTACCTATCCAAACCATATCATAAGTGACCCATACAGGGGACAATATGCTCATTTTGAACATTCGCCATCGCCTTATCATCTCATTCTACGCTACGTTACATGTACTGAGTTGAAACAGCTTCGATAGGTGACATATGAATGAACCAGTCCATGCTCTGTACATGCCTTTACGTTGTGATGTTTAGTCTCAGCGACTGCGTAAACATCCTACATTAATTTAGGCCACAAATTGTGCTAAATCACTGCTCGGCTGTTATGTCTTTAGTCCCACACTGTAGCAGTGAGGCTTCTCTGATGAAGTGTTAATTCTGGAGAACGCAGCCGAGTAGTGCTGTGTGTGTGACACTAACTGCCGTCCACCCGGCCTAATGGGACCAGTGCACGCTAACTGCCACATTTCATCACTCATTTACTTCACTAATAATTATTCATGTTTCTCGCTCACTGTTTGTTTTATACATCACAACTGGAAACCACAAAGTGCCTGCACATTTTTAGACTGCTCGAGAAGTCAAGGTGTGCCTGTTTTCTTATATTTTGTATTTCATAGGTAAAGTCTCGTGACGTGGCGATGTTCCATCCAAGAAGTCCTACTGAAGGTTAAACTACACGAAATATACATATATAAGTTAAAGCTATCCCTGGAACAGGCCATGAAGGACCATAGGGTTGTGAGACGTCGAGGCTCCCACATTTTCTAGACAATCGGCTCACAGATTGCGGTGAAGCTGTCAGCCTACGCGCCGGCCACCCTTTACTCCTCAGGAAGATTCCTGGTACTCATTTCTGTTAGAGGCTGAGTCGACCTCAGGACCATAGTGCGGCTGGAAGGATTAGGACAATTGAAAAAATCCACCTCATCGGGACTGGAACCCGCGACCTTCCGGCTTGTAGCATAGTACCTCAACCTATATATATGATAAAGGTAAAGTTGTCCCTGTTCTTAACTAATTAAGCACTACGCGATGAAGGCGTATGGGGGAGTGGATTCATAAATCCACATTTTCTTGACCTGGGCACCAGCTGGAGGTGAGTGGTCAGCTTCACGCCTCGGCCGCTTTACCCCCGACGAAAGTGCTCCCGGTTCCCATTGTATAGGAGGCTGGGTGGGCCACAGAGTCGGTCTGGACGGCGTGGAGAAGAGGAAATTCTTTTACCTACCAGGACTGGAACTGTGACCATTCGGGTGTTCAGCCGGAGCCAGTCGCTATATCGACTGCTCTATCCTGGCTCGCTATATATATGCCAGTAAATGAAACGAGAGGACGCAACTATGAAGAAGACCAGACTCTCTAAGCATGTTGTGTTGGAAAACTTGCGCAAAATGTGAGGTTTTCACAACAGGGACTGTGAAGATTATCTTCTGGCATGCGACCTTCTTCAGGTTGCCTCTTTTACTCTGGAGACGCAAGCAGAATGTTACTCTGAAACTTGGTAACGCTTTACCAGACTAAATGGCGCTACATCCCAGAAGACAGTAGCTTTTAAATAGATATTAATATCTTCTCCTTCTCCTTCTTCTCCTTGGTAATATACTTGCAAAGCGATACAATACATTTCTGCTGTCTAGCACAGGAATTTCCAACCTCCTTGACATTACACCGTGTCTGAGAAACCCAAAAGGACTGTGACAACCTTCCATTACAGCTTAACGGTATTCTTTGACAAAATCTGTCGACATTCATGAATACAATCCGTATTCAGGATGTATGGTACAGATGCATTTTGTGCTGTACAGAGAAGCTTATTAAATTCTTTTTAGAATTAGCACAATGAACTATTTCCAAAAGATGAAAACTGGTTTAATCATAAAATTACTCTAAATGCAGCTCACGGTTCCGCAAAACATGTGGCCAGAGTTCGTCAGGGACTACTTAGAACGCGAGACTGACAGACAATAACACTATTCAACATAGGTAAGGTATCATGCAAGAAAATTAATTTTATATATTAATTCTAATATGATAATTCCAATTTTGCATCACGTTACAGTTCTGCGTATTCAATTCTGAGACCATAAAATAAATATTTCCTTTTTACATTTTTTATTAAGATCTAAAATATGTGACGATAGTACATTGGTACAAATATTATGTTTTTGGACATTATCCGTTGTCTTGTCTCTATCTAAAACACTGTCTTGTTTATTTCTCAAAACACAACGTTTCGGAGACTGGATTCTGTCTCCGTCTTCAAGTAAAACCTACTCAATTGGATCCAATCAATAGAGGTAGTCCGTATCAGGACAGGAGATAGGGACTACCTCTATCGATTGGACCCAATTGAGTAGGTTTTACCTGAAGACGGAGACAGAATCCAGTATCCGAAACGTTGTTTTTTTTAGAAATAAACAGGACGGTGTTTTTAGATAAAGACAAGACTATGGATTATGTCCAAAAACATAATATTTGTACATTTTTAGTGTTGTTACAATCTCTGTCAACCACAGTCCAATACAATAATATCACGTTTAATTAAAGAATAGCAGTTTAATAAAAAACGCTTTTACTTCATATCGTGTATAAAGATGTGTACACACCCATACATCTCTCTCACGCCTACAAAAATGACATAATAGAACGGTTATGTTACAACTTTCTGGCGTCATTTTTGTAAAGCCTACCCGATTTGGTCAAAACAGCATACTTCGTTCAGGTTATTGCAAGAAAATGTGAATTTGTTGTGCTGTATCAACATCATCGTCATCATCATCACCATCATAATTAAACACACTCTCTCTCTCTCTCTCTCTTTCCTGTTGCTCCCACTTTGGAGCAGAGGACATCCGTGAAACGCTTCGTTTCATTTCAGTTTCTTAATCCTAAGGCAGTCGGTAGGACTCTGTGGACGGGGGATCAGCCCGTCGCATGGCCGCTACCTACACACAAACACAGAATAAACGCAAACATCCATATCTTCAGTGGGATTCGAACTCACGATCTCAGTGTTCGAGCGGGCAAAGACAGTTCATGCCTTAGACTGCGTGGCCACTGTGATCAGCTAATTAAACACTTCGTGGTCTGAATTGAGGTGAGAGATTTCATTCTAGAACTTAAAAAGGGTTTATGTGGTCGCAATGTCAGATTTTGCTGGAACGGACATCCTTCCAGTGTTCAGTAGTAGCTCATCTTTACGACAAGATCAGTTAAACTCACATTAATTTTTTATTGCTAGTGGGGTGGGACTAAGTCCCTTGTACTGTGACCACTTCTGGCCTATTGTACCAGCCCCAGATTATAAGTCAGGGTGATTGTGGAACAATTGGTGGAATGAAGATTGGCAAGGGAAAACTGAAGTACTCGGAGAAGACCTGACCCAGCGCCACTTTGTCCACTACAAATCCCACTTGACCAGACCTGGAATCGAACCCGGGCTGCCTCGGTGGGAAGCTTGAGGTATGGCGCGGGCTTAAAATTCACATTAAGTAAATTAAAATCTATGGAGTTGAATTTCGTTCCAAACATGCGTGTAGAACTCTGTCCACGTAACAGCAGGTTTTATTTCGTGGGACGGAGGTTAAATACACACAAACGCAAGACGACTATACATACAAACAAATACAAATACAAAGATTCATTTTCCCGCAAACTTCTCGCGCATATTAGGCCATGCTGTTGTTTCCACTTCAGAAATTGGCACTGAAACCATGTTTCTTGTTACTGAATGTTAGAAAATGGAAATGTGAGGTGGCTTTTAGTGGCTTGACGTCCATACTATTTTTCACTAAATACAAAACAGAAGATAATCTTTTTACGCTTGTTATTACGACGTTAGAAAATAAGGTAACTAATATCCCCGGCACGAAAATGCACTCCTGAAACACAACAAAATTTTCCTTTAACGTTTCTCAATTTGACATGTACCACACGTCCACATTACAATTTTCCCCCCTTGGCACTACAGCCCCAGTGGGCCTAGGCCTACCTCCATGAACTTCTCCGTTCACTTCGGTTTTTGTAGATCTTACACATTCGGTAGGATTCCTTGGGCGGGTGATCAGCTCGTCGCAAGGTCTCTACCTGTACACAAACACAGAAAAACGCACACACACAAACTAAACATCCATGCCCTGAGTGGGATTCGAACACGCGATCCCGGTTTCTAAGCGAGCGAAGACAATACATGTCTTAGACCGCTCGGCTACCGTGACCGGCATATTACAATATTACGTAACATAAATTTGTCCTTTAATGTTTCTCCTTTTGACATGTACCACACGTGCCATGCTTTCAAGAAATGTAGATGCTTGAATGAGTAGCTTCAGGTATTCATTTCCAAGGCACTACACGCGAAGGTTCAGTTTCACGGTCTGAACTTCTTACCTTCAGGAGTAACTACCTAACACGTATTCTGGTATCAAAATGAAAACTCATTTCTTCCCCACAATTTTGCTAAATTTATGTAAACATTGAAAAAGAGACACGGTTTCGGATAATAGGCCTATAGCCTACTGGAGCCAAGAACGTAGCTTATGAGCTTACTTACTTTTCAGGTTAATGGCCCCACCATAACTCAAGCGGTTAGTCGCTTGCTTCCCGATCCAGGGTCTGGTCAAGTGGGATTTGTGGTGGATAAAGTGGCGCTGGGGCAGGTTTTCTCCGAGTACTTCGGTTCCCCTGCCAATCTTCATTCCACCAATTGCTCTATAGTCACCCTCACCTATCATCTAGGGCTGGTACAATAAATAGGCCAGAAGTGGCCGCAGTATAAGGGACTTAGTCCAACCCCACTAGCAATAAAAATACTTTTCAGGTTAGGATATTAATATAACAGCTTCCAAGGCTACTTTAATCGTAAATTTCATGTTACTAAAAGGTCACAGTATAGGTCAAGGTTAAACTCTATGTAACAGGTTTTCACGAATCGTTTTTGCTTTTAATCCTTTAGTTCTGGAACGCCACTTGTGGTGAGATGCAGAAACAGGGTGCTTGTACACAGATCAGCTTCAATTCATTAAATTCCGCGAGTCGCCTCTGTGTCATGCATCAGGGTAATTGGCATATCAAATCCTCAGTCGATTCTGTTTCTGAGGAATTGGCCCCCAGAGTGCTCTAGTGTCTTTAAGAGCCTTGTTAACTCGGCTGAGCTGAACCAGTGTTTCCAACCAACGTCCGCCTGTCACATGCGGCAACATGGAATTAGCAGTTCTTTTCTATGCTTAATGAATAGGTTCAGCCAGTGCAGACACACAGCGAGTTATTTTACCGAGAGGACTGAGCTGAAAATACGAGTATTGCAGTCGTTTGGTGTTAGCGTCAGTTTATTACAACACAGATTCTGTACTAGTGATTCGCGAACCACTGCCGATCCGCGTATTATTCTCTAGACGTACGTAAATCGAGAGCCGGGATAACGTAGTCGGTATAGCGATTGGCTGCAGAGTGGATGACTGAGTGGTAAGAGTTCGAGTCCCGGTAAGGTCAAGAATTTTCTCTTCTCCATTACGTCCAGACCGGCTCTGCACTCAACCCAACCTCCTATCCAATGTGTAACGGGGGCTCTTTCCTCGGGGGTAAAGCGGCCGCGGCGTTAATCTGACCACTCCCCTCCAACTAGCGCCGAGGTCAAGAAAATGTGTATCTATACATCCACTCCTCCATACGCCTTCATGGCGTAGTGCTTAATTAGTTAAGGACACAAACAACTTTACCTTTTTTACCGTATGTAAATCAAGAATGTCTTTTCTTGTGTATACCATGAACGGTTTTTGAAGAATTCTATAAATTTTGATCGGGACAGAAAGCATTCCCAGAGAAGCATCAGGTACATGGAACGTTACTTTTCGCTAATTACATTCTCAAATTTCAAATACCTTCCTTGATGTTTCGTTTTCAAATGCTTATTATTTATCTTCTCGCTGACAAGAAATATAGTTTTGAATATTTAAATACAAGTCCTGCATATTTGTATGCCGTAATTCAAAATTCGGCATTGTTGTTATGGAGAGTGGATAGGGGATAATTTTTAGACTGCATAATAACATCCAGTTATGGCTTCATTTGCATGTCCTTTAAGTTTACGGAGTACTGTTCTGATTTCGTATGTTCCCACTGAACACAGAAGGCTTTAATTGTCACCGTTTCTTACCAGCAATAGTTACACACTCCGGTCTAGAAAACCGAAATTAATGGCCGTGGATATTCGTTGCGCTGACCACGCGACACCCTCTATCCGTTAAAATTGGCACCAACTTCGTCGACAAGCGGCGGTCGCTCGGTCGGTATAGTTCGCTTGTGGACTAAAATCATGGAGTCTGTTTTTTTGTTGTTGTTGTTTGATCTCGGTCGGTATAGTTCGCTTGTGGACTAAAATCATGGAGTCTTGTTTTTTGTTGTTGTTGTTTGATAGTTAACACACTTTTCCGAAGGTAAATATATTAAAACAAATCTTATTTCAAAGAAATGGTTTTGAGAAAGCGGCATTTAGGAAATGATAGATCCTTAACAAAGAATATCACTTACGTGGAGGGTCATTTACGCAGAATTGTGCCAAGGATTTGTTTCGTTCTAAAGCATAAATTTGCATGACGACCAAGTAGATACAGAAATTTATTTGTAGACTACTGAATCTCACTAGGAGACGACGAGTAATTGTGATGATGAATTTTTCACGGAGCACAGAGATATTTGTTTTGCTCAGCAGATATGACGTAACTGCAGCATGTCACAAGCATGATAGAAAAATCAACCGTACATAGGTACGTAAAGCCCGGAGAATGGTACCAAGTGTAAGCATAAGGTGTTCTACTCTACACACCTAGCCACCACAGCCGTCCGATTACAATCGTGTCGTTTTTTGCAGTGGCACGGCAAATTCTCAGAGCCTGCCACCAGTAGAACTGGCAGCGTTGCCAAGTACGAGGAAGAGTCAGTAAACAGGTAAAAAATGGACATAAAACGTAAAACATGTGATATTTGCACCTGAAGAGAAAAATATTTATTTATCGACATATCCTTCAACAGTGATTCACTTATTCCATCACTTTACCAGCGCGTCGAAACCCACAGAATAGCAGTTTTTGGCAGTTGTCTCAGCCACTTCCGCACCTGGTCTGGAATCATCAGCAACTTTCGAATGTTCTTGAGAGCATTTATAGCCTTTTGTCCACAAAAACGTACAAAAACTTTGCTCTTCTGTAATACACTTCTAAAGAACGGTCGCCATTTTGACTACTAAAACCGGCCTTGGAACATGCGCATGCGCGTCTGCTACCTAGAATGTTTTGAAGCTGGATTGTGCTGCTACCTAGTGATACACATAGAAAACCTATTACGTCAATTGCAGCTGTTTTGCTTCCTTTGTGATATATTTACTGACTCTCCTTCGTAGCTACCGTTACGTAGTTTTCATAACATTTATAACGTTACTTATAGCATAACGTGGTGTTTCGGCCACGGTGGTTCCGTGTATAAAATCCCAAATATATTCTGTGTAAATAATGAATCGTTTGTCTATATGTTCTTTACATTTCCACACTTCTGCACCCATTTCGATCAATTTTGGGGTATTAAAAGAGGACCTCTAAGGAGATGTTTTAGCCGTTTTAACCCCCCAAATTTTGGGCTCAAATATTTCCAAATAATTCTGGTAACCTCTAAACAATTTTGTTCCATGTTACTCTATAACTTAGCGTGCTGCATGTTACTGTGCTCAACATAGCCAAGAGAGAAAGAAAGACGCTTTCTTTGCTCTACATACTATAGCATTTGAGATATTAATTTCAAGTTTTAGAAAAATAAACGTTAGTTTATTTGCTCTACATACTATAGCGTTTGAGATATTAATTTCAAGTTTTAGAAAAATAAACGTTAGTTTTTAAATCTAGTGGATTAATGAATCTCTTGAATTTCTATTACTTTACCTATTAACATCATTCAGGCGAAAAATAAAGCTTTACATTGTGATCTTTGCAGGCATTCAATAAGGAAGCTGTCAGAAGAAGCCAGACAAATTAGGGCAAAATATATATGTTAAAAAATTAAACTCCGTTGTTTGAGTCCGCATGCGAACTATACCGACCGAGCAACCGCCGCTTTTTGGCGAAGTCAGTGCCAAATTTAGCGGATAGAGGGTGTCGCGTGGTCAGCGCAACGAATCCGCAGGGCCGTTAATTTCGGGTTTCTAGACCGGAGCCGCCATTTCCTTGAAATAGCTCCTCAATTATCCTCACGAGGCTGAGTGGACTCCGTTCCAGACCCATTAGTTCTCAGAACATCTGGTGGCGCCGGGAATTGAACCCGGGACCTCTGGATCTGTAGCCAGGAACTCTGACCACTAGACCACAGAGGCGATCAGAATATAGGTTAATTGCGAGTTAAAATCCTAACATTTTTAAACATAATCACATATAATGTGAAACTTGTCATTCACACTAATCGACAAATATCTCATGCCGATATAAGATTGCAGACCTTCATGAGAGAAGACAAAGAATTTGGAAAGCAGGTAAAAGGAAGAGAAGCGTTTCGATGTATCGACTTAGGTAACGTGTAATGAAGTACAAGTAATAAGAACGCCTCGCAAAGTCTCTCAGATTACGAGCCTAGTCCAGGATTCGAACAGTAATCCAGGGAGGATCTGAAGCTCCTACCTATAGTTATGAAGAGATCTATTTCTGGTATAGGCCTATATAAACATCTTCAATATTTTAGCTGCTTTCCTCTGCAGTTAAAATTTTCTGACTTCATGGAACAGTGTCCTTCTAGTGAAGCTGTGAGTCACACAGCTCTTACAGAAATTCCCCGCTCTTTAGTTTAACTGAATGTTCACCACACCGCACTACTGTCCTGTCCTGAGCCAGATGAATCTAGTCTATTTCTTTTTCTCTCCCTATGGCTCTACAGACTTTTAGACCTTGGCCACTTTTTGAGTTTCCTAATCAACACATAATCGGTAGGATTCCTTGGACGGGGGATCAGCCCGTCGCAAGGTCGCTAGCTACATAAACACAGCATAAACGAACACAGACATCGATGCCTAGAGTGGAATTCGAACCCACGATCCTAGTGTTCGCCACTGTGATCGGCGAATCTAGTCCATACACCCAAAAATAACTCCTTTAAGACACAATTTAATATTATCTTACTACATATGTATCAGTTTCGTGTTTCCTTCCCTCATGGTTTTCTGACCAAACTTTTTCAAGTACTTCTCGTCTTCTGCGTTCTACAGTCTCTGTCCATCTCACAGGCCTTGTATTAATCAGCCTAATAATGTCTTACGAGGGTAGGGCATGTAGCACGAATGGAGGAGAAGAGGAATGCATATAGGATATTGGTGGGAAAGACAGAAGGAAAGAGACCACTGGGAAGACCAAGGCGTAGGTGGGTGGACAATATTAAAATGGATCTTAGAGAGATAGGATTGGGTGGTATGGATTGTATTGATCTATGTCAGGATAGGGACCAGTGGAGGGCTCTTGTGAACACGGTAATGAACCTTCGGGTTCCATAAAATGTTGGGAAATTCTTGAGTAGCTGCAGATTTGGCTTCTCCTCAAGAAGGGCTCAGCTCCATAAGTAAGTAAGTAATAATGTCTTAGGAAGAGCTCCCTACTTGACAATTTTCTCATCCTGCTAGCTTCGTTTTTTCATATTCTTCTCAGTGCTGTGTTCTTTGCAATTATATCTGCCTAGTAAAAGTAAAGAGTTTTGGATCACATCCCATGCAATGTCACCAGCGTATCAAGAACATCTGAATGTTGCCAAGTATATATGTGTAAAATAAGCTCGGATTTTGAGTCACAGTGCCAAGTGGCTGTCAGTCTGTGAAGTCGTGGAGGAGGTCACAAATCCGCCTCACAGATCAAATTAGTATGAGCCCTATGTTAAGAAAGCTACACAGCTTTATTACGGACGGAGATACTATGAAACTGGGAGACTAAAAAAAAAAGTCTTGATCCGTTTTGAGTTTCGTAACGAGCCAGATTGGAGTTATCCTCGGTAAAGAAGAAAGAAGATGCCCAAGAGTGGCTTCAATCGGGCAATCCACAATTTAATGCTTTGAGGATCTAATCCATTTTCGTTTATTTCTATACATTTGGCGTTTCTGATTAAATATATGTAATTCAATAATAAAAAATATGAATAATATAAGAATTTATTTACAATATGTCCTTCACATTAAAATCTGCAACTCCATCAAATAAAATGCATAATACATTTGATCAGAGATCTGAAGCTCTCAATAAGCTTATAGTGTCACAGCACGTATACAAAATTGCATGGAATACGCCCAAATCTGTATTTTTACCGGCATCAACTACTGATTCTGTGTTGCCGTCTATATTTGTTCAACACAGTAAGAAGCTTCTGACGTAAAGGATCAGAAATTAGACCGAAGGAAAGACAAGCCTCTTTGCAAATTATTTTCTAAATTCAAATCCACCAATGTGTGTGTGAAATTATTAAAGGTTTACGGACTTATATCTCTTTTAAATCAGTCTGAATATTTATGTAATTTAGCATTTCATATTCTTATATTATATACTTCTAGTTTTCCTTATGGAGTTTGTTCTTGGCGACTCGAAGTAAAATTAATTTCATGAATTGGGGCTGTGCTTGACTTATAAGACGGGTTCTGGATTGGACGATTGGATTTACTACACCTTGATAGCGTAATCAGTATAACGAATGGCTATGGTCTGAACGACCTAGAGGTCGGAGTACGAGTCCCAGTAGGATCAAGAATTTTCTCTTTTCCAAGTCGTCCAGACCGGTTTTGGGGTCCAGCCAACCTCCTATCCAATGGGTATCTGGGGCTTCTTCCTTAGGGGTAAAGCGGACGGGGCGTGAAGCTGGCCACTCACCTTCAACTAGTGTCGAGGTCAAGGAAATATGGACTTATAAATCAACTCTCCCATACGCCTTCACGGCGTAGTGCTTAATTAGTCAAGCATAGGGACAACTTTACCTTAAAACATTCACACAGTTCGGGACTACAGGCAATACAACACTACCGCTATTTCCGCACTTTACAGGTCACCGTTACACACGCATTAGGGTTCTCAGTCTTCAGTTGTCTTATCCTGGCAATGGATTTATAACAGCCTCATTGTAACTTCAAATCACACATGAATTCTTTTGTGCACAGTCTAATTTCTTTCTTGCCATTTCTTCTCAATCACCTCAGACTGCCATCTCAGGAAAACTCGACACATTTCTTAACAAGAACTGACTCAAGTGAACTCTTCTTCAACTGCACCATCTCAGCTTCTGACAACTGCTCCCTTGGAACTTCTCATTATATAATCTCGGGGAGAACTCCACGGAAAACACTGTCTTCTATTGTTCCGTATTGTTTTAGGCGTGTTTACTGATCCACGACATATCAATAGACGTCCTATTGCTGCGCGCTTAGGCTCCCGCGGGAATGTGTTTACCGGGTAGTTGCCTAGCAATGGTCCATACGTCACATTATACGAGGGTTGGAACTTTAATAGTGGCAACTATTTATTTACAACTCATAGAAAATAGATGCATGTTTCGAAGTTTTACTGTCTTTCATTGTAGTCACCAGCATTGTGTACAACCCGTTGCCAGCAATGTGGAAGTCGTAGGATACCTTTAGCGCCTGTTGTGTTGATAGTACGAATAGAGCGGTCTACTGCCTGAAGAATCTCTGGAACAGTTCTGAAGCAAATGCCACGAAGTGGTTTCTTCATCTTAGGAATCAAGTCGAAGTCACAAGGGCATAAGTCCGGGGAGTACGGTGGATGGTACAGCACTTCCCAGCCCCATCGATCGAACAAATCAGCCACAGCTTGCGCTGCATGCGGCCGAGCATTGTCCTGCAAAATGATGGGTGGGTTCTGCAAAAAGAGTCGCCGCTTCTTTCTCAAAGCGGGTCGCAGGTTGTGTTCCAAAAATGAACAGTAATACTGCGCATTGACGGTCTGCTGTCGGGGAATGGTATGCGTTAGGATAACACCATCACAGTCGTACACGAGAATCACCATAACTTTCACATTGCTGGGGTTCTGACGAACTTTTGATTTTCGTGGTGACCCGTAATGACGCCATTCGCTCGATTGGCGTTTCATTTGTGGCTCGTACGATTTGGCCCATGTCTCATCCAGCGTAATGATACGGCGTAAGAAAGCCTCTCCTTCGCGCTAATAGCTCCCCAAGTGGTTACGAGCAGCGTCGTATCGTAGCCATTTCTGCATTTCCGTCAGATCATGCGGAACCCATCGTGATGCAATTTTTCTCATGCCCGGACGTTCCTTCAGAATGTGAAGCACAGTCGTATGCGCTAATCCTGTCTCTCGGGCCAGCTCACGAATCGTATGGCGTCGATCACTCTCCAGTAACGTGGAAATTGCATACACTTCTTCACTGACCTGGCCAACGCATGTCTGCCACATTTTGGCATCTCTCGTTGAAGGCTTTTACCCACCTTGCCACTGTTCTGTAAGGCAATGCAGATTCCCCGCAAGCCCTTTGAAGACACTGATGACACTGTCGTGCTGTACGGCCTCTAGCACATTCAATCTTTATCCAACTCTGTTGTTCCTGTTTCGAAAACATCGTGACAATACTACATTAGACCGCCAGCTAACATGAGACTCTGTTCTTCTCGTCACTGCGCATGCGCGTGATGTGGGAAAGGAGAGTCAATTTGCTCTGAGGTAAGATACGTATGTAACTAACGTGTGTAATAAGCGACATTATTTGGTTCCGTTGCATGGTGTCTCTACAGAAGTGTTACCACTATTAAAGTTCCAACCCTCGTAACTGTTTCCGTTCACAGTCTTTCCGCTGGGTTTCTGTTGGTGAGTAACCAGCGCTGATTGATGTATTACAATGTGTCTCTGAAGGAAAGGGCTGATGTGTGGACGTATTGTAATGTGTGTCTTTGAAAAATGTAATGTTTCTATGAAGGTATGGACTAACGTGTTGATGTAGTGTAATGTGTCCTTGAGGAGTGTAAATTGTATCTTTGAAAGGTAAATGACGTAGTAAAGTGTCTGAAGGCTGACTGATGTAAATTATGTTTCTTTGAAGGCATGGACTAATGTATTGACGTAGTGTAATTTGTCCTTGAGGAGTGTAAATTGTATCTTTGAAAGGTGACTAAGGTTGTAAAGTGTTTGAAGGCTGACTGATGTAAAATAATTGTGTTTGAAGCAAGGATTGATGTACTGACGTAGTGTAGTGTGTATCCTTGGAAGCCAACGATCTGTGTATTAGTATAATTTCCACACACCAACTGCACATCAACTGTAAAATATCTATACAAAAGAACGAGAAATTACGAAAGTGCAAATCATGCAAAGAACTAGGGTTGGTCAAGACGAACATTTTTCGAATATTTTCTTCTACTGAATGCCAACATTATTGCAACGTACACCATACAAATGCATATATTCTTCACATCCCTCAGCATGAGAGAGTAGAATAATTTTTAAGTTGGTAATGAGTAGGTAGCCAGTCCGCAGCTGCAAGTGACAGGGAGTGAACGAAAAAAGATTAGATAGCCTTTATCACCTGCGACCTGAACAATACACTGGAGAGCGGTTGATCGGTCAATGGGGTCAAATTCGTGGCACGTTTACACACGAAGGAGACATTCAGCCGACCATGCATTATGTCCTTGGCCAGTTCGGAATTATCTTCTGTAACGATGTTTCTTTTAGACTTCTGGCAGAATTACTTGGACTGGTGTTCGAGTCACATAGGGCAATAAAATACGACAAAGTATGCAAAAATAATTAAGTCTACACATACAGAGTCTACAAGAATGAATGTCGGAATTTCAGGCACCTGTAGCTTAGGAATGAAAATAGGTATCATGACCCTGTTTGCGGTATTTTATTCATAAACCGGAACAGTTTTCTTACATACAAGTGGAAAAGTTATTAGGTTCGAAACATTTCACAATGAGCGCCATCTGTAGCTCTGTATACACCCCTCATACAGTCTCTCTCTTGCCAGACGCGCTGTAACATGTTTGAGAATCAAGAAATTCGTAGGAGCTCTAAATATGGCGATGGTGCGAAACACCGGAATTAGGTTTACACTTTAGAGCTAGTGCAGATTACCAGCACAAGTCATGCGCGATTGTAGATCACGGAGTTTTCTAATTATTATTCTGTAATTGTGCGTACCTCTCTGCAGGAATGAAAACAGGCAAGGAATGCGTGTTTCACTTGCTCCTTTCTTTTCTTCGCCTAACACAAACAGAAAGACCAAATGAAATAAAACGCAGACAATTCGAACAGCATCGAGACCTCTTATCGCTTAAATAAACTGAATAAATGTGTTTGCTATATTCAAGGGGAAGAGGTCACACGATATGTTTCAGCGTTCCTCGCTGTGCAATTAACGCCACTTTCACTCGTGCGAGGAACTACCAGTATGTGGACCATATGGGAAGACGGGTTTCGGCCCGAAAGAAAAAGGGGACTGATCTGGTATACAGATGGTTTGAAGATAAGTAAGGGCACTGGAGCTGGTGTGTTCTGCTACGGCACGAGGCGGAAACTTAGTTTCAGCCTTGGGCAATACACGACAGTATTCCAGGCAGAAGTATATGCCATTAAGGCATGTATTGCGGAGAATCTAGATAGGAACTACAGAAATAGGAACATCTACATTCTATCTGACAGCCAAGCTGCACTTAAAGCACTTGACAAACACCAGATCAACTCAAAATTGGTCTGGGACTGCCACCAGATCCTCATGGAACTGGCCAAACATAACAGGGTACAACTGATATGGGTGCCGGGGCATGAAGGTATTGCTGGAAACGAAATAGCAGACCAATTGGCCAAGATTGGAGCTGAACATCTATTCATAGGACCTGAACCAGCCTGTGGCATCTCTGTAGGAATTGCCAGAAAGGCAATCAGGGACTGGACAAATATGAATCACAAGAAATACTGGGGATCCTTGACTGGACTCAGGCAAGCAAAGGGACTCATACTAGAACCCTCTGCTAAAAGAGCGAAGGAACTGTTGAAGTTAAATAGGAACCAGCTATGATGGGTGGTAGGACTTCTTACAGGACACTGTCATCTCAAAGGACACCTCTTCAAATTGGGACTAAGTAACAGCCCAACTTGTGAGAGGTGTCAAGAAAAAAACGAAACAGCCACGCGTATCCTGTGCGAATATAAGGCCTTAGCTTATTTAAGATTGCGCCACTTAGGTCAATATTTTATGGAACCAAGTGACTACTTCGACGCCCCCACATACAAAATCCTACGCTTCATTCGAAGCCCAGAATTGCTGAGGGGATATTCAGAAGGGGAGGCACAACAGATCATTGTGGTCAGGGTGCAAGGGCCAAGAAGGCCCACCCCTTATACATTCATTCATTCATTCATTCATTCATGTGAGCCATAGAACGGCTACACTGATTTCGGTGTTGTGGTTCTCTTCTGACCCTCAAAATTAGGCACAGTTTTTTGCTCCAGCTCCCCTCTCTGTCAGATGATAATAACGGCCTATCATCACATATTATTCGTTGCAGGCTAGGCTCTGAATTCTTCAAACCCATTAAGCCCTTTCATGCTTAGAGCATAAGGTGTCCCAGGCTTACTCAGACTGGCTTTCTGGGTTGAATTTATTCGGTATTTGACAAGATTAGTGAAAAGATCACATCCAGTCACTTCTTAACAATTAAAGATAACTATAATTTGACCTTACGGCTATACAAGCGATATGTTACTGTGGAATTATACCAACGGGAGACACGTTTAAAATAAAAGAACAGCACGGAAAAGGTTGGAGATGCAGTTAAAAATTATACTGCAACTGAAGGACTTCAGTGTTTTATGTGTTTACACAATAATCGCCTCCCCTTTATGTTGAAGCTGCTCACTGTTGTTTCTTATTATTAAGAGTATTTATTTGCTCTTGCATATTTTATAATTGGCGTTTGGGCTGTTGGCCAAGAGCGTAAAAAACTGAATTTTTATTGTTTATTTATTATTACGAATAATCGCCCGGAATAACGATTACAATAAACTTGAAACTGCATAAAAGAAAGTTACAAATTTATGTCACATTCGATTTCATCAGTCAGATTTTTCTCGGAATTATGACTTTAAATCGTAATGTCTAAAATTAGAACACTTTATTCCACACAACATGTTGGTGGTGCTATTTACTCAATTTTCAGGGACGAAAAAACTGTCATTCTATAGCGCAGAATTTTTCCACTGGCTCTACAGCCCCCTTGGCCCTTGATTTTCAATTTCACGATAATTTTACATACGGTAGGATTCTTGGACGAGTGAGTACCTACGCTGACGTAAGCTGATAAGACTGCCCCCCACCGCAGCCTCGCGATAGATGGTATGAGCCCTCTACCACGGCTAGAGCTCCGAGGAACTAACAGTACATATTGTGCCGTATGTCTTCATGGCGCTATGTCTGAGTGTAGGAACGACTTTACCTTCTTACTCTTGCTGATTGGCTTGTTCAATATAAAGCGTGACGCCGATCGCAGTGGCCGCACGCTCTAAGGCATGAACTGTCTTCGGCCTCTCGGACACAGGGATCGTGGGTTCGAATCCCACTCGAGGCATGGATGTCTGTGTGCGTTTATTGTGTTTGTGTTCTGTGTGTAGGTAGTGGCCTTGCGCCGGCTGATCCCCCTTCCAAGGAGTCCTACCAACTGTCTAAGATTAAGAAACTGAAGTGAAACGAAGTGTTTCACGGATGCCCTATGCTCCAAGTGGGAGCTACGGGAGATAGATACATAGATGGACGGACAGACAGACAGACAGACAGAGAGTTTACTGCTTGATGTGTCTCATTGTAAGGTGCTAGCAGTAATTACGTACATTTATCGGCTATTAGACGTATTGTACGTGTATAATATGACATAAAGATAGGAAACAGATGTTTTGAAAATGTGGCACAGTTCAGATATTTGGGGACGACGATAACAAATCGAAACCTGATTCAGGAGGAAATTAAGAGGAGACAGAACTCGGGTAATGCTTGCTACCATTCAGTCCAGAACCTTTTGTCTTCTTGTCTGCTGTTCAAAAATATAAAAATTAGAATATACAAAACTATATTTTTTTCCTCTGGTTCTGTATGGGTGAGAAACTTTGTCTCTGACATTAAGGGAGGAACATAGACTGAGGAGGTTTGAGAACAGGGTGTTGAGAATATTTGGACCGAAGAGGGATGAAGTGACAGGAGATTGGAGAAAACTGCATAATGAGGAACTTCATAACTTGTACTCATCTCCAAATATAATTAGAATGATCAAGTCAAGGAGGGTGAGGTGGGCAGGGCACGTAGCACGAATGGGGGAGAAAAGGAATGCGTATAGGATATTGGTGGGAAATCCAGAAGGAAAGAGACCACTGGGAAGTCCAAGGTGTAGGCAGGTGGACAATATTAAAATGGATCTTAGAGAGATAGGATGGGATGATATAAATTGGATTCATCTGGCTCAGGATAGGGATCAGTGGAGGGCTCTTGTGAACACGGTAATGAACCTTCGGGTTCCATAAAATGCTGGGAAATTCTTGAGTAGCTACAGATTTGACTTCTCCTCAAGAAGGGCTCAGCTCCATAAGTTAGTAAGTAATTAGACGTACTGTATAACAAGAGACATGCAAGGTACCGCTCAGCGGAAATCCATTTCCATATTACCGGTCCGACACGTGGTTACAACTCGCTTCTCACTCGCACCAAGAAACTGACTTTTCCTCCCCGCACCTCTTCTTCAAATATGCATAGATATAGGGGGACCTTGGGGCAATATAGGTGTAGATTATGGAGTAGTGGTGCACGAACTCTATTTCAGGTCGAAATTTGAGTCATTTCGTGGTTTGTGCTTGTAGAAGAGACAAAAAACCAGTCCTACAATCAGGTTCTCACACCATTTCTTTTCTTTATATGTAACTTGATATGACACGTCACTGGCTCTCACGGCACTGAAAGCTTGTGGCCGTGTAAACTCAGTTTCTTGTTTCGATGACCACTTATGACCAGAACCAACAAAGGACTAGATGCTAGACTGCCTTAAAGTCAAATTTATTAAATATCTATCAAATTTACGGTAGCCAATTTCCTTTTCACACATCTAAGAAATGGAGCACGCGGTAGCGTATTTTGTTGAGGCACTATGCTACAAGTCTGGAGGTCGCAGGTTCGATTCACGGTGAGGTCATTGGATTTTTCAATTCGCTTAATCCTTCCAGCCGCACTATGGCACTGGGGTCGACTCAGCCTCTAACAGAAATGAGTGCCAGGAATCTTCCTGGGGGGAAAAAAAGAGGTCGGCGCGTAAGGCTAACAACCTTACCGCCATCTGTGAGCCGATTGTCTAAAAGATGTGGCAACCTCGACGTCCCACAACCCTATGGGTCTCCACGGCAGATTACAGGGATAGCTTTACATTTCTTTACATTTTACCTATAGAAAAGGCTTTTAAACCTTATTTTATTTTCAGAATGGCAAAATCTGGACAGAAAAGATAGCAGAAGGAACTGAGGGCTGATTTCAAATTAAGATTTTGTCATCTAAGATGAAACACATGGAGATCGCATAAGCCCACTATCATCTTTTTTTCAAAATAAGGAAAATAGGCTAAAATATAACAGAAAAACTAGGCCTCTTTATTTTTTTCTCTAAACAGAAGCCATTTTTGACACTTGTATATTAACTGCATGGAAAACAGTACATACGAGTACGAGCAGTAATTATCTGCTGTAACTTTATAACACATGCACTGCACCCGTGTGACTCACAAGTCTTGTTAAGGAATTCCCTAATTTTATGGAACCTTAAAGTATATTATTAGCCTACTTTCCTTATTTTGAAACAAGCAGGCCTATGCCATCGCCATGCTGCTGTGTGTCTGTGTGTCCCTCTTCTATCAACTTTGAATAGCTAAACCAGTTAGTACCTCCATCATGGCTCCTCAGCCCATCTCAACGATGTAATTCATAAATCTCACCCATCAGTCTGTGCGTCTGTGTGTGTTCCCTTACCGTTGCTGGGCAACGGCTAGGTAAAAGATCTACTACTTAATCTCAACACATGTTACAGTAGATAACCGGCAAAATGCGAATCGTCAACAATACATACACATTATTCCTCGGCCGTCCTTTGAATTCTTTGCGTCCGTCCGTAAACACTTTTATGGCCCATAGAACTTTCACTTCTGAACTCCGTCATTCTTTCGTAATTTTCACCCTGATAAAGAAACTCGGGTGTTACATGTCAATGGAGCAGGTGTGTTGAACGTGCCACAGTGTTATCAGCACTCGAAAGATAACCAAAAGCAAATAAGTGAAAGTTCATACAGTTCTTACTCGTCATCTTAGCAGCGCTGCCGGTCTCCTTCGTGAACTAAAACTGGGTCGTTTTTATTTCTATTTTTTATCTTCCTGTTCCTTCCCCTCGTGTATGACACTACAGGAGAGAAAAACGAAATGAAAGAAAAACTGAAATTTATTATTATTGTTCCTGTTTACTCATTTGTTGGTGTGTCTGTATGTGGGCATTTCCGATCACAGTGGCCGTGCGGTCTAAGGCTTGAACCGTCTCCGCCCGCTCAAACACTGGGTTAGTGGGTTCGAATCCTAATCAAGGCATGGATGTCTGTGTGCGTTTATTCTGCGACAGGCTGAACCCCGTCCAAGGAGTCCTACTGACTGTGTATAGGATTAAGAAACTGAAAAAGCGGCCAAGGTCTAAAGGGCTGAAGAGCCATAGAGAGGCAGAGACAGAGAGGTGTAAACATATAGCCTATATCAAGTAAGATTTAAATATTAAATCATGAAGTTAATGCTCACTTTCCTTGAACTATTATAAACCGAAAACTAAAAGTGATAAACGTTGTGCCCGAAAATATTTTCAGTACTCCGTCCATACGGGCTGGACAACCAAGAGGTCGGAGTTCGAGTCTCGGTAGGGTCAAGAATTATCTCTTCTCCACGTCCTCCAGACCGGCTGTGGGGTCCATCCAACCTCCTAACCAATGGGTACCCGCGGCTCTTTCCCCGGGGGTAAAGCGGCCGGGGCGTGAAGCTGAACATTCATCCCCGGTTAGTGCCGAGCTCAAGAAAATGTGAATCTATACAGCCACTCCCCCATACGACTTCATGGCGTAGTGCTTAATTAGTTAAGCAGAGGGACGACTGTACCTTTTTTACCGGGATAGTACCATATTTTTTTTAACAAAACTGGTTTCAGTGGTAGGTGATTCATGTTAGGTTTTAGAGTATTTTCTATTTTTTTTAGGTATGAGTGACAGGATAGAGTGATAATACTGCGAAGTACGGACCCCCTGTATGTACGAGTATATTGAGCGTTGTTTTGTGTATTGTAGAATTGTACACGGCTCCTAAGGTTTGTTCACAACTTTCCTTCCATTTGGATTTGTTTATATAGGCTGTTTTCAAAGTGCAGATAACCGACGTTGACCTCTAAACCAGCGCTAGTGATAACGATTACAGTAAATTAAGAGGTAAGCATGCGTCTAGGCCTAGAAGACTTGGGAACTAACAGAAAATCGTACCTAAATTAAAACACAATTCAACGCTAACCTCATGCATTTTTAATGTAAACTGATGTAATCTAATCTGTACTATTCAAACCTTTACCAGCTCCCATGACAACTTTTCCGTTGTAGAATACATATTTTAGATGCAAAAATAACACAAAAACTCATGCGCCGAAGAAATACAAGAAGGAGAACATTAGGACAACGCCGTTATTGACGAAGATTTCACACAGTAACATTAGGTGACCTGCATAAGCGCAAAATTCGTAGCTGTGTAATGTCGCAAGTAAATTAAATTAAAACTATTTGTACTTTGCTAGAACAGGAATTGTGTGAATTCACATTTCGTAAGTTTAGGTGCAGGGTACCTGACAGCAGCACGTATGGCACAACCTTACTTTCTCGACAGATACACAAACATAGGGACGCCACCAAACATCCGCTCGTGTTGGAGATACGAAGGCTCGTCAAGAAAACTGTTTGTTCTTCTCTAACGTCTCTCCATATTTCATAATACGTTTGAAGAGGTCGCCTCGGTTTGCACTGTACACTCCAGTGAGGAGGTTACGAAGGAGTGGAGGGAGGGCACATTCCTGCTTTCGTCACCCGGTCTTAAAAACGTGCCGAGAATTGCGCTTTGCCGGACGTTCAAATATCGTCTTTTTTTACTTAATCAATGATTTCGAAAAATATCTCTGTCTTAAACTCCGTAGCCTGACTGACTGGTTTCTCGTACAACAGTTAAGTGAGCTTCAGTGACATGATGCGGTTATTAACGTGCATAATCAAGAAATTGTGAAATAATCAGGATTACAAGAATGTTCATATGAAGATAGTAAAGGAAAAAAAAGAAGAAAAAAGAAGTGAGAAGCAAAGAACAAACAAAAAAATTGAGAGCGGAGCAAAGGGAGGGGGGGAGGTGCAGAAAGAAATAAAATGAGGTAAAAAAGAAAGGAAAAACTGAAGATACAAGAGAAGAAGGAAGGAAATAAAAGAGGAAGAAAAAGTACATAAATGACATAAACGAAGAAACTGACGGCAAATAAAACAAGGGAAGAAAGAAACACAGCGAAAATAGAAAAGAAAAAAGGGAACAGACACACGAAGAAACAAAGAAACGAAATAAAGAATAAAATTAATGGAAAGAGTGTAAGAAATAAATAAAAATTAAAGAAAAGCAAAGGCTTAAACACACAAACAAGTGAAAAGAAAGGATGAAAGTGTCAAAGAAAATAAATGGGGAAGTAATGAAGAATTAGCAAACGAAGAGAGAGAAAACAGAGGAAGAACGAAGGAAACGAAAGTCAAAGGAATAAGAGAGAGAAGCAATAGTCAAGCAGATATAGTAACAATGTCTCCCAGAGCATGGGCCCGTGCGAAGAATACTTTATTAGAAACCGAACAGTTGGACTAGGGTTTCCAAGAAGCAAACAGGCTACTTGCAAAACGCTTGCAATTCACAGTCCGTCTAGCTTAATGAAGCCTAGTAACAAATGCATTGGGATAAGCCATGAATGTGCTTTTGAACAATTTACATATGCCTCCAGGTAGCCTACTCGCTCCATTTTCGGAATTGTTGAAACCACGAATGGTGTCTCAAATTTCGTTACACGAAGCTCTTCATTAATCAGCTGGTAAATGGATATTTCTTGAAATAAGCCTTTTATATAAGATTTGAGGTTTTCACGGCGGTGACTATGAAGAAAGCAGTCTTCTGGGATGTGGCACCGTGTAGATGTGGTGTTAACCGACGTTTCGGAGGAACGTATCGCCTCCTCGTACCCTGAAGATGGAGGCCATACGTTCCTCCGAAACGTCGGTTAACACTACATCTACACGGTGTCACATCCCAGAAGACTGCTTTCCTCAAGCCTTTTATAGTTTGTCGCCTGCTCAAGGAATTCTATGTTGTCGTGTCACGTGAAAGTTAATTACCGTGATCACCAAATTATGCCAGTTGAATCCATTTTACGTCTTCAGTCTTTGCATCTTGAACATTCATTTTAATATTAGCCTCTTATCCCTTACGTCATCTCCTTTACTCTGAACTTCTCCAAGAAAAAAGTCATCAGTTACCCTTCTGTTCTACATATCTATCTCCTCCTGTAATAAGTACTAAACTAACAAGTTCCACATAGCTAAGTCCTTCTTGCTTAGCTGCTCAAGATATACTCAGAATTTTATGGAATCCGAAGGTTCATTGCAATGTTCAAAAGGGTCCTCCACTGGTTCCCATCCTGAGCCACATGAACCTACTCCACATCCTCTGACCTATTACTCTAAGATCCATTTTAATACTGTGGCGTGTACAGCCGTTACTATGCATGACCACGGGATAGACAAATATACCAGACCCGTTTCTAGACAACGGCTCGGTAAACTCGTTGCCGTAGTAACGAATCGACGAGCAACAATAGAGGTACGACTGGAAACAGGGTGTTTCTACGTGGTCCGTGCCAAGGAGTTATCTTGAAGATAATTTGGGCGCCAAAGTCAGTTCTGTACGGGAGAGTGTGAAGAGAGGACTTGAGTGCGTGAAGCTGAAGAATCTCCACTGTTAGAAGCCGTTATCAGGGAACGACTAGTGAAGACACAGAAGACTGGAAAAGGCTTAACGGGTGCTTTGTGAATTGTGGAGATTAACGGTGGAGCTGTAATTGTTTGTAGTTTCGAGTCGTGTGCATTAGTGGCCAATAAATCCAATATCCAATCCAAACGCCGTCTACAGTCAGTCATGCACGTGACATTATCCTCCTACCTGTCTGTAGGTTTTCCTAGTTGTTCCTTCAGGTTTTCTATGAAAACCCTGTATGCTACATGCCCTCTCCCTGTCAATGTTCTTGGTTTGATTATTCAAATAGGTTTTGGGAGGGGTACAAATTATGAAGCTCCTCACTATGCAGTTTTCTACAACCTCCAGTCACTTCATCCCTCTTTGGTCCAAATATTTTCAACACCCTCTCTATATTCCTCCTTAAAAGAACAGTCTAAATTATAATGCTTTTCTTTATGTACTTTCCCATCCCCTTGCTATGTTCTCTCTCTTACGTCAATATATTCTCTTCAGGATAGAAATGAATGTTAATGAATGATGGATGTAAACCGAACACTTGAGAATTACACCTGAAAATAAAATCTCTTTCAAAGTACCGCATTTCAGCATTGCAATGGAAAGCACCGTTGCAAATAAAACCATAATTAAATCCGTTGTTTGAAATGTCGCTTATAGCTGTAAAATACTTGACCAATGCGTCCCGCCCCTCTCCCCAAACACAGATGTTCTGATTTCAATCCAGGTGCGCCTCTACTTTTCCGCACAGGTGTTCGTCTCCTGACGCATGTCCCCTTTTTGCACTGGTCAGCTCTTCATTCCACTATCCTGGAGTGAAGAAAGGGTCTTACCCCGTTTCTAACTAAACTTACCGTAAAGGTTCGGCCACACAGAGCGCTACGCACGCGACGCACGCTACGTACGCTATGTTCGCTATACGAACAGAAAAGTATCTCCCTTTATTGCCAATGTGACTGGCCACAGAGACTTCCGTACGCTACGTACGCTATGTTCCCTATGTTAGCTGAGTCGCAGAGTGTACACAGCGTACATAGCGTACGTAGCGAACATAGCGTAGCGCTCCGTGTGGCCGAACCTTAAGACAGTAGAGATTCACCGCTGCTAATATCAAAGCACGTCCTTCGACCCCAAACTAATCCTATTCCATACACCGCCCGTCCTTACGAACTGTTTCGGTAAGTCCCACTTTCGAAGAGGTTCCCACTAAAATTGTGTATGCATTTCTTGTCATCCCGTGCAAGAAAGTTATGAGTAGATTATCTATCTATGGCTCTACAGCCCTTTTGCTGGACCTTGGCCGCTTTTTCAGTTTCTAGATCCTACATACAGTCAGTAGGACTCATCGGACGGGGGATCAGCCAGTCGCACTGTCGCTACCTACACACGGAACAACACAAACACAGAGTAGACTCATACAGATATCCATGCCTTGGGTGGGATTCGAACCCTAGATCCTAGCGTTCGAGCGAGTGAAGACAATTCACGCCTTAGACCGCGCGGCCACTGCGATCGGCTTTTATGAGTAGACTGGACTAACAGAAACACTAAGCGCTCTATTTATAACACTAAGGACATGCTACTTTGGCTTGGGGTTACATAAACATCAGAGCGACACTGGATAGACTTACAGATTACCCCATCACTGGAGAAGTTATACTTCCTCTGCATAAGACATTACTTTTACACTGGCAAAGCATAACAATTGTATAGAGCAGAGGATGTCTGTATGGCGTTTCTTACTATTAGGAAGAGAAACCGCATCATTGTTCGATCCCAGGTCAGGTCATGTAGGGTTACTTACTTACTTTACTTATTCATGGAGCTGAACCCTACTTGAGGAGCCGCCAATTCTGCAGCTACTCAAGAATTTCCCAGCATTTTATGGAAGCCGAAGGTTCATCACCGTGTTCACAAGAGCCCTCCACTGGTCCCTATCCTGAGCCAGATCCATCCAATCCATACCATCCCATCCTATTTCTCTAAGATCCATTCTAATATTGTCCACCCACCTATGCCTTGGTCTTCCCTGTGGTCATGTGGGGTTGTGCTGGAAAGAAAAAATGGCTGGGGCAGATTTTCTTCAGGTACTTCTCTTTCTCTGATAATTCTCATTTCATCGAACGATCCATACATATCTATCGACAGGGGTTAGTACAATAGGCCCAATAGTAGCCGGCGTACCAAGTGAATTAAGTCTCACCCCCACCTCTCTATTTTTTAACGAAGACGTCATTCGTAAGTGGATATAAAAACTTTTCAGTGAATTGGAGTACAGAGTACCGACTGGACGCAGGCTAGTGGTAGAATATTGCCCACTAAAAAAATAAGGTTAATTTGATTACATACACACAAATTTGAAACCGGAGTGGTGTAGACCCGTGATAGAGAAGCTGGAACACAGCCTACTGCAATGCATATAAAACGACTCATACCTAGGGGTGGAACATATTCAGTACTGAGCCAACGTAATGTAACCCAAACCAACCTAACCTAATCCAGCCTACCCAACCCAACTGACACCAGTCCGAACCAACCTAACATAACATTGCTATAACCCAGCGTAACAAACTAATCTCACATAACCCATTAAATCTGGGCCCCTGTAAACTGACTGCAGTAAACTTTAACAGATAAATTAAATAATGCAGTATGGTACACCCATGACCATTGTGTTCAAAATCGAAATGTGAATATTATCATCCATAAACCAGAATCAGATTAGTTCAGTCGGTATAGCAATGGGACAGCCGGGGTTTGATTCTCGGCAGAGGCAAGAAAATTTTCTCTACTCCACATCGTCCAGACCGGCTCTGGGGTCCACCTAACTTCATATCGAATGGGTACCGGGGGCTCTTTCTCCGGGGGAAAGCTGCCAGGGCGTGAAGTTGACCACTTACCTACAGCTAGTGCCGAGGTCAAGAAAGCGTGGATCTATACATCCACCCCCGTACATATTCGTGGCGTAGTGCTTAATTAGTCAAGCACAGGGACAACCTCACCTTATCCATTCAAGTCCAGTTTCTCCTTAAGAATAACAGCACAGGCTGGTTAGTAATATAAAGGCTAATCGAGGAGTGGTTTGTGTCTTCATGGGAATTGCTTAAAAATCACAGTGGAGACTTTCGTTGAGCAATTAGGAAGCAGCGTGTAAGGGACCATCCTCTCATTTCTGGGAGGTTTAGCGCAATTATGGTTGATAAAATGTCAGCTTGAGTTAAGGAGAATTCTGTTTATATACAGCTTATTAACTGGTAAAAAAAAGTAAAGCTATCCCTGTACCAGGCCATGAAGGCCCATAGGGTTGTGAGACGTTGAGGGTCCCACACTATCTAGACAATCAGCTCAAAGATGGCGGTAAGGTTGTCAGCTCCACGCGCCGGCCGCGCTTTACTCCCAAGGAAAATTATTTTATTAATTCCTGGTACTCATTTCTGTTAGAGGCTGAGTAAACCCCAGGGCCTAGTGCAGCTGGAAGGATTAGATCAACTGGAAAAAAAATCCAATGACCTCATCGGGACTTGAACCCGCGACCTTCCGGCTTGTAGTTCCTGAAAGAGTAAAGAGAAAAGCGAACGGGGAGAACGAGATTCAAAGACGCACGTGAAGTAAGCAATGGTCCGTGGCAAGGAATGACTGTCAACATATTAATTTAAATGTACTGAGATAGGAAACTTAAAAAAAAAATAATGGAGAAAATTATCTTAGGATAGATGAAAAGTGACAAGTCGTATCATTGTCATTAGTGACCATACTAAGCAAAAGAGATTCGGGCATCAGAAAAGCTTGCCCCCAACGCAAAATTGAGATTCAGAGATATTGGAAGATTATGTTTTTAATATCAGAATATCTTGTCGGTTTCCTCTTTTCAATTCTTGTCGAAATAATATTTACATTTTACTGTCCATAAGAATGACATACTTCGTCATAAGGCAAAGCTCACCTTCAAAACCCCATTTCAATCAACACCCATTTGAAGAGAAGTAATCCTTGTGCTTAGTTAAAAACCACGCCATGAAGATCTGTAAGGGAGTGGAGGTATGGCTCCACCACTGTTGACCTCGACATTAGATGGAGATGGTTTTCAAATTCACGCCCCGGCCGTTTTACCCCTTAGAAAGAGCACCTAGTACCCATTAGATAGAAGACTTGTTTTCAAAATTAAATTAAATTTAAACTGCTGTTTGTTAACATCAGAAGCCGGGATAGAGTAGTCGGTATAGCGACTGGCTACAGGATGGACAACCGAGGGGTCGGAGTTCGAGTCCCAGGAGGGTAAAAAATTCTCTTTTCTCCACGTCGTTCAGACCGGCTCTGGGAACCAACCATCCTTCTATCCAATGGGTACAGGAGGTAATGCAGCAGTGGCGTGAAACTGACCACTCACCTGCAACTAGTGCCGAGGTCAAGAAAAGTGTGGATATACAGGAATACATCCACTCCCCCATACGCCTTCGTGGCATAATACTTAATTAGTTAAGCGGAGGGACAACTTTGTTAGCATCTATAACTGGATAGTGTTCAGACATTTGCATGTAGAGTAGGCCAAATACAGGGAGCAACATTTAATCCGTATTGCCTGTGATGTCTTCACTGTGGGACCCGAGCTGCACGTTATTAGCTGACCGTGTAGTTTTAAACGTGAACTTGTCTGAACTCCATTAGAACTGTGAATGAAAAGGCACCCGCCGTGTAGGCAGCCAAGTCCGGTTTTGTAAGCCAGCTCCTCAGTTGCTTTAGTTAGGTAATCACTTTATGACTTCACATGTTTCAAGGCGAAGGCAAGCGGCTGTAGCCACAGTGCAGAAGCAGTGAAAGCGGAGTTGCTGACAGCTCCGGGGGAGAATGGGTTATAACGAATCACATAAATATTATTCCATAGAAATGATCGCGAGAAGATCGTGAGCTCTGGCTTACCGTGGCTGCAGCAACTTGCTACAACTTTACAGCAGCTGGAGAACTGGACTAAGTCCCTTCGCACAAGTGCGTAGGAAACACTCTGTTTCTACTGATGAGCTAATCCAGTTTTAATAATAAAATAATTTATTTAAAATATTATGTTTCTGGACATTATCCATCGTCCTGTTTTATTTATTTAAAAATACGTTTCATAAACTGGATTCTGTCTTTGTCTTCAGGTAAAACCTACTCAGTTGGGCCCAATCGATAGAGCTAGTTCCTATCTCTGGACACCTGCACCAACACGAGATAGGGTATACAAACCAAGCACAGCACAAGCCATCTGTGAGAGCTACGACAAAACATTAAAATAATAAAAAAAACTCCACATGTATGAGGCCTTGCACCGGAGAACTATCAGACAAGAAGAAATCACCGGAGAAAGAAATCCTCCGTATCATACCAACACTACAAAACTTAATTTTTCCTACTCAATCTACACCTGACGCAATTGTACTTCTTTGACATCTGCTGCGATAACGGGAGTCCTGATAGGAGAGAGCCCATTACAGTGGCCGCGCGTTCTAAGGCATGAAATGTCTTTGCTCGCTTGAACTCTGGGATCGTTGGTTCGAATCCCAGTCAAGGCATGGATTGTTGTTTGCGTTTATGTTTAGGTAGTGGCCTTGCGATGGGCTCATCCCTCGTCCAAGGAGTCCTACCGACTGTCTAAGATTAAGAAACTGAAGTGAAACAAGTGTTTCACGGATTCCCTATGTTCCAAGTATGAGCAATAAGAATAGATAGGTAGATGGACAGACAGATAGACATGTCCAGGTTGGGTTGTCTGATCGGATGGTCTATCAGAGATATGTGAGCGGACTCCTCGTATCTCCTGTACGAGTATGTGGTGTTGGGTTCAATCTGCAAGAGCTTCGCTTCTTTCCACCATTTTGTGGTCTTCTTCGTGCGCATGTAGGGCTATTTTTTATTTTTCGAGCAGACCTTGTGTCAGGTCATATTTGTGCTCCTTAATGCACACTTCTATAAAGATCTGCTTGTTTTGCCGATGTACGAATTGCCACAAACACACGGGATATTGTGCGCACACACTGCTCTGCTTCGTCTGCTGGTCATCTCTAACCGGTCCAGTTTCCATCAATGTCCCACCGTGTGTATGTTTAGTTTTGAAAATGTTCTTGATATTGAAACGGTTTCCACTGCGTCTGAATTTTACGGAGATGCTCTTAACAAAGGGGATGTCAGCGTCCCGGTACATTACTTCATAGGGTTTGTATTAATGTACCATCGTCACAAACTTTTAGATCATAAATAATTTATTTATTCATTAAAGTACCTGCCCACAGCATTAGACTATTAGAGACAAATACTGAAATAAGCAATAAATACAAAGAAATACACAAAAAGGAAATTCAAATAGAATTATACAAAGGAAAGTTCTCATTCAGAAAAAGAAACCGCAGTCCTGTTAAAAAAAATCAAAGAACTGAAATATATTGTTAATTGATGGTTAAAGGACTGGTCATTATATTGTTTAGAGTGAATATGGAAACGACCCTAATTGACGGTATAATAATTCAATTTTATATTCATGAAGGAACTTCACTTCAAGTGTCCCTGCTTGCATCTGGACAAAAACTCGCCAAATATTTATCAGACAGAAAAAATGTTATAAATAAATGTTATAAAGAAACCGAAACATTCTCTTTGCTCAATACACTTTTTCCTTACTGTTTTCGACCCAAAAAAAAAAATCCGTGGCCTGTAGTCCGCAAGCGAACTATACCGACCGCGCGACCGCCGCTTGCCGGCGAAGTTAGTCCAAACTTTAGCGGATAGAGCGTGTCGCGTGGTCAGCCCAACGAATCCCTACGGCCGTTAATCTCGATTTCTAGACCAGAGCCGCTATTTCCTTGAGATAGCTCCTCAATTATATTTTTTTCGACACAATGAAAAAAAGCGAGCGAAAGCAACTGAATTGTAATGTGATGCGTATATTTCCTAACTTATTTACATCAGTCTCCAGGCGTATATGGAAAGAGTGCCGTGATGTATGTTATACGATTGTCTTCTTCAAAATTCTTACATGTTCACAATTCATGATCATCATCTCATCTCAGTCGACATTCTATAACTTCTGCAGTTGAAACAGCGCCAATAAATAACCTGAGGATCGATAACAATACAACCGAAATCCTTTTACGTAAAGCAGGTTGAGTTTCTTCTCTTGCCAGATTATGACTAATAATTTTACGGAACTAGATTCGCCTGTCTGTATAGGCAGTCATAAAGTCTTCACAGAAATAAAGACGATAGCAAACCTCTCTGCGCCTGGTACATCGCACTCAGGTGTGAAAGACGTTCCTACATTCTAGATTAAACAGCGTTCTGAGACACATGTAGGGACAGACAAAGTCCTGGCTTGCACGACACGAGAACACGGGTTCCTGCATTATTTATCAAGTTAATATTATATGGGGAAATATTGGTACATGGTAGAAGTGGAATTCTTTGATAAACATCTGGGTGTTCGGCTGCAACAAACAAAATTCGTACTGTTGTTCTGTTTTTATAGTTTTACTTTACACACATTTATCTGCGAGGCTTGTACAGGCAATATTGCACTATAGCATGTATTATAAACGTTTAATTTCATAGGTGAAAATATAACAATAATGATGTCCTATTTCAAGACAGAGAAAACACGTGGTGCAGAACTGGTTACTGCAAGTAACACCGACTATTACATGTATTATCGCTATTATTATTATTATTATTATTATTATTATTATTATTATTATATATTTTTGGCCTTCGGGTTCCTGTTCGATATATCTGAACTTTCCTATGTTCAATGTCTGTTCTGTTAGTAAAACTTGCCCCTCTGCCAGATGCGNTTAATTATTTTTGTTTATTTCTCTATTCGTGCTAGCTTTATAATTGGCTTCTGTGCTGTTAAATTTGCACGTAAATAAACACGAATTGAATTATTATTGAATTACATTATTATTATTGACGAGTGCAATTTCAAATTATAGAAAGTTGTTCCTGTGCTTAACTAATTAAGTACTACGCCATGAAGACGTATGGGGGAGAGGCTGTATAGTTCCACATTTTCTTGAACTCGACACTAGCAGTAGATGAGTGGTCAGCTTCACGCTCCGGCCGTATTACCCCTGGGGGATATAGCTCCCGACACCCATTGGCTAGGAGGCTGTGTCGGCCCCAGAGCCGGTCTGGACGACGTGCAAAACAGAAAATTCTTGACCCTACCGGGACTCGAACTCCGACCCCTCGGTCGTCCAGCCCGTAGTCAATAGCTATATCAACTAAGCTGTCCCGGATTACAATTTCACTTTATACGATATATGAACTAAACAATTTGTAAAGTGGGGTAGTGAAATATGGGCAAGAGATGAGGAGGAGGAACAGATATGAAAGAAAGGACAATTTTATGTGCGATTATAGGCCTATAATTTAAGACATTAGTACACAGGTCTTCACATTGTGGCCTACAGACACGTTGCTAGGCACAGGCTTCGAAACAAATAACAAGCGTAGCCGAAGCTATGCAATACACGAATAAAAACGGCCGTTTCTGAGCAACGGCTCGGTAAACAGGTTCCCGCGGAATTGACATCCGGAGTTCGGAATGGTGTGTACAAGTGTGTCAATAAATCCAGTATCCAATCCATACCCTTCTATAGTCACATAGTCACACACATACGCCTACAAGCATCCATCCATCATTGCATCAACACACGACATACGTGTACGTACAGGGGGGTCCAAAAAATGTACTCCCTTTGATAGTCAATATCTTTGGAACAAAATGACACGTGGTTACAATTCTTGCGCGGTAGTGTAGTGTAGTGTAATATTTTCTCAACAGATGGCGAAGGTCACATGTGTCACGCGAGTGTTGTGCCGCGTGCGCGCGGCGAGCAGAAGACAGCAACAACAGTGGCTGAAAGGTTGTTCTTTGATCAACGCAAGGGTGTATTGAAGTGGTACTGGAAGTACGAAAACATTAAAGAGGTACAACGACAATGGCAGAATGAGTTTGGAACTCAGCCACCAACATGTCGAACAACTGCCCGTATTCAGGATAAATTTGAAGCCGACGGTACTGTTCATGATGTGCATAAGCAAAGATCTGGACGACCACGGATAGTAACATGTCCAGCTTCCAGTGCTGTGGTGTTGCAACACTTTACACGATCATCGCAAAAATCTGTGAATCAGTGTTTGGAGATGAGAGATTTTACCTACAACAAGATGGTGCTCCACCTCACTACCATCGAGATGTCAGGCTGTACTTGGATGACACTCTACCTGGATGATGGACAGGTCAAAGAGGTGCTATTGAGTACCAACCACGGTCTCCAGACCTAACACCTCTCGATTTCTATCTATGGGGAACCTTGAAGGATGAAGTTTATCGACAGAAGCCAGTTACACTGAACGTGCTACGAGAAACCATCGAAGCGTCGTGTGCAGGCATCACACCGGACACACTGACAGCCGTAGTTCGCTCAGCAGTTCGGCGGCATCGACGCTGTTTAGCCGCTGATGGTGGTCACTTCGAACACATACAATGACTCTCTCTCTCTCCGCGCAAAAATTGTAACTACATGTCATTTTGTTCCAAATATGTTGACTATCAAAGAGTGAGTATATATTTTTGGACCCCTCTGTATACATAATACAGGACACATGCAAATATCTTATAGATAGAAAGGTAGAAGAAATTACCGAAGATAGAATGCAATTATACCCCTATGGGAGAGAAGGAAAGGGAAACACGAATGAGAAGCTATGAAGAGTATCTGGAAGATATGTTCATGGTCAGGCGTTAAATCGACTCTTCTGTGAAAACAAGCAGAATAACACATCACAGCGGCGACTATGAAAACTAAAATCTTCTGGGTTACAATGCAGTGTTTTTCGCTATAAGATTTTACCGAATTACAGGGTATTATAGACCATAAAGTTGGACTCTTTAATACTGTTCTTTACCTGGGCACTATGCAATATCTGCGTTATTAAAATGACATACAGGGCAAAATTTATAGTGGTGGGGGGGGCAATCAAAATATGCAAGCCCCTTTCAGCAACAAGAGTTTTAAGTTATAACATTTTTTTGTTCTTATTTATTATAACAACTAAAGATAAAAGTGACATTTAGTGATTTTAGGGAAGCAAATGTCTTAATAAAAACTGTGAACTCTATGTTTCGTGGACGCGACCACCCCTGTCGCTTTCCCATAAATGAGGTTCTCCTGAAACGCTTACATTGGCCATTCTCCCATTCTGATTAGAGAAACCTGGGGTTTCTAAAACAGACTCTGCTTCCTTCATCAGATAAATACATGCCATCAGAGTCAGAATTCCTTTACGACTGGAGATTTACCGCCAATCAGTTCGTCTTGGCGACAAGCCCCTTGAAACTCATAACCAGTAATTTTTTCTAACTGAACACTTGAGATTATAGTCCTTATGTAACATACGTTCTGACGAGAGGATACGTCTCTCGTTTACAATTGCTGCGGGTCCTCGCCAGCACTGTTATTCTCAGGTCCGAGTCCCGCGGGACTCATGACCACATTTTACTGTCTCAGATTCGCGACTCCCCCAACCTGGAGGGCCAGGTCACCGTATTTATATCCCCGGGCACTGTTCCCTTTTCCTCGCCTCGTACGACTCGCAGGGCTGTGGTGGAGGGTACTGCATGACATCTGCCCTGAAGAGTCAATTGTATGCAACTAGGCCCGGACCGGGTCCAGAGTTCCGTGTTCATATGTTGTTTCTCTTTATCCAAATCGAGACGCTGGAATATGTCCAACATCGGCCTCTGCGTGAGTTTAATCTGCAGAACGTAATAGCATCTGAAGCTTATGGGACCTCTGTAGGACAACGTTTGCAACTGTCGGGAATAAAGATATTTTCTGAGATGTTATAAATATCAGACAGGATATGTTGAAAGAAGGTTACGGTCTCAAAACGCTGTAAGAAACGAGACACGGAACCGGAAGTCTACTGAAAACAAAAGACTGAGTCTGTTACGAAATGTTCATAAATTGCCAAACATTTGAAAGGATGTCCTTTAGCTTACTTAGGCCGTTGTTGACGTAACACCTTTAGCAAACCACAGTTTCCTTCCTAATCATTATCAGTTTACGGGGTCATTGCCACGACAAATACAGAAGCAGAAGCATGGAATTACACATTTTAAGAACAACTATAGCAATTCCTTTCTGTCCACAGCAGGAAATTAACCTCCTCGCTAACTCCTTCAGAAGCTAATATTCACTCAACTGTTGAGGAAAATCTCCAGAGGTTCATTGCCGTGTTCGAAGAAACTTCCCGCTGAACTCTTTCTCTAAAAGTCGCGGCTGAGAGCATAACAATCCTGGAGGTCAAAGGTTCAAAGCTCAGACCATACTGGCCATTCTGACCACAGTTTTTCGTTACTTTTCTCATTTCCTCCAGACAAATTCCGAGGTATTACCTTAAATCGGACAGCAACCAAATTATCGTCCTACCGTTCAACGCAATAAAATCTTATCAACTGGAAGATAAATGAAGCAAAATATGCACATATTATGTTTTCTGACATTATCCAGCGTCCTGTCTTTATCTAAAAACACCTTCCTCTTTGTTTTTTTCAGAACATAACGTTTCGAAGACTGGATTCTGTCTCCGTCTTCAAATTAAACCCACTCAGGTTGGCCCAATCGTAGACAGGGACTAGTTCTATCGATTGGGCCCAACTGTGTAGGTTTTACCTGAAGACGGAGACAGAATCCAGTCTCCGAAACATTGCTTTGAAGAATATCTCCAGAGATAGGGACTAGCTCTATTGATTGGACCCTTCATAAATACAGGACGACGGATAATGTGGGGGGGGGGAAAAAAACATAATATTTGTACTATGCGCCATCGTCACAAACTTTTATACTTATAAGCAAAATATAATTCAGCAAAATTATTTATTTATTTATGTCTTTACTTAGTAGCTCACACAAACAAAAACGAACTCCGTGGCCTGTAGTCCGCAAGCGAACTATACCGACCGAGCGACCGCCGCTTGTCGACGAAGTTAGTGCCAACTTTAGCAGCTCACACGCCCAATAATACACAAATCGAGCAAAGAGGCAAACACAAACAAAAACAAAACAAGGTAACGTGCATCATTTAGCAACAAAAATTCAATTAGTGCAGTCACGCCAACCACGATGAGATAAGAAATATATTAATTCCATTCAGCTGAGCCCTTCTTGAGAAGCCGCCAGTTGCACAGCTACTGAAGAATTTCCCATTTTACGGAATCCAATGGTTCATTACCGTGTTCAGAAGAGCCCTCGACTGATCCATATCCTGAGCCAGTTCAATCCAGTCCATATCACCCCATCTTATCTAAGATCCATTTTAATATCAACCTCTTTCTTACTATTACATTTATAAGCCTTCGAGCAATATTAGCAGTAAATCACAACATATTCGAAATTATGGAAGCGGTCATTAACTTCCCTCAGTGGCGTAAGTTAAAAAAGTAAAGCTATCCCTGTAACAGGCCGTGGAGGCCCATAGGATTGTCAGACGTCGAGGCTCCCTCATTTTCTAGACGGTCGGTTCACAGATGGTGTTGAGGTTGTCAGCCTTATGCGCCGGCCGTGCTTTACCCCCCAGGAAGATTCCTGGTACTCTGTTAGAGACTGAGTTTACCCTAGGGTCATAATGCGGCTGGAAGGATGAGATCAATTGAAAAATCCAATTACCTCATCAGGAATCGAACCCGCGACATTCCGGCTTGCAGTAAAATGCCTCAACTAACTACGCTACTGCGTGCCTCTCTGAGTGGCATACGTCGAAGAATTATGTTTCCATGTACCCAGCAAAAGTGCAGAGACGTGGATGGCTTGTGTCGTTACAGCTATCTTATCTCTGTTTTCCTTTTGTATATGAAGAAGAGTGTGTCTGTGTGTATATTCATTCCCACGCCCATTTCGAGCAAATCTGGCTTGACGATAGGTGACTTCCATGGAGAAATATTTGACAGTTAATAAAGTGCATATGATCGAGCCCAAACGTTCTTATCTTGACATTACTTCCTCTGCAAGAAAGAAGTCACGATCGATAAAACAATGACGTAATGACAACAATGTGCTTGTTTCTAGGATACGGAAGAAAATCTAAACTATCTTCTGCTACTACTAGGATACGGAGGAAACCCAAAATTATATTCTGCCGTTAAGAGAAAACAGGGAGAACTCAGGATATTTTCTGCCGTTATGTTTTTTTTATATATTTCTATTCCCTGTATATGTGAGTTACAACCAGGAAACGTCAAATGCCAGAACATTTCCCCCAAATGCTCTGTTTCTCTTATCTTTCTGCCTGGGCTGCTTCAATGGGTCACTTAAGGTCTAAGCACGACTGTACTCTGTCTTATCTCAACCCAAGAATAAAGTGACTAAAAATTAGCAAAATACCAGGGCTTCGCCCGGGATAGGTTTCTGTCTTTACCAGTATCACATCATATATTATCCAAAAAATGAAGGAAAGAATGCGATTCTGCTACAACATTCATTGTTAATTCTGGTCGGGTCGGCATATATTTGTTTTTTTAATAAATTGATGGACTGACAGAGGACTCGTGCAGAAAGGAAGAATTTTCAATAACACGCTATATATGATATAAGTACGCTTGACAAAAGGCCAATCATATTCATAAGAGACAAATCCATCCTCTTGTCAGAGAGGATGTTACATAAGGACTATTACTGCAAGGGTTTAGTTGGAAAAAATATCTGTGGTCGTGAACCTCAAGGGGCTTGGCGCCAAGACGAAATGTTTGGCGGTAAAACGCCAGTCGTAAAGTAACTCTAACAATGACTTCGCAGTGTTCATCTGACTTCCGAGTAGTGAACAAGTGCGGAGTGCTCTGCTGACTATAGAATAGTAAACAAGTATTGAGAACGTGTATACTGTTTGAAAGCAGTAGTGATCATCTCGCTGGGACGACTGGTTAAATGCTCCAATGCGAAACAGACTCGAATAACAGTATGTATTACCATCATCCTAATCTACAGGGGCAAACAAACACTTCCATAAACACACAGCACCCAACGAACACCCAATATACCTCAAATGTACCGGGTCAATCAAACATTCTCTACCCTCAAAACATACAGGGTCACCCTAATATACACTATTCACCCATCATCCAACCTCAACCCAACATGAACGTAAATACCTACATTCCGAATCACCCAAATCCATACACAAGACACTACAACCAGGACCAGCAATTATCGCAGATACCACCCAGACACACCACCCCAACAGCGACTACCCCCATGCAACCACTCCAAACGGACACCAACAATTATGATCTACTTGATTATTCAATGTCCAGCGAGGAAGAAGACATGCAGAACAGGGGTGCCCCAACAGATAAACATCCCTGGCAGTATGTTGACAACAAAAGGAAAAGACGCAAAAGANGTTAATAAAGTGCATATGATCGAGCCCAAACGTTCTTATCTTGACATTACTTCCTCTGCAAGAAAGAAGTCACGATCGATAAAACAATGACGTAATGACAACAATGTGCTTGTTTCTAGGATACGGAAGAAAATCTAAACTATCTTCTGCTACTACTAGGATACGGAGGAAACCCAAAATTATATTCTGCCGTTAAGAGAAAACAGGGAGAACTCAGGATATTTTCTGCCGTTATGTTTTTTTTATATATTTCTATTCCCTGTATATGTGAGTTACAACCAGGAAACGTCAAATGCCAGAACATTTCCCCCAAATGCTCTGTTTCTCTTATCTTTCTGCCTGGGCTGCTTCAATGGGTCACTTAAGGTCTAAGCACGACTGTACTCTGTCTTATCTCAACCCAAGAATAAAGTGACTAAAAATTAGCAAAATACCAGGGCTTCGCCCGGGATAGGTTTCTGTCTTTACCAATATCACATCATATATTATCCAAAAAATGAAGGAAAGAATGCGATTCTGCTACAACATTCATTGTTAATTCTGGTCGGGTCGGCATATATTTGTTTTTTTAATAAATTGATGGACTGACAGAGGACTCGTATATAGTGCAGAAAGGAAGAATTTTCAATAACACGCTATATATGATATAAGTACACTTGACAAAAGGCCAATCATATTCATAAGAGACAAATCCATCCTCTTGTCAGAGAGGATTTTACATAAGGACTATGACTGCAAGGGTTCAGTTGGAAAAAATATCTGTGGTCGTGAATCTCAAAGGGCTTGGCGCCAAGACGAAATGTTTGGCGGTAAAACGCCAGTCGTAAAGTAACTCTAACAATGACTTCGCAAGACGGTTCAATCAACACTTCCTTATGCTTGGCACTGGGACTGCAGTTTGTACGACAATACAACTGTCGGCCCAAGCACTCGGCAGTTCAGTCGGTTCAAGGTGGATCTCAATAACGATTTCATTGTTGCTACGAACGCAGAGGGAGTAATGGGGCTCGGATTCGACTCCATGCTCGTAAGAGCAAGGTCAAGTATTCCCGGGGCTCTCGCTCCAAGAGGAACATCGTCGTCAGCTATTTTTCCGGCGCCATTGGGAGTAACACGGCGGGACACATGGTTGTTACAATCTAATTGTTATCTCAATTCAATTGTTGTAATTATTCAATTATTACGGTCTCGTTGTTACCAATTTCCAATGTTTTTCTGGTGGAGGAAATAATGACTACTCGTAAATAACAAGAGCTTTTGATGGAAATGTTCTGACATTTCTACAAGTGTTTTTGTATGCAGACTCACAGTTTCTTCGGTTATCAGTGTGTGGCCAGTGTAACGAAAGACCAGCGTACCAACATAGTTTATTGTTGAACTTACCTGAAACAAAATAACGACAAACAATTAGTAAATTGCATCCAGTTACCTTAACAAAAAATAGCCATAGATCTACAGAAATTTCATTACATTGAAAGGTCTCTACGGGAGGTCGCACACCAATTACGTCAAGACAAGCATCAAGACACGAGACAAAAGACGCAGCCTTGCTTCATTCGTGATTGGTCAGCACGAAGCTGACGTCAGCATCATGACTCACACCGGTGTGCCGCGGTTTTCATAAACTCATTCGTTTCGGCTGTGCTCCTTTCTTTGCGTCATGTCGCAGATATCGTGTCTCGACTGTTAACATGTCTTGATGCATGCCGGTGTGCGGCCTACCTAACTGTGCTGTCCAAAACAGGAGTCAAATGGTCCGACCGCGGTTTCATAAACTATTCTTGTAACATGTATACAATGTTACGCGGATACATTCCTTGTGACTGATTACTGACTTTTTTTATTGCTAGTGGGGTGGGACTAAGTCCCTTGTACTGCGGCCACTTCTGGCCTATTGTACCAGCCCCAGATGATAGGTGAGGGTGATTGTGGAGCAATTGGTGGAATGAAGATTGGCAGGGGAAACCGAAGTACTCGGAGAAAATGTGGCCCAGCGCCACTTTATCCACCACAAATCCCACTTGAGCAGACCAGGGATCGAACCCGGGCCGCCGAGGTGGGAAGCCAGCGACTAACACCTTGAGCTATAGCGCGGAGGATAGATGCAAATATATTGTACTAACAGTAATAGACAGAAGAGAACGAGTTGTCCTTCATCCTGGGTGATTGGCTGAGAATCAACAACCCTCTTCACAAAGGTAGCGTGGAAGAAAGTGCCACACAGATCCTTAAACTTGGATCGATTCTTTGACATAATATTGTAAAGTAAAGTTATTCCTGTAACAGGCTGTGGAGGCCCATAGGATTGTGAGAGGTTGGGGCTCCCACATCTTCTAAACACTCGACTCATGGATGGCGGTAAGGTTGTCAGCCTTACGCGCCGGCCGCCCTTTAACCTCCCCCGCTTCAGGAAGATTCCTGGTACTCATTTCTGTTAGAGGCTGAGTTGACCCCAGGGCCATAGTGCGGAGGGAAGGTTTAGATACATTGAAAAAAAATCCACCTCATCGGGACTCGAACCTGCGACCTTCCGGCTTGTAGCATAGTGCCTCAACCAACTACGCTATCGCGTGCCCCTTATTTCATTATTTCATAAATCTCTTCGACGTATTCCCCAATCATCGCTCTTGAATTTGTAGGCTATTTTGGATATCAAGGTCTTTCTCTCAATATGCTCTCTCAGAGTTCTTATTTGTATGAATATTACAATGTATTCTCATCTACAGCCCCTTCTGTATTTACATGTATGCTCCTGCATTACGCCACTGTATAGAAGCTCCGCCGTGCGTCTGTAGCCATACACTTTACTGACTGAGCCCTCCAGGCTCTCGGAAATGAACCTAGGTCTAAACACTTATTTAACTTTGCGTATAATACCATTTAATTATTATACGAATTATTAAGTTATTATTTATAACTGTCTTTCGTACTGGCTTATTTTTTTTTCGGTTTTAATAATTAAAAGCAACAGGCCTGCAGGCCGCGGTTTCGATCCCCGATGAGGTCATTGGATTCTTCAATTCATCTAATTCTTCCAGCAGCATTATGGCTCTGGAGTCGACTTAACATCTAACAGAAATGAGTAGCCGGAATCACTCTGGGGGTAATGGGCGGTCGGCGGCTAAGACTAAAAACCTCACCGCTGTGAGCCAGCTCTATAAAATATGGGAGTCTCGACGTCTCACAACCCTATGGGCCTTCACGGCCTGCTACACGGATAGTTTTACGTTTTATCTTTTGTTTTAATAATTAAATTAACAAAATTCATACATAAGTAATGTTATTTGTATCACTTATAATTCAAATTGGTCATAGGCACAAGTTCATATTCAGACACGATTTCCACATCTCAAATATGAACCTGTTATTATAAGATTAAAAAATGCAGACAGGATCAGGTGATGATGTTCCCATCTAAATCTTTCGGTGTGCGTTCACACATAGCACAAACGTTCTGTGTAGAAATTATCATAATATATTCACGAACATCTGAGAAAAAGAATTAGCAGTCTTATCGTTCTAGCGAAAGGTTTCGACCGAAGGGCAAGAACCTTTTAACAGAAAAAAATATAAAATAACAC
Organism: Cryptotermes secundus; assembly: GCF_002891405.2. Classification (NCBI taxonomy): domain Eukaryota; kingdom Metazoa; phylum Arthropoda; class Insecta; order Blattodea; family Kalotermitidae; genus Cryptotermes; species Cryptotermes secundus. The sequence goes on from NW_019726229.1 coordinate 1,225,419, forward strand.
TTGACACAAAGGCGCACTTGTCTGGTGGATGCTCGTGTGTGTTTATGAATAGCTTAGTCAAATATTTTTAGAAGTAATGTAAATTCTGTAGTAGATTTGTGTACCAAGACTGATCATGTTCCCATAAAGGATGTTGTACTGAAGCATACCTATCTGCTAGCCATGATTACGTCTTTGATACCCACTTGAAGATCAGCAACCCAGCCTAGTTCTTGTGTCTTCAAAGGACTAACGCCGAAAACATAGGCATAATGTTTACGTTCTCTTTGCACAAAATGTGTAAATGACCTCATGAGTAGGGAGATATCTGTCTGTCAGTAAGCATATTTCATCATAGGAACGATTAACTGGATTTACATTGAACTTTATATGTGAGGTCCAGTCAGTGATATGTGACCTATTTTACTGAAACTGAAATACAAGTTTATCAAATTACTGGTAACGGCCGAACTTAAGGAAACTAGGAAGATGATATAAAACACGCAAATCTCATTATTATTCGACGGAAACTTTTTTCAGGAAGTCAGAACTTAATTAAACATATCGAAATACAAATAAAAAAAAACAACTATGAAAACATATTAGCCAACACAGCCTACAGAACCAAGAAAATGTCCTAGAAATAGAGAAACCGCTACTAACGACAACGCACAGCAACAAACCGAACCCAACAACGAAAGGTAAAAGAATAAACGCATAATAAATCATTTTAAATTTAATTTAATAAGTATCCAAATCTATTTTTGAAGAAACTTTTAGACATTCACTCTTTCTTTTTTAATTCGCTTAGTAGGGGGTGGAGTCCAACTGAGTCCACTCTGTACGGCGGCCACTGATCGGCCTATTGTACCTGCCCTGGGTAATTATGATGATGGGGAATTTGGTGGAATGAAGATTGGCAGGGGAAACCGAAGTACTCGGAGAAAGCCCGCCCCAGCGCCACATTGTCCACCACAAATCCCACTTGACCAGACCCGGGATCGAACCTGGGCCGCCGCGGTGGGAAGCCAGCGACTAACCGCTTGAGTTATGGCGCGGCCAATGGTACGGTAACTACTTATCTATTGTTTATTTAACGACGCTGTCAGTAACTCAAGACTATACAGCTTAGGACGACTGCACGGTAACCAACAAAGAATTGGAATAGATATGATAGGAATGAGAAGCGGCCTATTTTAAGGCCTTATCCTGGCACGTGTCTGGAGAGGCTGAGGAAAAGCACTAAAATCCTCAGTCCGGACAGCCGGTGTCCCAGCCGAAATTCGAACAAGGCATCTCTCGAATATAAATCGGAAGCACTACTACTTAGCTTGCTCGGTGACATGATACAGTAAAGGTAACCTGTAACAGACCGCGGCCGCCCACAGGGTTGTGAGATGTCGATGCTCCCATATTTTCTAGACAATCGGTTCACAGATGGCGGTGAGGCTCTCAGCGTTATGCCTCGCCCGCCCTTTACCCCCAAGAAGATTTCTGGTACCCATTCTGTTAGAGGCTGAGTCAACTCCAGGACCATAATGCGGCTGGAAAGATTAATTCATCTGCAAGACCCAATGACAACGGGAATAGAACCCGCAACCTTCCGCCTTGTAGCATAGTACCTCAACCAACTACGCTATGTAGGAAGATCGCGAATTAAGACACATTTTTAAGAAGCCATAGTGGAATACTTCTTAAGCATTTCCTTGGGTCATTAAACCGGAATTAATTAAATAATTTTCCTGGGGAGTAAAGATCGGCCGGCGCGTAAGGCTGACAACCTTACCGCCATCTTTAAGCCGATTGTCTAGATAATGTGGGACCCTCAACGTCTCACAACCCTATGGGCCTTCACGGCCTGTTACAGGGATAGCTTTACTTTTCTAAATAGATACTAGGAAAATAAAGCTGTTAAACTGTAACAGTTGGTCTCCGGTCCAATTTTATTACTTGACACATCCTGAATATGAGGCAGGGAATCTAGGCACAGTGCAGATATGCTGACACTGCTGTCAGCCGACGTAAGAGGAACTTCTCATGGTCCCTCGCATTCTGTTTGACAATGAAATTCAAGAAGACAGAATTAACCTTCCTGACTGCAGCCTCCCGTATGTTCTCCGACTCAACATCAGACAGAAACAGGGCTGTGCTATGTGACGGACCCTAAATATGGAGACAAATACAAACCCGCACTAATGAAGAATAAAACAAAATTTAACGTCTTTTTCTTTCAGGTGATCATCAGGCAGATCAACCCACATTTCCATGCTTCGTGAAAGTTCAGGAGAAAATAATGACTTTTTAGAAATCTTTTGAAAATATGTAATACTTCCAGTGCGCCTTCTTTGAAAAGATAACCTAGACGCTGCAATAGCTCAGACGATCAAGGCTCCCCCATCTTCAACTTCTATAGAACCCAAAAGTTCATTAGATTGTCCACAGAAACCCTTTACTGGACACTATCTTGAACCGGAAGAACCCATTGTACATCCTCACATACTATTTGTTTAAGATTCCATTTAAGCCAAGTCTCCGTGGCGGTCTCTTCCTGTGGTGCTTACTACTAGAAGTTTTTTCACTCATTTTCCGCCTCTTCCAGTACATTAGTTGGCAAGTATTAATAATAATTGTCGCTGTCATGGTCAATGTCACTGTTCTGACAGATACAAATTGAAGCATAATAACCCATTTAGTTAACTCATTTACTTACTTAATAATAATTATAAATGGAAACAAAATCTCTTATCAGCACTGATTCTTACAGTTTTGTATAAGTTAAAAAAGAAAAATGTCTGAAATGGAATAATTTATCCATATTTTGTTCAAGAATTATTGTCCACGAGATGAAATTATTGTATTGTTACAATTTTCTCGCCAGGACGAATTAACGAGCTCCATAGCGCCGAGTCGTTCTTCAGAAGCTGCCGGTTGCTCAGTTACTGAAGAATTTCCAAACATTTTATCGAACCCGAAAGTTCACAACTGTGGCCACATGTGTCCTCCACTGGTTCCTGTCCTCAGCGAGATGTATCCAGTCTACTCCCATTTCTCTACGGTCGATCTTAGTATTATTCTCTCACCTCCGTCTAGGTCTTCCCAGTGGTCTCTTTCCCTCTAGATTCTAGCAAGAACGACAAGTAAAGTACATAAAAAAAGTAAAGTAAAGCTATCCATGTAACAGGCAGTGAAGGCCCATAGGGTTGTGAGACGTTGAGGCTCCCATATTATCTAGACAATCGGCTCAATGATGGCGGTCAGCCTTACGCGCCGGCCGCGCTTTACTCCCCAGGAAAATTATTTAATTAATTCCTGGTACTTATTTCTGTTAGAGACTGGGTCGACCCCAGGGCCATAATGCGGCCTGAAGGATTAGGTAAATTGAAAAAAATCCAATGACCTCATCGAGACCTGAACCCGCGACCTTCCGGCTTGTAGCATAGTGCCTCAACCAACTATGCTACCGCGTGCCCCAGTAAAGTACGTATTAAGTAATTTACAAAACTCATACACGTATGTTGTTTCCTCATAAAGTAGAGAGTGTATATATGAATGACATATTATAGTGAGCTGGACTGGAAGAAGGCGAAGCCCCAAGCGGGGAACAAAACATGCGAAGTGTTGACATGGATTTGTCACAGGTCTGTGGTAAATATGGAGCAGATTCAAAACATCCCGACTACTGAAACTGACTGGCCATACATCTGTGGCCGAAAGAAACGCTCGGTTTAGAAGTAACAGGAGACTGTTGTAATAACGCATATGGAAATCACGAGACGAAGGGATAAAAATAACTCAAAATACGGTGCAGTGTAGGGTGTGTAAAATGTGATAAATTGTGGGTACCATGACAATTGGAAATTCCTTTGACAACTGAACAACGCCCGGCTGTTCACAGAACGCCTTGTATCAGGGAGGGCTTTCATTGTTTGCATTGTAAATTAATGTCATAAATCGTAGAATTACAATTTTTATGATAGACTGCTTCCGTAGGGCCATTTCTGGGAACTGATAAAACAACCACTTTTTTTTTGTTAATGATTATTTATGGCTAGTTATATTTTCAATTTTACAGAGTATTTTTCGGTTAAAGGTTTTATTTGTAAGTTCCTGGAACATTATTAGCATATCAATAGCGTCTGTGTATAACATTAATATCTTTATGTTTGCTATGTAAACAGTGACTTTGGCATAAAAATCGTACGTTTTACTTAAATATTGGCTTCAGTTGATGAGATTGTTCACTCAGGGCTGTCGTGATGGAAGGAAACGCGTGCTATATATACCTTGTAGGGTAAGGAAGTTCATATACAAATCTGATAGGGATCCTGAGGACATTACGCCATTAGAAAGATACAGAGGAGACTGAATAAATATATAAAAAGGAAACTCACAAAAATGGACTCCATCAGGAAAATGGCAAATTGCGGGCTTATGTATTAGCAATATTGAATCTTAGGAATCTAGCGTCTTAATTGCGTTATGTTTGAGGTTCTCCCGGAAATGATTATGAAGAGTAAAATTTTTCTGATGTGATGCCGTGTAGTCTGGTAAAAGACTGCCTCTATCTTCAGAGTCGAAGAGTAAGTTAAGCAAGAAGGAAACTGAAAGCAGGGTGCGACTACACAGCATCACCTTAAATTTCACTTCACTTCACTTCAAACTTACTTCCTTAGCTTAATTTAAATAACCTTATTGTATCAAAACAAAACAAACAAACTCCGTGATTTTAGTCCACAAGCGACCTATACCGACCGAGCGAACACCGCTTGTCGGCGAAGTTTAGTGCCAACTTTTGCGGATAGTGTGTGTCGCGTGGTCAGCGCAACGAATCCCCTTGGCTGTTAATTTTGGTTTTCTAGACCGGAGCCGCTATTTCCTTGAAACAGCTCCTCAGTTATGATCAAGAGGCTGAGTGTACCCCGTTCCAGACCCACTACTTCTCAGAAAAGATCTGGTAGCTCCGGGAATCGAACCCGGATCTCTGAATCTGCAGCCAGGAACAATTTGATATCTACGTAAATATTGACAGCTATCATCACCGTAATAACATACTAATTACCAGTACTTCTTGTGTGTAATGAGGTCACCTTATTGTCTGTGTGTATTCGTGTGTTTGCCCTCCCGATAATTTTTTAGGCTTATGACATCACCTTGCCGTATGTGCTGTCTGCGTGTCCTCCCTTCTAATTTTCTCGTTTTATATGCGGTGCGTGTCATATCAGAGGAAAGTATGCGATTAATTATTTTCAGAACTTAGTGTAATTGGAATCTTAAAAAAAAAAAACTCTTCTGAAGTGCTGGTTGCTAAAATCTGAAACTTTCCTGTTCTAAAAGAGTATTTTTGAGCTGATGTTTAATACATTTCAGTGTACTGTCCAGGTAGATTCCGACCAGAACTTGCAGTTTTTACGTTTTCATTCAGATAAGAGCAGATAATGGCAAATAAGTGTCATGACTCAGAACGTTATCTTGAATTAAATTTCTATTTACAATTCACCGCTGACTTCATCATGATGACATCCACTGAAGTCTTCATTCGGAATCCAACAGAACAAACGTGATTAATGTAAGTGACGGGTTGAGGCAATGGAGCACGTGGCCAATTGGAGATCTCCAGGTCAATGACGTCTGGGAAGTCTGAGAGGACGAAACTAATAAGGAAACCTAGGTTCAGAGACTATAATATTAAAATGAATTTTTGTCAAATAGATCATAACTGGACTGGATTCAACTAAGTGGAAAGAAAGTACAGTGATGGACCTTTGTGAACAAGTCCAATGGACTTTCGAGATCCATAGAAGGCGGCTGATTTCTTGATCAGTTTTCCGAGAAGTACTTAGGTCCATGTACGTAGTTACTACCAAGAAAGGAAAATAGATTCTACAGGGCCCTGGCACTGGTGTGTAACACTTAGGATTACTGAGATTTGCCCATTGTCCGGTATTCTAAAGAACACAATGATTTGGAAACTGGTTCTCTTTCCGTCCCCAGGTGAAGGGGTTGGAGACACCTACTTTGTTGGGTCCGCCAGAAATTGCTAATCTCAACCACCGGAGGACCCAACAGAGTAGGTGTCTCGCACCCTCTCACCTGAGGACGGAAACAGATCCAGTTTCCGAAGCAATGTGTTCTTTAGTGTTCTAGAATATCGAAAGATGGGCAAAGCCCCAAATCCCAGTAATTCCAAGAAAGGAAAATTTAATTACACTTGGGCGGAAGTGTGAAATATATGTCTACAAATAATGTGAAAATTTGCTTGAACTTTGACTCAGCTCTAGGTTGACTGTTAATATTTACTTATAACATCAGTACTTATCGATCTAAAGCAAAATAGAAAGACGGAAATTACTGGCACGTGTTTTCTGTGTATTGAATTTCGTATCCCTTCTTAATCCCAACAGATATGGTATCTTATGTAACAGAATGTCTCCTGGAGCAGTTTATCTCAAGTTCTACATAGATATAAGGATACATTCAGGGTCACGGGATAGGGTCAGGCATAATTACAAGCAGAAATGCTGCCGAAATTCTTTGCACAGTGCACGGGATCTAGAAAATATGTAAATAAGCTGACGTTTCCGTGCAGCGGCTGGTAACGCTGGTGAGTTATAAATGATCGTGTCACATTTACGGAGTGAATTAGCTCATTCTTCCCGTGATGAACGCAGCTGATACAAACACCCTTTCGTCAGAATTTGATTTTAATTTCATAATGTTCAATTAGTTCGTCAATTCTTCAAAGCTAAGTAGTTACCGCTACGTACGATGGGGTACCCAAAAGAAACCGAACTAATTTTTTTTGTGGGCAGAGTTTTTGTAGTACCGCGTTTTGCCGCTATGAGCGCATAGAGCTAACATTCCTGAGTCGATAAGCCGACTACCGTTGCTTCAGAAGGTAAGGACTAGTTTCGGCAGAGTTTATAGTGACAACTGTTTTGTGTGATTGTCGTTTTTGCAATGGCTGATTTTCGTGAACAGCGTGCGGCGGTGAAATTCTGCTTTTTGCTCGGGAAAAGTGGAACAGAAACTCTTGAAATGTTAAAAACGGCGTACAAGGGCGATGCTATGGGGAAAACTCAAGTGTTTGCGTGGTTTTCCCGTTTCAAAAATGGTGAAATGTCAATTGATGACAAACCTCGTTCTGGTCGTCCTTCCACGGCCCGAACACATGAAAATGTTGAAAAAATTCGTGAAATCATCAAGGAAGATCGACGACGGACCATTGAAGAAATTGTGGAGCTGTCGGGAGTGGCTTGGAGCTCAGCGGCCAGATTTGTGGCAGTCGGGTGACTGGCTTTTCCATCATGACAATGCCCCTGCTCACACAGCCCTGTCTGTACGACAATTCTTGACAAAAAATGGTATGACCCCTGTTCCTCACCCTCCGTACTCACCCGACCTTGCACCGTGCGACTTTTTTTTTTTATTCCTCGAATGAAAAGAGACATGAAAGGAAAAAACGACGGAGGCGCTGTCAAGCATCCCAAAAGATGAATTTAGACAACGTTTTGAAAAATGGAATAAAAGACTAGACAAGTGTATTAGTGTAAGTGGAGAGTACTTTGAAGGGGATTGAATGTTTGTGCTTAAAATGTGAATAAATAAGTTTAAAAAAAAATAAGTTCGGTTTCTTTTGGGTACCCCCACGTATGTACCACCTGCCTTAACGTACTAAATTACGCATTCTCTATGTTTCATATGATTCTCACAACAAACTGTGTTTGTTTCCCCAAACAGCATTAACCGGCTTGTCTTTGTAGTGAAGATATAATGTGTTTCCTGTTAGGTACGAACTGAGTTTTTATGTATTCTGTAGAAGGAGCCTCAAGGGGCTTCGCGCCAAGACTAACTGATTGGCGGTAGACATCCAGTCGTAAAATAACTCTGTCACTAACTCAGTACTGAAAGGGTCAATACGTCCTTAGAAAACTGCTGTTACATATGCAAGATATTAAAATGTGATCTGGAAAGTTACACAGGCCTACTTGCTTAACACACGCGATGCAGCCTACCTATTTTTTCCTCAAACGTTTATTTTCTTGTTTCTCCTTAATTCCTTTCTATCGTATTTTTGTTTGCCTTATTTCTTCTTTGCTTGTCGCATTTTATCATCCTCTTTCCATTTTCCTTTCTTCCCTCAATTTCTTTTCTCCTTTCCACTTACTATTCTTTTTGTTCCTTTCTTTTTTCTACCTAATTTGCTTTACATTTTCTTCTTTCGTTTCTTAGTTATATATTTGTTTACTTCGTGTCCTACCCTTCTTTCTATATATTTCTTTCTCTCTGAGGCCCGACATTCATAAAGCTCGACTTACATCACAGTTTGCTAATGAAACTGAACGACTGCGATTTGATGGTGTTTTCACAGCGAACGATAAAAATACGCCCAAAGTGTAGTGAGTGTTATGTAACATGACTTTACAGACTCTCTTTCTATAAAGTAAAATGAACCGGAATTATGAAGTCTAAATGTATAAACAAGCCTTATAATGGCAGTCTTCATTATAGAATTATAAGGTACACCATGTTAAGTAGCATTATAGCTCAGCATTAATGAAAAACACGTGCTTAAAATGAAGGAAATTTTGTATGCAACTAAATTTTGTGTGAATAAATCAATTATTATTTTCCGAGATCTCACGTCCCACCAGTCGACCGCCAACGAACCCAAGTAGGTAAAGTCCCACCATTTGAGAAACACAGCTATAGAGTAAAGGGCACACTTATCAAGTCTGCCGCTTCGTCGACACGTGTTGGTCACGTGACTACGCTCCAAGACTATTCTTTACTGGGTCGTGAGAAATCAGTTCGTTAGGGTTATATTCCCGGTAGGGGCAAGAGGGTTTACTCCTCCACAGCGTCCAGACAATACCAGTGGCCCTTCCCCCGGAGGCAAAGTCACCTTCTACTACCGCGGTTAAGAAATGCGTTGAGCTATAATTTTTCTTCCCCATGTGTTTTCATTGCGTTGTGCTTAATTTAAATTAATGTCACGTATCCTGGTAACGCGACAAGTAATTAATGGGTTGTCTGCATCGATGAATCGGTTTACTGGATATTCACCAGGCGGAACTACAATTACTTTTAACACAATCTTACTGTAGCTGTAACACAAATACGAACTAAGATAACACTCTAAAGGTTACTGTAACTACACCACATAAAGTAAAGGCTTCACTTCCGACTTCTTCTTCTCACTTCCCTCTCTCTTCTCTTGTATTCTGTCTCCTACTGGTCAGTTCTCTGCCTGAGGTAGATTCTGGTTGAACCGTATGGAGATCATCTCCTTAAACAGTAGAGTTATCGCATTCTTCGCTGTTCTGTGCTTTGGAGGTTCGTTGCCGTGTGAACGGAAACGTTTCTGCTTGCGTTGCTTAGGAATCGAAGTGACTCTGTATTCAATGCATTGCTTTTTCAGTCGTGTTTGTTGCTATGGAGACATAATTATCGAGCCGTTGTCTAGCGATGGGCACTTGCATCTGCCTCCTTTATTGCTGCTTTCAAGCGTCATATCACAATAATTACTCGTATTTTGTTTTATCCTGCTGCCTAAGTCACTATAGATATAGTTTCTTACATTCCTGTCAACACAAAACTATTTCCAGCAGGTGGAGGTGATGTTTGTGACGACATGTTTCGGCACATTTATGGCCTCTTCAGGTCCGGTTTCCAGTTACAATTGTTATATTATGAACTTATTCATGCAAGCACAGTGGATTCACCGGTTTGTTATATACTATATCAATATAATACATTATATATATGTATGTATAATGGGATGATTTTTAGCCTATTTCCTTTTTATTTTTTTGAAAAAATATAAGTAGGCTCACACGATCTCCATGCTGTCTGTGTGTCTACGAATTCCACTCATCAACTTTGAGGCCTAAATCAATGCTTATGAAACTTGGTATGCATATCATGGCACCTGAGTCCTCAGCAGCGTACTTCATAAATCCCTCCCATCAGTCTGTGTGTCTATATGTGTATTCCCTTATCGTTGCTAGGCAACAGCTCGATGAAAACTTAGCGCGGCAATGAGTACACATGCAACAACAGAAGAATTGTTGGACGCGTTGTTTTACATGCGGTCCGTGTATCGTCAAAGGAAAGTAAGCAATTAGTTCTTCCCAGAAGTTCTTCCTTGATTTTGTGGTCTTGTATAATTCCCTGATTTAAATGTTACGTTGGTACCTTCGGGCTCCATAAGAGTTGAGGAATTTCTTGATCGGGTGACCGACTGTTCGCACGGAGACAGGGCGAAATCATGAGGCAACGGTAAGGTCATGGAAATATACTGTATTTTATATATTGAACTTGGTAATTAAATTGAACTAACACTCACGCAGAAATATCAGAAGGTTTATGAGCCTTAGCTGGAATAGTTATTGTTTTGAATTGTGGGTCCTGTTTTGCAGTGATGAGACCGTAGATATTGGGTGCATTGCCGATGTTTCGGAGACAGTGACAGTCTCGGAAAAGTCGGCAATACATCCACCTCAACAACGAGGCACTGCCGATAAACAGGATTCATATTAGCACTGAACCACCATGAGGGCCTTGAAAGCTTCTACTGTTTTCGCTGTAGGTTGAAATTCATTCATTCATCTGTAATCTGTCAAGACGACAGGTCCACGGTCTCTTCCAAAACAGTTCCTCCACTTGATGCGATCTAGAACTTTCTCCTTCAAATGAAAATATCCTCTTCTGTCCCCAAGGTCATTCAGCATCTTCTTACGTCTTCTTCCTCGTCTTCTGGTCATTTCTATCCGCCCCTCTATCTTTCCTTCAATAACTTCTTTTAGAAGGCAGTTTCTGCGTAAAACATGACCAATCCAATTAGCCTTCCGTTTTCTTATTTCATGTAGGATATTCCTCTGCTCACTGACTCTAATTAACACTTCTTCATTTCTCACATAATCGGTCCAACTGATCTTCTCCATCCTTCTCCAACACCACATTTCGAAACTTTCCAGATGTTTCTGATCTACTGCCCTAAGTGTCCAAGTTTCAGCCCCATACAAATCAATGCATCAAATGTAGCATTTCACTAGTTTCTTTCTCAAATTTAAGTCCAATTTGCTGGTAAAATGATTCTTCTTCTTGCTAAATGAAGCTTTTGCCATGGCAATTCTTGATTTAATTTCACAAGTACAATTTCCGTCATCTGTTAACAAGCTACCCAAATATTTAAAACATTTCACATTCTCCAGTTGTTTTTGGTCTATGTTTATTGTGACTGGGGTTGGTTTATTTGAAGAAAGATATAGTCATAAGTTCTTCCCAGAACATGTTGTTGTTGTTTAGTTTATTAGTGACCAGGTTGTAAAATATGCACTTGAAAATATAAATATCGTTGGATATCGTGTCAGTTACACAATGTCTAGGCCGACTGCATTGTTCTTGCTACTGTGAATCAGACATACGGGTATATGCACCTGTGCGACACTGAATGTCTGTCAGAGACCCCTGTCTTACGTGTGTGCGCCATCGTCATCGGAACTGCATCCAGTGTATAGGCGGATTCGAATATCTCCACCGTAGCCCGCGAGTCGTAGGAGGCGACGAAAATGGAACCCAGTACCTGTGGGTATAAACGGGACATTCTGTTCCTGGGGAGTATAAATACGGGGACCTGGCCCTCCAGGTTGGGAAAGTGTCGAATCTGAGACAGTAAAATGTGGTCATGAGTCCCGCGGGACTCGGAGCCGAGAATGACTGCGCTGGCTAAGACCAGCAGAAATTGTAAACTACAGATCCGGCCCTTCGTCAGAGAGGGCGCCCCCACATCAAGAAGCCCGTAACTGCCTGACAGTAATAAAAATCTGTTTTCTGGGGCCTCAGATGGGGCTTTGAGATCAAGACAGACTGGCCGAATGACCGTCGTTCGTAACATAACTTTGACTTTGACAGAACCTGGTCAAGTTTACGGACGTTCAGGTGACTAAACTGCCGTTGTAGAAGAAGATAAGTAAGATAGACATGATCTGCTTTCCAAAACTTGGACTATCAGAGCACTTGTATATAGTGCAAAATCAAGAACTTTCAATAACATGCAGTAAGCGCGATAAGTGCATTTGCCAAAGGCGAAGCCTATTCAAGTGAGACAAAACCGTCCTCTCGTCAGGGAGGATATTACATTAAGACTAAGACCGCAAGGGTTCAGTTGCAAAAAATGTCTCTGGACGTGAACCTCAAGGGTTTTTTTTTAAGTTTCTTGGGGTGAGGTGAGACTGAGTCCAATTGGTACCAGGCACGGACGATAGATGATGAGAGGGGAGCAGTCGGTGGAATAAAATTGGCAGGGGAAACCGAAGTGCTCCGAGGAAATTTGCCTCAGTGCCATTTTGTCCACCACAAATCCCGCATCAGCTGACCCGAGCTCGAAAAAGGGCCGCCGCGGTAGGAATCCGGCGACTAACCGCCTGAGCTATGGCATGGCCGAACATCAAGGGGCTTGGTACCAAGACGAACTGACTGGCAGTAAACCGCCAGCGGTAAAGTAACTCTGCCTCTGCCTCTGCTTCTGCTTCTGATCGAACACTGAGGTGCATCCCCCTTTCATTTTGTGTCTATGGGTATGTGTCTGCTGTGCATCCCTTTATCGTTGCTAGTTAACAACTTGCTAAAGATGTTCCGACGGAAACGAAGAATTATTGGAGGCGTAGTTTTCTATGCAGTCAGTGTCATATCAAAGGAAATTAGGTGATTACATCTTCCCAGAACTTCTTGTTATCTATTGGTTCAAAAGTCAAGCCTTCCAGCAAGGAAAATTGAACAACGAAACTTGTGCAAGACAGTGTTCAGTGCCACATAGTAACAGTAAAAAAAAAAAAAAGTAAATGTATCCCTGAAACAGGCCGTGAAGGCCCATAGGGTTGTGAGATGTTGAGGTTCCCACATCTTCTAGACAATCGGCTCGTAGATGGCGGTAAGGTTGTCAGCCTTACCCACCGGCCGCCCTTTAACCCCAAGAATATTCCTAATACTCATTTCTGATTAGGTGCATTGAAAAAATCCACCTCATTGGGATTCGATCCCGCGACCTTCCGGCTTGTAGCATAATGCCTCGACCAACTACGCTACCGGGATTCATGTAAAACATTCAGTAACTCAAACTTCATCAAAATAGCCACGATGTTTACCAACAGATAAAAACCAACCATTATAGTATTCAGTATAGTAAATAGTACATACAGTATATAACACTTGTGGATCTACTCGACTTGCATGAAGTTTTACGCTAAGTATATGTTACGATAATTGTAACTAAAATCGGACATGAGGATGGCACATATGTTCCGAAATATATCGTCCTAGACAGCAACTCCGCCTGCAGGAAACAATGTTATGTTGACAGGAATATAATAAATAGTATCTATATTAAATTAATTCATATTATGCGAATTGCGAATGTGTAGAATACACAAGAAGTTCTGGGAAGAATTACTCGCCTACTTTCCTTTGATACCATATGGACCGTATAGAAAACTACACGTCCAATAATACATCCATTGTTGTGTGTGTGCTTTCGTTACCGCGGTGAAGTTTTTACTTTGTCGTTGCCTAGCACAGATAGAGGGACACACATACAGACACAATAGTTAAAGGGAGGGATATATGAAGTGCGCCGTTCAGATGCGCTCAGGTGTCGTGACATACGTACCAAGTTTCATAAAGTTGGTTCAGGCATTCAAAAGTTGAAGGGGAATCACAGAAAAACAGAGAGTATGGTGATATCACAAGCCTACTTTATTTAAAGAAATTAGGCTAAATATCAGATAGCGCATAACATGGAGGAAAGGGGTGCTGTATTACAGTGCAGACTAACATATTTGCCAAATATATGTGTAGACTAACCTTTGCAATTCTGAACACACTACCTCATAGGCCTTGAAGATTGTTTGTTGCACAAATAAAACCGTTGTTGCAGGACAACAGATAGCATATCACAGTGAGTTAAATAATACTTTTCCTTGTATATATTTAAATATTCACTGTACCGAAAAAAAAGTTTAAAACAGAAATTTCTGATCTAAACAAGATCTATTACGATAGACTTGAAAGGATTCTGACGATGTAAGGTCTATTACGTTTCATATAAATTACTGATCTACATGTATAAAGAACTGTTATTCATAATTTAATGAAATTTAACTCTAGTTCCACTAAGTCACGCATTATGATACAATTGCATATTTTTCCCTTGGCACTACAGCACCGGTTTGGGCCTAGGCCTACCTCCATGAACTTCTCCGTTCACTTCGGTTTTCTAGATCTTACATATACGGTAGGATTCCTTGGGCGGGTGATCAGCTCGTCGATGGCCTCTATCTGTAGACAAACACAGAAAAACGCACACACACACATCTATGCCCTGGGTGGGATTCGAACCCACGATCCCGGCTTCCGAGCGAGCGAAGACAGTGCATGCCTTAGACCGCTCGGCTACCGTGACCGGCACAGTTGCAAATAGATATATCAATTTTAAATCCAGCACGACACAAAACTCTTTCTAAATTCGAGAAGCAGTTTCGGAAATGATGCACGCGGAAGAACGGATACGGAACAGTTGATAATTATGATTTCATTTTACGTAAGGATCGCATACAAAGTGATCGCTCTCATGGGAGCCATTTGCAGGCAGCATGCACAATATGAATTTTGTGACATGACACTTGAAAGTCGGAATAGTGAATCCAGAAGAGACGGCCGTTACTACGCGACGGCTTCATGAACACGTATCCGAGACAACGGATACTCACGTCACAATACAAAAGCTGCTGGAAACCATGTTTTCGTGTAGACGCTGTATAGCGAAGGCCCTCAGGAAAAGTTAGCGAGGAGAGTAAAGTATGGTCATGAGTTTCGTGGTGCTCGGAACCAAGAATCACTGTGCTGGCGAGGACCAACAGCAATGTAGAAGTCAAATTAGTGAGACAGGACTAAGAGGTCACGAGTAGCAGTTGAGTTAGTTGTGATATGGTAGCCAGTCGGCAAAGACGTGAGCACGGGAGCAAAGAATATCCATTATTGAGGGCCGTTACCTAGAAATGCCTGGTGAAGGCACAGAAACCTTTATGGTTGCTGCAGTACAGTGATCTGTAAAATGTGCAGATTAGTGAGGGTTATAAGAGTTATAAGTGAGAGTTATAAGTGTCCAGTACATCCAATTATGAATCCAAACGCAGCGTCTAGTCACTAACACGCGACAATATTTACAGAATAGAGCGAAATAAAGACATTTTCGGTAAGAGCAACATGAGTTTAGAGAGGCCTTGCAGAGCAGTTTAATTACACAGCAGAGAGTTTCCTGCGACAGTAACAACCACTCACCTGCTCGAGAAATATTCCGTCTTTCATGGAATCTAAAATTTTATTACCGTGTTCTCAGCAGCGCGCCACTGTTACTCATCCTAAGCCAGATGAATCCAAATAACACCTCAAGGAATTTGGGCTTACCATTGAGATCGATTTTAATAATATATTTTGCTGCCATGCAAGTCTCAGTTTCTCGAATGGTCTCTTTCATTTAGGATTTCTGACACAAATTTTTTCACCGTTTCCCACTGTTCTCATGAATTCTGTGTAACCTGCCTTTCTCGTCAAAAAATCAATTTAAACTGAAGAAGCAACTTAATTTGCATCAGTAGGCGCTGCCACTAGAATGAGATGGTCAGGGCTTGTAAGACGCATAGTAGAAGCGTGCATACAGGGTTATGGTAAGAAAACCTGACGGAAAGAAACTACTAGGAAGAGATAGACGTTGATGGATGATAATAATAAAATGCAATCTTGGAGAAATAAGATGGAAAGGATGGTCTGGATTCATCTGGCTCAGGATAGAGACAAGTGGCCGGCTCTTGTGAACATGGAAATAAACCTTCGGTTTTCGATAGAACACTGAATTTTCTGATTGGCTGAGTGACTGTTGGCTTCTCAAGAAGGAATAGGTTCCAAGAAGACAGTTAATTGGTGATGACACCAGTGTGTAAGTAGTACGTCCATAAAGCTCTCGTTAACACGTCGGGTGTTCGTATACTTCATATCTCTCTCGTCTCCCTCCCACCCCCCTCACTCCCCACTCACTCACTCTCTCTTTCCTGTTGCTCTCACTTTGGAGCATAGGGCATCCGTGAAACGCTTTGTTTCACTTCAGTTTCTTAATCCTAAGACAGTCGGCAGGATTCCTTTGACGGGGGATCAGGCCGTCGTAAGGCCGTTACCTACACAAGCAGAAAATAAGCGCAGATATCCATGCCTTGAATTGGATTCGAGCCCACGATCCCAGTATTCGAGCGAGCGAAGACATTTCATGCCTTAGACCGCGCGGCCAATCTGATCGTCTATACTTCGTATAATAAATACACAGATAATTCAAGCAACACAACTAACAGCGGACTGAAGTGAACTTCATGCTATGGGCGTAATGAACTCTGCCAAGTCCGCTATTTTACTGATCTACAAAAACTACTTCCTCTTACGACTGAAGTCACAAGTCACGCAGCAAAACGCGAGGGATCCGTCCGGAAATAGCTTACGGCGCTAATCGGACTTACTGATAGGCCTACTTCATAAAACAAACAAACAAAACGAAACAAACTCCGTGGCCTGTAGTCCGCAATCGAACTACAGGTACACCGCCACTTGTCGGCGAAGTTAGTGCCAACTTTAGCGGAGAGAGGGTGTCGCGTGGTCAGCGCAACGTATCCTCACGGCCGTTAATTTGGGTTTTATAGACCGGAGCCGCTATTTCCTTGAAATATCTCCTCAGTTATCCTCACGAGACTGAGTGGACCTCGTTCCAGACCCACTATTTCTCAGAAAATCTGGTAGTGCCTGGAATAGTACCCGGTACCTCTGGATCTGCAGCCAGGAACTCGGAGTACTTGACCACAGAGGCGGTCGCCTACTTCATAACTACAGGCAAATTGTCATAATCACCAAATAACATGTGCTTCATGCAGCAGAGCCTACTTCAGCAGTCAATATTCCCGCCTTTAATAAAAACCGTAATTTCATTACGGTGTTCACAAAATCACAATTGAAGTTATTCTTAGTTAAAACCCAATCCACGTCCTGAATCCAAATTTGTTTAAGGTACATATTAATATTATCCTTCACTCTAGGCCTAGATATACAAGAGTTGTTACTTCCTTCAACATTCCTGTCACTCTGTAACCCTCCACCATCCACGGAACCACACGTGAACACAAATATAGAAAATAACATAATAATAAACATAATATAATATTGTGTGTTCACAGAATACCATGGCATATAAAATAGAACCCTCAAACACAACACAACCGCTCCTTTAGATCAATGGGCTAAAAAAATATTACAGTGAAGCAATTATGTATCTACCTGATGAGGACTATATAAGGTTGAAGTAGAAATTACTCTTATCATACAGTCTATAAAATATTGACCTACGCCTATCGATTATCAGGAGATGAAACTCTTATTTGAAAATATTTGAAACTTCCTGCGGGGTGAAGGGCGGCCGGCGCGTGAGGCTGACAACTTTACTGCCATCTATGAGCCGATTGTCTAGAAATGTGGTAGCCTCGACCTCTCATAACTGTATGGGCCTCCATAGTCTGTTACCGGGATAGCTTTACATTTTTACCTTTTTTATTCGAATATGGTAAATATTTAACAAAATAAAACCGAGGATGCAGTTTCCTCCCGGCTATATGGTAACTGTAATAGTGATTCCCCACTTTTTGCGAGACGCGCTCATGACGTCCGTCCTAAGTGAAGTCGACACATAATGCATACGTTAGTTTCGCAGATGCTCTTTCTGGAGAGCTCACTGTGCGACTAGTTCCGAAACAAAGCACTCATAACTGCTAAATCAGACATTAAGAACAATACTTTTAGGCGTCTTTGAAACTGGAAATTTCGTCAGGTAACGTTCAGGAACTAAAACTATAAAAGCACGCAATCCACTCATCATTCATTCAGAATGAAAACACAACTACTGTTATGTTTTCTTTTATTGCTAGTGGGGTGGGACTAAGTCCCTTGTACTGCGGCCACTTCTGGCCTATTGTACCAGCCCCAGATGATAGGTGAGGATGATTCTGGAGCAATTGGTGGAATGAAGATTGGTAGGGGAAACCGAAGTACTCGGAGAAAACCTTCCCCAGCGCTACTTTGTCCACCACAAATCCCACTTGACCAGATCTGCGATAGAACCCGGGCCGCCGCGGTGGGAAGCCAGCGGCTAACCACTTGAGCCATGGCGCGGCCCTACTGTTATTTTACAGGAGGCCTTTGTTCCTAGAACTCGACTAGCAGACATCGAACTTCAAAGAGTAGTGCTTTACATTCCAACTTCGTATACAGGAGATATTCGGTTCGAAACATGGTCGGACGTCCAGCGATAATTTTTTCACGTTCTTCCAGTGTCTTGTAACACGCTCAATGCTGTATTTCTCGCCCCTTCTCTACCCAATTCGACGCTTGAAACAACACAGATAAATGAACCAAAATGAACGAACAAGTTCCAAAACATTATTGTCCTATGCAATTTTCACATAGGGCCATGCAACGTGAAAACACAAAGTAATTCATGGTCACATAAATATAGAAAGAGGACTGTCTTCTGGGATATATTGTCACATAGCCCCGTGAATGTCAACCGAAGTTACTGAGCAATATGTCACCTCTATCTCAAGGGCCGAAGAGTAAGTCAAGCAAGAAAGCAGCAGAAGGAAGCGGAAAGCGAAGGCAGAATTCTTCATAGTGACCGCTGTGAGAAACTCAAATCCAAAGCATGACCATACATTAACATAAGGCTACTTCATCTTTCAAACTGTCACAATCTAATGACCGACAGAGCATTGTGAATGCCCCCAACACATTAGAACAAGCAATCAGTACAACTTCAGGCCGTGTACTCTCTACACCTGTTGTTCTGATTCTTTATTGTCTCTTGTACGCTTTTGTTTTCTTCCAGTTCCCTATCTCCTCTCTAGAATATTATTTTTTTTTATGTTCAGAGGACTTTTTTTTGAAAAGCGTAAGTTGTATTTAATTATTTTAAAATATGTCTGATCCTGGATTCACAGTGAATACCTTACACTGTTTTGCCGCCTAAGGGACTGGTGTTTGTAAAAAATACGCGCCAAAGAGGGCTTGTATAGCATTCTGCAGATGTACGATATGTGCTATAGAATACTACGCGGTGGTCGGCATACAGAAATCTCCTTACTAAGCTGGAACACAATTCACTACATTTTTACGACTGATGCCTCCGTTTCTTCTAATTCGAGCGCATGATCGGAGTTCAACTGTGTTAATTAGTGGAGTGAATTATACTGTTCCATTTTGGTTTCGAAACAAAACCCACCTCTGCCAATCTTGCGTTATACTGTTGTCATTTGGCAATAAGATCATTACTGTCTAGTGAGAGGTGACACCGTGTAGTTTGGTAGATAGATACAAACATTTCAGGGGCACGTGCCACCTTCTCTTTGGGGCTGAAGAGTAACGTTCATTAGTACACGACGTTGAATCCGACAAAATAATAACCTTGACAGTCACATCTGAGAGAATCTCAGAGCTCACAGTCCGCAAAAAAATTTATGTATAAGAAATTCGTGTATATTTAGAGCCGATAATGAATTTGGTCGAAATTCCCTCCCTCCCCCAAAGTGAAAAACCCGGGTTCTAAATAAACTAGTAAGCCCTACTTTTAGAATTTATATAATTACAACTGATTACGCTTTACAGTATATCAATGTACACAATACGAACCGCGAAAATAAAAACCCTGTTGTTAGCATTAACGAAATTGTCATTACTTTGATGGAACTAGGTGACCTACTTATGTTACTTTTCCTATTCACTCTGCAATTAATACAGTTGCTTGAAAACTTACCTTGTCAGTTCCAACCTCAGATTTCGTTTTCAATCAGATAAAACGTGTCTCTCAAAACCGTAACTTTAAAACTCTCTTATTGCAGTAGAAGTCCACACACAGTCACTGATAAAGACACACAAAACAGTTGTAACACAGCACTCACACTACCGAGCAACTTGAACAGTACGTGCAACCTGACCGCCAACCGTACATAACCTCACGTAGTCTGGTGTTCAGATAGACAAACTCACGGCGTGCAGTTTTGACAGTAAAGGCTCACTAGTCTACTTCACACGTCATTTCCTGCTGTATTGTCACTTGTCACACACACGCATCTAATTATAATACAAGATGCAGATATATTTGATATAATTCACTAATTGGCATGCTTTTATTGTCTTAACAGGTGCCTGGTACTTTCTCACTTGCATCAGAGACGGCGGGGTCAGAGGGGAAAGTGACTGGCAGGTTAAATGATGGAGGGGCGGAGGAGAAGTAAGTATGGTGGAGTGAGGTAAGGCGGTTTCTAGCCGATATTTGTACTCTTGCGCGCATATGACTTTTATCTCATATCAAGAACGTATTTTCCGCTAAAGCTGTTTCTTGTCACTTTCCCAAACAAAGACACGATATCCTACGTAGCCGCAGCGCTCTTGTGAAGCACAATCGTGTTACAGACATGCGAAAATGTAGCACATTTCTGACAGATTTCGTAACAGAATGTAGAGAGATCGTTGGTGACACGGAATGGTAGGCAGAAGAATAGTTATCACTGCTGTCAACACATATATAATATTATGTTTCAGTTGGTTGAGGCACTATGTCACATGCCGGAATGTCACGGCTTCGATTCCCGATGAGGTAGTTGGATATTTCAATTGACAAAATCCTTCTAGCCACACCATGGCCCTGAGGTCGACTCAAGTCTCTAACAGAAATTAGTACCAGGAATCTTCTGGTGGGTAAAGGGCGGTAGGCGCGTATGTCTGACAATCTCACCGCCATCTGTGAACCGACTGCATAGAAAATGTGGGAGCCTCGACGTCTCACAATCCTATAGGTCTCCATGGCCTGTATCAGGATAGCTTTACCTATTATTTTCAGTTATTGTGCACTTGTAGTACAAAGAGCAAAATGCGAGCTATACCCTTCTCTTTGGGCACGCGATAGCGTAGTTGGTTGAGGCACTACGCTACAAGCCGGAAGGTCGCGGGTTCAAATCCCGATGAGGTCAATGGATTTTTTTCAGTTGACCTAACCTTCAAGCCGCACTATGGCCATGGGGTAGACTCAGCCTCTAACAGGAATGAGTCATCATCATCATCAGTAATCTGTCAAGACGACAGGTCCACAGTCTCTTTCAAAACAATTCCTCCACTTAATNCGCCATCTTTGAGGCGATTGTCGAGATAATGTGGGACCTTCAACGTCTCACAACCCTATGGGCCTTCACGGCCTGTTACAGGGATAGCTTTACTTACTTTACTTACCCTTCTCTTTAAACTTACTCACTTACTTACTCATGAAGTTGAGCCCTTCTTGAGGAGCCGCCAATTTTGAGGATAATTGAGGAGCTATTTCAAGGAAATAGCGGCTCCGGTCTAGAAAATCGAAATTAACGGCCGTGGGGATTCGTTGGGCTGATCACGCAACACCCTCTAACCGCTAAAGTTGGCACTAACTTTGCCGACAAGCGGCGGTCGCTCTGTCGGTATAGTTCGTTTGCGGACTAAAACCACGGAGTTTGTTTGTTTTTGTTTGTTATATGGACATGAGGGGAAGGATGTCATAACAAATGAGAATTTTTCCTCTAAGTAATATGAGCAATATCAACTACGTTATTTTTGCAGCAAATATAGCTAATACCTCAAGGGAACTTAAGAATGAAATATGGCAACACTTCGCGTTCGTGCAGCGCAGTGGACCAAAACCAGATATCCTGAAAGAGCTATGAAATTACTTGCAACTTTATTAAGTTGCAGGAAACCTCTCGTCGAAGACAACCCTCAGTGCAGCCTCTCTTAACAATGTGTGACAACCTGGGCAGCAGATCAGAGAGAATGGGCACGTTTGTTCGTTTCGCGTAAGCAACAACTTCTCCACTTATCGGCTATTACTGCTTTAAGAAAAGAAGAAACACCATGCTGACTTTAGGATTCCAGATGTTGCTGGTAAAAGCGACTATGTCCAACTGATAGCATCTGAAGCTGTTCACTTCTATCATAGAATATTGTTGCGAAATGTTACACAGAACAAGTCAAAGGCCCTAAGAATTGTAACTTCTGGGATATAATGTCGTGCAATGCGCTGAAAGTCATCCGACGTTTCACAATAACATTTCGCCTCCATCTTCGGTGTTGAAGCGTAAGGCAATTTAGAAACCATCACGAAACAGGAAGCAATGTTACTTGATTCATGCTGGTTTCTAACTTGGCTTACTTTTCAAATTCTAAGGTAAAGGCGACGTGTTCCTCAGAAACGTCAGTTGCCTCTCACTGGACTACACGACATTATTTCTAAGAAAACAAATTTCGCAATCACGGCTTTGAGAACCACAAATCCTACACACCGATATACCCATTGAAAATTCAATAGAAAATCTGACATTTCCATCTCTAGGTAACGGTTTCACAAATAAGCATTCCATTGATTCTCTTTTAATCATTATAAACCTTAAGCATGGTCCGAAATCGTGATTTCTCTGAATATTGACGCTACGATCTACAGACGTTCTGGGAAGACAATTCTTTACATGAAGCCTAGCAAGAACAGACTGAGATACCTTTCTCCGGCAACGGCTGACGATGTGATACCCACTGACGACACTACAATACTCACATTAACGCCATCTACCGGCCTTTTCAGAACTAGTTTTGCTTTTGGTTTCCATGAAGATCACTTAACGACGAACCGACGCACACCTCATTTTGTAGACCGAGTACATGCAGCTATTACCGAAGACTCCTTCTGCTTCATTCTTAAACAAGTGCTTGGAGCAGCTGACCAAGAAGTTTCCAGCCATACTATATTCAACTGAAATGTTCATTTTGGTGTTCAAGAGTTGCTGCTGTTGGATCCCATCCTGAGATAGATGAATTCAGTCTAATATCTACTTCCTCAAGCACCGTTTTTAATATTATCATCCAATTTAAGCCTTCGCCTAAGCAACACGAGTGGATTTTTCTTTCAGCTTTTGTGATTAAAATTTTGTAGAATATTTTAGTCGCTTCCACGCTTCATAAATGTCGGTCTATATCATGTTTGACGAAGAGTACAAATGACGAGGCTACAAATTATGAAATATTTTCTATAGACTTCTATTACTGCCTCACTATAGACCCAAAACATTTTCGTGAGCGTCTCATTCTAGAATAAGCTGAATGTATATTCATTCCTTTCGGAAATCGATGTTTAAAACGCAAGCAAAATAATGGGTAAAATTACAGTGTTCACATCTTAGTCTCTAGGGATAGGTTTGCGGATAGAAGACTGGAAGACAAAAGGTTCCGATCGACCAAAAGAATTCTGAGGTCCTGCATAGAATTCCATTTTACGGAAAGGGGTCCTTAGCTCCGCCGAAACCTGTGTATTAATTTATCGGTTACTGGGGACTATTCGAAGTTTCCCTCCATTTCTGGAGTCTGTCTTCACCATCCGCAACCTGAGGACGCGCCATGTCATGGTGAAAAAGGGTTCCACATTCTTAAGCTACTTTTCTTTCTTAATAAAACAAAGTAGGCTTATGAGATAGCCATGTCTGCATGCTTTCCATCCAACTTCCGAATAAATTGATTAATCTTCATGAAAATTGGTATGAACTCTGCGTCAATAGAGGCCACCCAAACCTCGAAATTCTTACTCTTCTGAAATCAACGTTAACAAATTGGCGGACACTAGAACTTTTAATGTGAAAACAATACAAATGCCAGTTATTTATGGTCCTGAATGTATGGACGCCAAAATATATCAACATATTTGTGACAGTTTTCTTCAGAATGGAAAATAACAACATGGGAGAAGAGCAAATATTTTCTTCTGCTTTCTTATTTATAACGATGAGTAATGGAACACTGGAGCTAGGGGTGTGACTGAAAGTATAGCATAAAACTATTGACACAAGGTATAAGAAATATTAAGAAGGTATCTCTCGCCTGTGAAGTGACGCCATATTGTCTGGTAGAAAGCTATTGACTTTCCAGGGGAATATTTTTCCTCTCTCTTCAGAGTTAAATATTGTTTATCTCCATCGTAATCACGTGAGGACCTCAGATTTCATGTATAAAATATTATTTCTTATTCAACAATATACAGAACGGGTTGGCGAAGCGGTGAAGCTCTTGGCTTGAATTCTTGATGTGCTCAGTTCGAATCCCGGCCGCGACATCTGCTATCTTTACCAATGTTTCTCATGGTTTTCTTCAGTCCTTCCAGGCAAATGCCCGGATATTACATCCATTAGACTAGTACCGCTTCCTTTCTAATCTTTCCAAATTAATATTCATCTACTAACCATCCTGTCGTCACTATACAGTCCAGCTACTGAAAGCATCATTAAGTAACCAGCGAACAAACAGACAAACAAATAAACGGTCAACAATTTCAACTATGACAACAGCGCCACTGTGTGAGGTTATATCTTACAGCTTCTTCTTTAATTAAGCAATAATTTCTTCATCAAAGGCAAGACAGTATAATAACAATAATAATAGTAATAAATCTCTGGAACTAGAAATATAGGCTATGTGAATGCAAAATTTTGTTTCCTGGTTAATAAATATCCAGTTAATTATGTTTCTCTTCTTGTTGTCTGAATTGATTTTAAGAATATTTCTTCATATAAATAATATAAAAATAATCCGTGATACCTACTCGGTTGAATTATATTATGATATGACGCTTCAACGCCGGAATAGTTCATTGTTAGACAACGGCTCGGAAAAGCGGTTCCTGCGGGTATGAACAACCACGCAACAATAGCATACCCGTTTCTAAGCAACGGATTGATAAAGACACAGAATAGGTGGATTGTTGGGAATGGTGTTTTTTATTTGGTCCATGCAAAGTTATTATAAAGAGTTCTGTTGAGATGAGTACTTCGAGTTCCGGAGTTCCAAGTGAGCAGTTAGTTGGGAGTGGAGGCGGCAGCTGAAGGTGATGGGAGAAGACTCAGTGAGTCATATAGTGGTCAGTGAAGTGTAGTAACAAGTTGTATTAGCGCGCAATAAATCCGGCCATCAATGCAAAATCCGTCTGACACTCGCATAACCCCTAAGTCGTGAAGATTTCAATTAGAAAGAAGCAGAAACAATACAGGAAGAACTGCATCATTTGTCTTCGGTATTGTGCGGCCTGCGAAACTATCACCCCATTCCCTAAAACTGGTGTTAGCGCTTTCATCTTTAAAAAGGGCAACGAATCTTGTACGAAATATTTAATCAAATTCACTCAATCAAAGAAACCTTCTGAATTACTTCAAACGTCACCTCATCGACCCTGCTCTTACGAAGGAATATTTTGCCTCATTTAGCAACGGACTCAGATCAGTAACTGAAAATCTCCGCCGTAAATTTCAAATTGAACTGTGTACCCTGTAAGTTCTGATTCTGAACATGAGAATTGAAATCGGAGATTTCTTTAAATTTGTATCCAAAAAAAGGCTACCCGAAATGAAAAGGGGTTGGTTTAAAGATGTGTTTCGTGCTTCAGAACGCTACTTATGAGAGAACTTTCTTAGACATGCAGGAGTGGTAGGTTGATGCAAACTCTCGATATGGTTGTTCGCTAAGAGATAGTACTGTTTTCCACTCACCTCGGCTTACTACTACCGAGAGAGATGTATCTACAACTTCTCTTGTAAAGGAGAATGGTCACTCAACAGTGCTCACATTGAAAACAACTGTGGGAGTATTTTCTTTGCTTTTTCAGAAGCAGATTTATTTTTCGTAGATCTTTTTCTGCTTTCGGTGTGTGATATTACAACTTATATTATTTGAAATAAAGTTGTTTGAACATTGTGGGTCCAGTTTTTCTTTTTCTGTCCTTGTGTTTCACAAATCTGATTACTGCCGGGCAGGTATCTGTATTGATATTTTCACGTGTATGAGCGATTCTAGACGGGGTTTTGGATAACTGGATTTACTGACAACTTACAGATCGTAACTACAAGTAACTATTAGAGCCTCACAGAGTTACATACTCAAAATATCACTGTAACTACAGGAGACATAAAGTCTTCTCAGTCTTCACTGGTCGTTTCCTGGTAACGGATTTTAACACTGTCCGCTTACGTCCTTACCGTCTGGAACATATCCCACAGCTCCCATAAATAAACTCAGTCTTTACTTCGTCCCGATTATAACTCCTCGGCACGGACCACTGTAGAAAATACTGTTCGCAACAATTCCTCTATTGTTGCTTGTTAATTCGTTGCTGTGTAGACGCGTTTTCTTGCAACCGTTACCCAGTAACGGCTCTGGTATACTAGCTTACCTCGGTCATTGCCTAGTAACGGCTCTACACCCTACGGTATATTGGAACAACGTAATATTTTTATTAAAGCGGTAACTTCTTCGGAGCCGGAAAGCCCGAATTAAAAGTGCCCTTCGTTTGTGTTTAAGATAAAAAAAACAAACAGAAATTCACGCTATATATCTATGCTAGTAATGCAAAACCTTTTTCTCTCTGAGGGACATATTGTCAAATTGCTCCTTATAGTCAGCACTGAGAATTTACATACTTTCATGTACTGCCAATATGTGAAGTGAGCAATGTTGGAAATATGCAATTAAACTCATTTACGTTCGCAAGTCGCGCATCATTGGCCTATATTCCTTATGCTGAAGAAATGAAAGTAGGTTTATGCGATCTCCATGCTGTCGATGTGTCTGTGTATCTCTCATGTCAACTTTTGAATGGCTAAACCAATCTTTGCTTAATTTTGTATCTGCATTATGACACTTGAGCCCATCTCAACGGCGTACTTCATAAATCACTTCCATCATTCTGTGTGTGTGTATGTGTACACGTATTTCCTTAGCATTGCTAGGCAACAGCTCGCTAAAAAACGTTACCACAACAACGAATGCACATAACACGAGAGAAGAATTATTTGACTCGTCGTATCAAGTAAAGTAGGCGATTAGTTCTTCCCAGAACTCCTTGTTTATTTTGGGAATGTAGTATAAAACACATTTGACCCATGCCCGCTTGTTGTGCATCTCTGATCTATATTAAAAGATCTACCGTAACAGAGGCGGCGTAGCGCAGTGGGTATAGCGACTGGCAACGGACTGAGCGACTGGGGGATCGGAGTTCGAGTCCAGGTAGGGTCAAAATTTTCACACCTCTAATCGTCCAGACCGAATCTGGGGTCCACCCAATCTCCTATACTATGGGAACTGGGGGCGCTTTCCGGTTGGTAAAGCTGACCACTCACCTCCAACTAGTGCCGAGGTCAAGAAAATGAGGATACATACACCCACTACCCCCCACATCTTCACGACATAGTGCTTAAGTAGTTAAGCACAGGGACTTTACCTAGTGTAACAGAGTAGAAGCTTCCTTTCTTATTCTCTCTCTCACTCTTCCTGTCTTTGTTTCTATCACCCCGTGTTTCTTTTTCCTTCTTAAAACTTTCTTCTCTTCTTTTGTTAAAGAGGAGACTTGATTCTTTTCAAATGATAACAGAATTCATGTCCTCATAAAGCACAATAGACCACTGTAGGTCGCGGTGCAAGGGCCGAGGAGGCCTATCCCTCATACATTCATACATTTCAGAATACTTAGCAGGTATTTTTTTTTTCCTTGGCACTACAGCCCCAGTGGGCCTAGGCCTACCTCCATGAAACTCTCCGTTCACTTCGGTTTTTCTAGATCTAACACATTCGGTAGGACTCCTTGGGCGGGTGATCAGCACGTCGCAAGGCTTCTACCTGTACACAAACACAGAAAAACGCACACAAACATCCATGCCCTGAGTGGGATTCGAACCAACGATCCCGGCTTCCGAGCGAGCGAAGACAGTGCATGCCTTAGACCGCTCGGCTACCGTGACCGGCACTTAGTAGGCTTACAGAACAAAATCGTAACAGTAGAAAGCAATACGTATTCAAGAACACCACTTTTCCATTAAACTTCTCGTTCATAGATTGTTTCCTCTTATTAGGTGTAACTTTATATTCATTTTCACTCTGTGAGGATAATTCCGGGGCTGGAGAACCATTCCGTTGAATACAGGGTCCCATTTATTACAGGTTCCCCTTTAGTCAGGTTTTATTGTAATCCCTTTTCACGTCTAGTTCCCACAGAAGACACTACAATATTCAGGGCCGGTATAATGATACTGCAAACAGCCAGCAGCACCATCAACAGACACCTGCTAAGTCACTGAATATTCATCACGCCTGTCAAAGCATTCACACTCTCCATCTGATGCTCTGTGCAGCAACCGTACTGTCTGTTTCGTATCATTTCGTGGCTTGGCGCAATCAGTGCACTGCTATGCAACAGCATGCGGTAGCAACGTCTTCTCAAGAGTAACGATTTACTTAACGACACTGTCTCGGCTACATTGGTCACATAGCACAGCATATTCCTGATATAGCAAACTATTCTAGTCATTTCTTACAAATACGTGTATATATTTTCGTCTTTAAAATTCTTATTATAACCTGATTTCAGATATGTCTAAATATATCATAAAATTGTGTAAGTACATAATAATTATTTTAAGGTCTTTATCCACGGAATCCGTCCAGGTCCGAGGCTTCTTGAACATTTTCGTAACGAGCTTATTTTTTTATGGTGAGGATTTGTTAGCCCCACTACTAACCCTCAAGCTGTATGACCACCCCTTGTCAGCTGTATGCGACTGTTTTTCAATATATTTGCAGCTTCCCTCCACCATACCTGGAGGGCGTCTCCTCCATCCGCAACCTGAGGACACGCCGTGCCGTGGTGACAAGGGACCCACCAAACAGTATAACGGGTGTTTGAGAACAGGGTGTTGAGGAGAATATTTGGACCAAAGAGAGATGAAGTGACAGGAGGTTGGAGAAAACTGCATAATGAGGAGTTTCTTAACTTGTACTCTTCCCCAAGTATAATTTGAATGATCAAGATAAAGAGGATGAGATGGTCTGGGAATGTAGCACGAATGGAGAAGAAGAATGCATATAGGATATTGATGGGAAAGCCAGATGGAAAGAGACCACTGGTAAGACCAAGGCGTAGGTTGGTGGACAATATTAAAATGGATCTTAGAGAGATAGGATGGGATGGTATGGATTGGATTTGGTCTGGCTCAGGATAGGGACCAGTGGATGGCTATTGTGAACGCGTTAATGAATCTTCGGGGTTCATAAAATGCTGTGAAGTTCTTGGGTGGCTGCACAATTGGAAGCTTCTCAAGAAAGGTGTATGGTGTACTTTGTGTTAAAATTTTCATCCGGAACACGTTCTGTTTTGACGATCTTTTAAAATAAGTTTTTATTCAATGTAACGTCAGCTTTCTGTGGCATGTGCAACCGCCTCTTGCTTCCCGTCTGCCGACATACATAATGAAATTATACGTGTAGCATAGACTGATTAAATTCGGTTTGTCTTAACGATGATTTTTCAACTGCATGGGTTAATAGCATCGGTTGTTAAGGGGATCTATACATTTTGAACTGGAAAGGATATGGGAGAAAGTGGCCGTAAGGTAGTTAGAGGTAAACGATCCCAGGGTTTATCCGGACGGAGCGAGATTAACCACGTAAAATCTTGAACAGTATAACTGATCTCTGGGCCAGGTTTCTGTCCTGAGACTCGCAGAATACGCAGGAGTGGTAACGTCTCTCCTAGAGAGTAGGAAAAGCGACAAGCGTTCTGATCTGAGTGTCAGATGAAGCTGGGTGGGAAGCTTTCTGATCCGGACGCAGTTAACTCGATGAATGAATGACCCATCCGCAAGGCCCTGAGCAGAGCACAGACTATTTCTGGACAATGTGGTTCTGAAGAGGTACATCCGAAC
>NW_019726229.1:1263621-1330813 GCF_002891405.2 Cryptotermes secundus
ATAATAATAATAATAATAATAATAATAATAATAACCACAATAATATAACAAAAATCACAACAGGCAGAGTTGCAATAAAGAGATACAAGCGTCTATTACTGTAGTCAGAAAATTGTCTGGAAATAAAGGGCAAAAATTTGATGTCAGTGTAATATCTCCAACGCATTACTTTCTATTAATTGCTTCTTGCATTTATTTATTTCTAAATAAACTGAAGGTATGTTAACATGTTATGGACTAAGGCAATTATAATAGATGAAATTATTTGCACATATTTGCAGTTTTGTTTTTAGTACCTTCTATAGCTGAGTTCTGAATATCTCATTATCTTAATCACGCGGAACAGTGTACCTGATTCCCTGCAGGGTCGATAGGGATAACAGCACTCCTCTTTGAACTTCCTAGTGACCGAGGTTAAATTCTGATCCTAAGATACCAAAGAGCTGTATTAACTGAAGACTGTAGCGTACAAAGGTTCTCTATAAGTAAGTGATGACGCTTCGTCATACAAGTATTATACTGGACGGTGTCCACTGAAATATACATAAAATCCGATAAATGAATCCTACAGGCTTCCTCGTGCAGAACACCTTGTGCGCCTCAAAAGTTTGCAAATCTCACGAGGTATGTGAGCAGCTGCGTAGCGTATGGTTCCGTGAGGGAACAAAGGTCCGTAAGACAATAACACAGCTTCGTGTACTGGATATGCCAGAATACCTCAAGTCATACGGTATGAAGCTGCGAGTGAAAATGAATGTTGACTGTTTATATATGAGGAGGCACC
The DNA here is from genome assembly GCF_002891405.2 of Cryptotermes secundus. Classification (NCBI taxonomy): domain Eukaryota; kingdom Metazoa; phylum Arthropoda; class Insecta; order Blattodea; family Kalotermitidae; genus Cryptotermes; species Cryptotermes secundus. The sequence continues at coordinate 1,264,406 of NW_019726229.1, forward strand.
GCCTTGATGCGCTTTTTCTTATTCAAGTTTAGCTCGGTTCTAAATTCTGTCCTGTTTTGGAAATTGCTGGTCTTTGTGTTCCTGCACGGTATATCGGACACTTTGCTTTGTTCAATGCCTGCCCCTCTGAAGTAAAATTGTCCCTCTGCTAGATGTGCATCAGCTGCTAATGTTTGCGGGGACCGTATTCGGAGCCAAGAACTTTCTCCTTAATCATATTTTGTAATATTTTATAATTGTTATTACTATTATTATTATATATATGTATGTTGAGGCACTATGTTACAAGCCGGAAGGTCGCGAATTCAAGTCCTGATGAGGTCACTGGATTTTTTTCAATTGACTTAATCCTTCCAGCCGCACTATGGCTTTGGGGTCAACTCAGCCTCTAACAGAAATGAGTATCATGAATATTGTTGGAATGTTCTTGGGGGTTAAGGGCGGCCGGCGCATAGGGCTGACAGCCTTGCCGCCATCTATGAGCCGATTATCTAGATAATGTGGAACCCTCAACGTCTCACAACCCTATGGGCCTCCACGGCCTGTTACAGCGATACCTTTACTTACTTCACTTTATACATACATACATACATATATATATGTGTGTGTGTGTGTATGTGCGTGTAGGTATATAAAACGTATGTATGTGTCCTTTCTCGCCGCATAATGGCACAACTATTTATTTGACTTTTCTTCCTCTGTTAGTGATAACTTTGATCTTCAAATGAATTATTATTATTATTATTATTATTATTATTATTATTACATAAAATGCCTTATTTTATATTTTGTTTGTTCTTTCTACGTGTTGGTGCTAACTTTGTAATTGACCTCTGGGCTAAGATTGCACGTTAATAAACAAGAATTGATTTGAATTGAATTGGATTATTATTATTGTTATTATTATTATTATTATCTGTGAAAGCAACAGAAGCATCAAGTTCGTCAGTAGTTTTCTCAAAATAATTGTGATAACCTTTAATTTTATCGGTGACTGAAATGCCTTATTCTGAAATACGTCATTCTTAACATTAATGATTCCTTCTTGACCAGTCATTAGGTTCTAGCGCTTGTTCAATCCATCTTCGTAAGTCCGAGAAAACATCCGACTGCAGCAGCTCGACCATACTACAGCCTATCGCTCTGTGGGCGAATGATAGCATAATGACGAATGGGGTTGAACTACTGCGCCTATCGGCCAGGTCCGTGGGAGTAGCTCCTTGTTTTCCACCTGTGATACATGTTCCCGTCCACTCTCCCCTTCCTCCCAAATAATAATTAAAACTAGTTTCATGACACACCCAAGATCCTGTCTGACAAACGACCTTGCAGGACATGTGCGGTGTGTGACATATCTCCAGAACTGCTATGTAGTGTGACTAATGTGCAGACTGAAGGCACTAAGGACTGGGCGCTGCGGTTCACCCGTACAATGCTGGACTCTAGCAGACCGCTGGTAGAGGAATTCACGAATTTTCTGCTCTAAATAGAGCGATTTTCAGTACCTGGAATTTCCATCAATTTTTGCTGTTATAAGCAACACTGTACCATGGAGGCAGAGCCGAAAATTATGCACCACAATTTAGTAGAGAAATATAATTATTTTATTTCTGAACGAAACAATTTAACAAATTCCATTCAATGGCTATTTAAATGGGCATTTTTAGAGGCTTGTACTGAAGGATTAAAATCAAAATTCTCGAGTTTTACAGAACTAACCCAGTTCAGTCAGGCAGCCTCGCTGTTAGGATGGATCAAACAAGGTTGGTTACGAATTTAGTAAGACAAGATAGAAGGAAGAGGAGTAACATTAGTCCAGGGGCCGCACCCTAGCTAAAGAGGTTACTCGTTGGTTCCCCACCGCGGCGGCCCGGGTTCGACCCCGAGTCTGGTCAAGTGGGAGATTTGGTGGACAAAGTGGCGCTGGGGCAGGTTTTCTCCTAGTACTTCGGTTTCCCCTGCCAATCTTCATTCCACCAATTGCTCCACAATCACCCGCACCTATCATCTGGGGCTGGTACAATAGGTCAGAAGTGGCCGCAGTACAAGAGACTTAGTCCCACCCCACTAGCAATAAAAAAAAACGGTAGCCCAGAGAGAATGTTGGAAGATGTAGAGAATGATTTAAGCGTTCTGAAACGGAAGGTATGGAGAGGAGAAGAAAGTATTTGAGAAGACTGGGAATTTGTCCTAAAAGGTCCAAGGTTCTAAGAGCACTGTAGAGCCAATACTGCAACCTTGCTGCAAAAGGATCTGAGAACTTTAAGATGAGTTCATTCTGGGGTTCTTTGATGGCACTATTTTACTGCGGAAATTGTACAAATGTCGAATAAGGCGAGAAGATATTACCAAACTTCAGAAACTAAGTATTAGGAAGATAGCGGTCTTGTACATTTTAAATCACTTCTCAGGGCAGATGGAAGAGAACCACGAGAACCAATGTCCCGGCTGAAAATCGACACGGATAACTGCCACATACACGCGCACAGCATTACACTGCCGGCTCAGTTCCCCAGTCAGACCTCTATTCTCAGTTATTCAGATTTAAAGATTCGAAAATAAAAAACAACAGATACTTTTTAAAATTTCTACTTCGTTTAATTTTATATCTATAATTTTCCGAGGGCATGGACAAAGCAACAGAATTATCATTATTGTTAACGCTGGAGGTTAACTATATGTAATTAAACATCTAATCTAAGAAATAATCGAAAATACAAGTTTTGCCTGCAGTTTTGCATGGATGTGAAACTTGGTCTCTAACATTGAGGGTATGTGAGAACAGAGTGCTGAGGAGAATACGAGTATATTGATCGAAGAGGGATGAAATAAGGGGAGGCTGGAGAAAAACGCATAATGAGAAGCTTCATAGCTTGCACGCTTCTTCAAATATAATTAGACTGAAGAATTCAAGGAGCATGCAATAGGTAGGACATGTAGCATGCATAGGAGAGAAGACAATATTTTGTTTACATACCGGTGTTCATAACGAATTTACGTTCCAAAGTTATGTAAAATACGCATGATTGTTAGAGGTTCATGAAACGTACGGATAAATGAATATAAGGGCGTTATAAAAATGGTATAAACATACTTACTTAATAGCTCAGAGAGTGCAAAAATTATTCCAGTTTATTAGTTAATTAATTTGTTCATTCACTGTTTTCAAGTCAAGGAGTATTAGGTGGGCAGGTCACGTAGCACGAATGGGGGAGACGAGGAATGCGTATAGGATATTGGTGGGAAAGCCAGAAGGAAAGAGACCACAGGGAAGACCAAGGCGTAGGTGGGTGGACAATATTAGAATGGATCTTAGAGAGATAGGATGTGATGGTATGAATTGGATAGATCTGGCTCAGGATAGGGACCAGTGGAGGGCTCTTGTGAACACGGTGATGAACCTTCGGGTTCCATAAAGTGCTGGAAAATTCTTGAGTAGCTGCAGAATTGGCGGCTCCTCCAGAAGGGCTGAGCTCCATGAGTAAGTAAGTAAGTTCATTCACTGTTTTGCTTACTGCTCTCACATACGTAAGATAAGACGAAACGTCTTTAAATGCATATTGCTGTGCTGTAGGTTATAAAATACCGCAGACGTGAAATGTATTTTGCTTGTTTGTGTGGGCTTCCTCTTTAAATTAGATTTCAGATGATTTATAGATGTAGTAGGACAGTAACAACTATTCGTGCTGAAAGTTGATAGTAATGCCATCTATGTGGCACACTGGTTACTACTACTACATTAAGCCGGAGGAGTAGTATGCCCATGCCTCAGAAACAACCTGATAATACGAGTATATGAGTCTAGAAATTCTCCAATAAATAATAAAAGTAATTATATTTACGAAATTGTACAATTACTTATTTTCCAATATTTACATTTTCTTGCGTTTTTCTTTATTCATTAGTTTAATTATCTTAGATATTCCATTTTTTACCGGACTAGGGCATAAGTTTATATTGTAACATTTGCTTGGCAGTATTCCCTGTGCTTCCGTAGTGAACGGAGAAGTTCATGGGGGTAGGCCTAGGCCCACTGGGGTTGTAGTGCCAAGGAAAAAAAATCCCTGTGTTTAACTAATTAAGCAATAGGCAGTGAAGGCCCTCACATTTTGTTTGACCGTTATTAGTATGCGCTACTTCAAGCGCCCTTAAATAAACGATAAGAAAACAAGTAATGCTCTTAATTAAGTATTTTTCTCCACTTGCCTGATGGTTCTTCTTTCTTACATCCACATCCAATCTCCTCATTACGTGCTTCTCAATCACTCTTAATCTGCGTGTTTCTTTTGACGCGAGAACTAAAGAAAGAAAATTAACAGTATTTTGAAATCAAAATAGACGTTTGCATTCTTAAATATAATACATACAACAGAAAACAATAAATGTTATAATTGTAATCCGAATTTTAACATAATATCCAATAATTTAATGTCGTTTGAAGATTCTGAATTACGCTTGCGCACAAGATCCAACTAATAAATTGTGAACTCAACAATTTTCAAAATACACCTGACATTCTCTTACTTACAGAGCAGGAAAATGCGGGAGCATTAGAGGAAGAAGAAGGAGGAGGAGGAGGAGGAGAAGAAGAAGAAGAAGAAGAAGAAGAAGAAGGAGGAGGAGGAGGAAACCCTCTATCCGCAAACATAAAGGACCGATCGCTATAATGCATACGGGGCTGGCAGCAAAGTACGAAACTGCTCAACGGGAGGGCTCTTCTTTCTTGGAGCTGTATATCATCAGGTCCTGCGCAGGAATCATACTGTGACATGTTGACCCCCACCTCCCCAGCGGTACGTGGCGGTAACGTAACGCTCGCGTTCTTACGGTAATAGGCGAGTTCCCGCCCCGCCACTCCCCTCCGCGGTGACGTCACCGAGGGATATCGCGGTCGCTAGGCAACGCGAGTCAACAGCGGCGACGTTACGATAGTAACAGCGGTTACTTCCGCTAGCGTTACATAGCAACACAGCGCCAGGCAAAAAGGGTGCCTATTACGTGGCCGTTTTCCCGTACTGTCCGATCGAGGCTACATACGGAGCAGCGAAGGCTATTCACAGTCAGTTCTAGTGTGGCTACCGCAGAGTTGTACTGAGTTGTACTGAGTTGTACTGAGTCAGTTGTACTGTGACAGCCGCCGAGTCGAGACGTAGAGTCAGCCAGTCAGTTGTGTTCTGGCATTTGGAGTGTACTAATTGTGATACTGCAGATAGCAGTAATCGTAAATTTGTAATTTGGGTGATTGTAAGTGTGAATGTGAAATAAAATTCGCTACATCGAATACGTCGAGAATTTATTTGTCGCGATATACGCCCGATACGCGACAATACCGCTCGCATGGGTAGGAAGACAGCTCCAGTGAATCTACCTGTCCTTAAGCCTCTTCCTTTCTCTTAGTTCTACATACAGTATTATCTGCAGCATTTCATTCTCATACTGATGATATCTTATCATGCAGGAAACTCAAGTGAGAGCCATTTCGTCAACTTCGACACCTGATGCAAGTTGGATTATTAGCTAATGCCCATTTGTGGAAGTGCGCTTTTAGTAAGTGCCAGTGACCTATTAAGAGTCTTGTCACAGATATCGCCGCCTCTGTGGTCTAGTGGTCAGAGTTCCTGGCTAAAGATCCAGAAATCCCGGGTTCCATTCCCGACGTTACCAGATTTTCTGAGAAGTAGTGGGTCTGGAACGGGGAGCTGCTTGAATGGAAAAGTGGATTAACGGCCGTGGGAATCCGTTGCGCTGACCACGCGACACCCTCTATCCGCAAAAGTTGGCACTAACTTCGCCGACAAGCGGCGATCGCTCGGTCGGTATAGTTCGCTTGCGGACTAAAGCTTCGGAGTTTGTTGTTTTTTGTTGCAGATAACACATGGTGCCTATTTAGTCGCAACAGGAAAAGGTGGTCGAATTCTGCGCATTTCTTCAGGTGTGTAGTAGATGTAAAGCTCGTACTAGTGGCGCTGCGTAGCGCCTTGGAATAAAAACAAATCGTTATGAATATGCACCACTTTGGTTTTTCTGTGACAAGGTGAGTGAAATGTTACGTTTCATCCATTTTATTGCAACATTCGCTACGATATTTTTCTGTGGTAAACATGGTTGTTATTTGCTTCGTGTATTTATACCCAACCCGCAAACCTATGCGTGCTAACGGTCTTTCGGGGTTTTAATTACGTAAACTCAGGGCCGTGTCATAGTTCAGTCTGTTAGTCGTCGGCTTCCCACAGCGGTGGCCCAGGCTCGATCCCAGTTAAGGCATGTAGGATTCATGGTGGACAAAGTGGCGCTGGGGCAGGTTTTCTCCGAGTACTTCGGTTTCCCTTGCCAATTCTCATTCCACAGACTACTTCACACGTATCAACTATCATCCGGGGCTGGTTCACTAGGCCAGTTAGTGGCCGACGTACCAAGTGGACTCAGTGTCATCCCAATTCAAGAAGCTAAAAAACTAAAGATAGTGAGAGGAAACTACTGCATTCAGCAGTGATGCAGAAGAGACTTAAAAAGCAAGTTGCATGTGAGACCGACAAAACCAGTGGTGTAAATGCATATGGAGAGACCAACAGCAGATCATACAAGCTTCAGAAATGATCGCGATGTGATTTCTAAGCGATATTTAGGCAGGAAGCCGACTTCACATGCTTCCTCATTACTACATTTAATATTACGTTTCATTTTCATATGGCTGTAAGCCCAAAAGATAACTACAGGCTAAGACTGTACTGCTGCGCCCTCCCCATAAAAAGACACGAGGTAGAGTACGATAATTTTAGAGTGGATTTTATGATGGCATACATCTTCAAGCCTCTTTGGTATAAACTCCTTAATTGATCTGAGAGTCAAGATTCTTATTCTTAGTGGGGTGGGACTAAGTCCCTTGTACTGCGGCCACTACTGGCCTATTTTACCAGCCCCAGGCGATAGACGATGGTGATCGTGGAGCAATTGGTGGAATGAAGATTGGCAGGGGAAACCGACGTACTTGGAGAAAACCTGTCCCAGTGCTACTTTGTTTACCACAAATTCCACATGACCAGACCCGGGTTCGAACCCGGGCCGCCCCAATGGGAAGCCAGCGAATAACCGCCTGAACTATGACGCGGCCTGAGAATCTTGTAACCAAGTGTGCTTCTGTTAAATAATTTTTTCAAAACCTCACTGTAAATAAAATAAAATTCTAAATGCACAAATAATTATATACAGAGTGTCCATAAATTGCGTAGATTCGACAGATGGAGTCTAGTCCACACTCAGCACCATGCTCTACCTGTAACGGATCTACCCGCAACACCGTTGGATTTGCGTTATCGCCTGCACAGTAGACAGACTGCAACCCACAACCGATTTATCTTCCCATGACACGGGACGGAGGACGCGGTGTCGCCATCATGACAGGTGTCTTCGCAGAAGGTGCCGCACACTTTGAGCTTCGCACGTGTCCAGTGGCTACAAGACAACTTCGCCTCGAGGAATCTGCCCAGACAGTACCTCCATAACCTTCCGAACTACATTATATGTCCCTCGGGGGAGGCCCAGACAAGAATCACGTCTACCCTCGCTTCAAGCGCTCCCAGGTTCCCAGTCAGATCCGGAATGGCGGAAGGCCATGCTACCTTATCTACGTAACCCCTTGGCTTTGGTGGACGGGGTTAGATTCGCCACTAGCTACCTGCAGTAGTCGAGCCACTTCGCCATGGCGACCTTAGTGGGCAAGAGGCACGCTTCGGCCCTGCCCCGGATGACGCAGTACACCTTGTCCGTCTTGAGATCAGGACCACCAGAGTCGACGGATGGGGGATATCCTGTCCGTGTAAATGAACGTTGCGACCTCCCACATTTCTAATTGATGCTCTCTTTAGCAAGGTTGCGCAATGGGCTGCACATCTCTGTGTGTTCTCTGACAAGCGAGGCTGGGGGATAGAATGGACTTCATGTGCTATTTGCGTTACTTATCGTTAATTGTTAGAAAATGTAGAGCCATTTGTAGAGTACAATAAGGAGAAGAGTGCCATAAGAAGACAGGTTCCTAACAAGGAGACCAAGCCTTTCGCTTGTGATGTTTGCATGTAACAGGCTGTGTAAGCCCATACGGTTGTGAGACGTCGAGGCTTTCACATTTCCTAGACAATCGGCTCACAGATGGCGGTGAATTTGTCAGTAGTGTTTATAAATTAAGTACTTAAGACACTGATCCACTGCATTAACAGAAATACTAGTAGAATAGCGTGCATCTTAACTTTGAATGCGTTCAGAAAACCTGCGAAGGGCACATATTAGCTTCATTATGTCTGTCTGTCCGTCTGTCAGATATCAGGGTTCAGCTTTCGAAGGCTCCCTGAATTACGCACCGTCTTGTTCTCCCTCGCTGTGTGTGTGTTGTGGCAGCGCGTGCATACGTGTCTCAGTGCATGCGCGCGCGTGCGTCAGTAAGTACGTGTGTGTGTGTGTTGCCGTCCATCCAGGGGTACTCTTCCACAGACCCCAAGCTCGGTTGTTCGACTACCCCGGGTTAGGAGAGGGAACAGGCCGCAGTGCGCCTGGGATGCCATGGGGAAGCTCCGGGCCTTGCCTCCTCGAGCAGCGAACAGTAGTGGATATGTAGGAAGGAGATCGGGCAGGGACGTAAGAACGTCACACTTTCAGGGTTGGGAAGCAGCGTACTAAGTGGAGGGGGTAGGTGAGTAGTAGAGGGGTAAAGAAAATGTGTCCCTGCCATGAAGATGTATGCCGGAGAGGGTATATGGGCCTTAGGGGGGTGGGGGTGGAAATTATAAATATGTTGTTTATCGCCGCCCTAACAGAAAACAAAAGTTTGTAAAAGAAATTGAATTGATAGTGCTGTAACGTTCAGAATTATAATGCACCGTGCACATGGTTTATAACAGAGGCAAGGGAACTGCTGTTACAGAAGTATTTCTTGATATATGCTTCATGCTGGTTATTTGCCTCGCTTATTGTTTGATCCTGTAGATGGAGGCGACATGTTCCTTCGAAACGGCGGTTTATTTTCAGCGGGATACACGGCCTTGTAAACCACAGAACAGAACCCTCTACTGATACTAAGATTTGTATTTCATGATTTATATTCTTTTCCGTTTGATCATTTCTTTTTCACTTCAGGTGCATGTGAAGCAGATTTATAGGACCATGAAAAAATAACAAACAAACGAAATACACTATTTAATTTGAACTGCAATTTTCTAGTTCCAGTTCCTTATAATGGATGAATCTCTTCGAATGAAACATGAGCATAGAGTCAAATTACTTCAGCAGTATATGTTTATTTCATGGTTTTCGTGAAAAGAACGCCTTGTCCATATTAAAATATTACTTGTTCCATTTATGCATTTGCATACGCAAACCTAAAGCCTCAAATCAGCCCCCCCCCCTTCACCCGACTGAGCAGCGCCCGAAAGCGACATGGAGGCGAACACAAGGCGGTCATGACTGTTCCTTTCTCATCCTCTAATGGCCGCCTGTCAGACTTACCAAACGCACCATGCCCTAATGCCCTCTCAGAAAGAAAGGAAAAGAGGTTTATGTGAACTTATGTGTAAGTAATCCACATTCAAATCATTTTTGTATTATACAAAGTAAGAAATAAAGTTAGGGGGGTGGAGTAAAAGATTAGTCACATCCAGAGAAGTACAGATGCACCTTGTTTTGTTTTTCGGCATGTCTTATTTTATATTCAGCTGTGCCAGAAATACGTACCTCACGATCTGCAAAACCAAGGATTCACTAAGCGTAGGTGACGACGATTGCGTTCTTTAGTGTTAATATAGATTTAACAGTGTAAAAGGATTTTGAGCAATTTAGATGTAGAATAATGTGAAACTGCCTACAGAATTTTGGTAGAGAACCCCCTTAAGAAAAAGCTCGGAAAGTAAGACGGTCTGTATCCATGGCAATGTGATGGAGTCGAGTACAAAGGCGAGGTTTGGGGTTAAACGTTAGAGTTTTTATACCAGAATTTTAAAAAAGGTGAAGCTATCCCTGCAACAGACCATGGAGGCCCATAGCGTTGTGAGACGTTGAGGATCCCAATTTTTTTCTAGACAGTCGGCACACAGAGGGTGGTAAGATTGTCAACCTTAAGCACCGGCCGCCCATAACCTCCAGGAAGATTCATGGCACTCATTTCTGTTAGAGGATGAGTCAGCAATAGGGCCACAGTTGGTTGGAAGGATTAAGTCAGTTGACTTATGAAGCAGTGGATGTATAGATCCACGTATTCTTGACTCCGAACTAGTTGGAGGTGGGTGGTTAGCTTCACGTCCCGACCGATTTACCCCATGGGAAAGAGCCACCAAAGTCCATTGGTTAGGAGACTGGGTGGGTTCGAGAACCGGTCTGGACGACGGGGAGAAGAAAAAATCCTGCACCTACCAGGACTCGAACTCAGGCCTCGCGCCCGTCCAGGCATGAGACAATTACAGGTACAGGTAGATAATGACTAAGTGCATGACTGGAATAAATGCATGTCCAAGGAATTCCACTATCTTTGTGGCATCGCAAGTAACTTAACTCAAAGGATGGATTTTGCATAGTAAGTTAACTCAAATAATCCTATGGAAAACCCTGCCTGTCTAGGTACCATGCGTAAGCTTAGCTCTGACCTTGTAACCGTTCATCATAATTTGCAGGACTCTTTCGTATTAATTAAATTTATATTAAGTTAAGATCACGTAAAATACAAACAGAGATCCGGCAGATAGTCAATTTTTACACTCAGAAGTGACATAGTTCAAGTTTTGCTATGTGGACAGGAAGTAACACCTGGTACATTTCCTGGAATTCTGGTAGTTTCAGCAGAGTCGGAAAGTCGTTGAGAATTTGAGAGTTGACAGCTTGGAACAGCTGTAACTTAGATGTGGGAGGGCCGGAGCCTCGTCCCCTGATCTTAATACATCAAGTCGCTGTAAACCCTAGCGTCAGGTCAGCAACTGCCAGTATCACATAGCAAAGCAACAGGATTGGAAATTCACAAATTTAGGGAACCTCCTAGTTTTCAAACTAAACCAATGACACAGGTTGGAGGAGTGGATTTCTCTTGGAGTCTGTGGTTCGAGGACCTCAGAGTTCGTAGAGAGATGATTCCACCTCAGGGAGTCTTCATTCTACTTTCGGCCAAGTCAGGCACAAAAACACAACTACGTCACTTCGCTAAAAGTATTATAAGTTAAACCCAAATAAGTGTAACTATTAGATTTTCCGTTGTGTTCAGTGAGCTGAAGCTAATTAAATAATAACCGAAGTTCAAAATTCTTGAAGTGGTGTACGTGATTGTAGCGTAAGGATCTTCCTGCCTTGCCCGAGCCAGGCTCGTATGACCCAGGATAAGAACTCCTCTCTACCCATTACAGAGCAGAACCCAGCTACTCCCGTCTTTCCTTACTTGCGAGACACCTAATGGTAGTACAGGAACTAACTCCCGCCTACCAGCACCAACAACCACAATTCTCCTCCCTTCCCACCTAACTTCTCGCCATCCACGAGAAAGAGGGAGGAGGGCAGTAACTCCAGTGGAGGTGTCCAGACAAGAGGTGCAGGTGAACCGCAGCACAGGGAAAGGAAGGGATACAGGTAAAAGAACTAATAAATGACATAAAGTCGGGCAAAAAGCAGTTACAAGTGGCGTCAAACGTAGGGGCCAAACGGAAGAACAGTTACAACCTCTCTTCACAGGGCGAAATTTCCCTTGTTACGGACTGCGCTTTGAGCTGGGATCACGTCGGATATATACGTACGTATTCATTCTGTGCGTGGAAATATAATTCTAGCCAGTTCCAGTGTGACTTTACACTCCATTCTAACATTTAATTTTAAACTTCAGGTTCTCTGTCACTTGTCAGCCTGTTTCTCTGTAATGCCCCGACACACTCTCCGTTTTATATTTCTATCATTTGATCGTGACATCCAGTAGCAGCATCTCCTTACATCGTAAGCGAGGAACCGGGATGGTGCAGTCGGTACAAATACGGGCTGGACTGCTGAGGTATCGGAGTTCGTTTCCTGGTAGTGGCGAGATTTTTTCCTCTTTTCGTCGTCCAGATATTTAACACATACAAACACACAAAAACACACACCACACATTACACATACACACACACACACACAGATTAACCCAACAAGGAGCGACACCAACACACTACCGAGAAAAGATATATACACAGCTGGCAATGCGCGCTTCTAGCAAGTAGCAGCTACCGGCATTTTGTGTATATTCCTTGAAAGCAGCAACACGCTCCCCACACGACTGTACTAAAGTGACAGTGCAACAATTAGTATGAGTAACCACGCCTGAGGATGGCCGTGTGAGGTCGAAACGTGTTGCAGAAGAGTGTACGTAAGACAGAAGATAATAAAATCGTTGCATTAGGACGTTGACAACAGCAATGCAACAGGATGCTGAAGTGCAATAGCATTTAGATCTGTTTACAGTAAATAACATATGAACTCAGAAACTTAGTATACAGAAAATATGCTGATGTTTCTCTCTCACTGCGCTCCTCCATGTTTTTCGATCCACAGTTTGTAACTGAGCAATTACTCAATTTGCATACTAAAACTGTGGCATTAGAACCAGAGGGTTCAATATGTTAAAGTGAAAACTTTACACTCGAACCGAACTTCAGCCACTTTATTACATCCAACCAGCACATAATTTCGGTAAGATAAAGTTTAACATTATGTTCACAAGCCAGCTTTCATACCAGTACATAGGCGTATCCTGTTTTTTTATTCCGCCCTCACGACACAAGAAATTCAGGTGTTTCTGCACGGAATCAAAACTGAAGAAAACTGTATTCCGGGGTGTGAGACCGCCTCTGTGGGCTAGTGGTCAGAGTTCCTGGCTACAGATCCAGAGGTCCGGGTTCGATCCCCGGCGATAACAGATTTTCTGATAAGTAGTGGGTCTCGAACGCGGTCCACTTAGACTCGTGACGATAACTGAGGAGCTATTTCAAGGAAATAGCGGCTCTGGTCTAGAAACCGAAATTAATGACCATGGCGCTTCGTTGCGCTGACCACGCGACACCCTCTATCCGCAAAATTTGCCACTAACTTCTCCGACAAGCGGCGGTCGCTCGATCGGTATAGTTCGCTTGCGGACTATAGGCCGCGGAGTTTGTTTTTTTGACACCTTATAATCTGATCAATGTTAAACCGAAGTTTCAGATGAACATCCTGCTACCAACTTCACTGTAGAAGAGAAATATACACTACACGGCGTCAAGCACCGTAAGAAAATTTTAATGTGTCTCGTCACGGCTGTGATAACTTCAAGTATATCGAGATTAAATTTATTTAATGTTTGATATTTAAACAAGCAGTCTGTCAGTTCTTGGAGGAAAACAGTTGTCATCATCTGCTCCAACATGTACAAGAAATTGTATGTTGTGTATCTGGCTTCAATTTATCTCTATTAGTTTGCAAAGAAAAGCGTTGCAATTGAATGGCAACTGAATTTAAACGAGGCTTGTTATTACAACAATGCTGCAGCCACATTACGAATTGGTTCTGCCTGGGAGCGCTGTATTCACAAAGCATTCTATAACTGTCCAAATAAGCATAACGAAGGTATGAATTGGAAAGATGGCTGAAACGCGTAGTAATACTGATACATTGAAAGTGTGGAGTGAATACATTAACGACGGTGGCAACACTGATTAGTTGCAAGGCTAACATTCTTAGAGCTTCAGCAGCATTCCCGCCCCACAAATCTGATTCATTCATTTGCTTAATAATACGAACATAGTTAAATCCCGAGTTTCATAGGTTAGGGTCACATGACTGCGTAGATACACAGATACACGAGCAGTTTCCTTTATTTAAATAGTTTAGCTACTTCTGTGTTTTCAGTAAGAAATTTACACTGCTTGCTGTCTGATTCACGCTAGGTTCTGAAGACTGAGGCGAAAAGTTCCTTTGATACCTTGGGTGATTTTAAGTTGACCTTCATTGTCACTACTTTGAGGAACTGAAATCCAAAGTTATTTTCAGGTAAAGAGAGTCCCTTGTACTGCGGCCACTTCTGGCCTATTGTACCAGCTCCAGATGATAGATCATGGTGATTGTGGAGCAATTGGTGGAATGAATATTGGCAGGGGAAACCGAAGTACTCGCAGAAAACCTGCCACAGCGCCACTTTGTCCACCATAAATCCCACTTGACCAGATTCGGGATCGAACCCGGGCCGCCGTGGTGGGAAGCCAGCGACTAACCGCTTGAGCTATGGCGCGGCCCTAGAGTTAGAGTTACTTTACGACTGGCGACTACCGTCAATAAGTTCGTCTTAGCGTCAGGCCACTTGAGGTCCAACACAACAGATCATTTTTCCCAGCTGAACTCTTGCGATAATAGTCCTTATGTAACGTCCTCTCTGATGGTTTGTCTCTTATGAATACGCTTTGCCTTTCGTCAAGTGTATATTTCGCACATATAACATGTTACTGAAAACTCTTCCTTTTGCGCTACACACATGTCCTCTCTCAGTACAGGCTTTACAGAGCAGCCTAACTTACATATCTTATGCTACAACGGCAACTTCACCACCTTCAAGGGTTTCAGTAGTGTCTTTTTAAGAAGTCGTTACCACGGATATGCCTTTGCCCCAAATCCGTTGCCACGATAATTCGTTGTCGCGGGAAAGTGTTTCAACAAGCTGTTGCCTAACAATGGCCGTCTTCTCTGACTCCACCATTCTGACTTTTAGGCGCCATGTCACACTACTATGATCTTCTTTGCAATATTGTACTTGTACTGTCTGCAATGCACTGAACGTCATGTACACAAAATAACAAAGGACACATTTAGACAACATAACCCTCTGTTATTAGGTCTACGTAAAGAAAACTGCATTGCTGAAAGTCAGCCTTCTATCAACCGGCTTTTCCAAGTTCTTAAAGAATTATTCTCATAGTGAAAACTGGGGCCTCGGGTTCGGAAGAGACATGAGACAGGGGATAATGACCCTTCATTACACCCAGACTTTTCACACGATGGAACTGCAGTAGCATGACAAGGCAGGAATATGAAAGTATAAACTTGGTGCGTGATGGGACGGAAAGTTAAACAGTGTAGCGAAGCTGATTGGATAATCAAGTGGGCCCCCTCCCCCTTAAACCGAGAAGCACTATTTGAATCAGTTATTTGAGAAGGTCTTGCGTTCATCTGTATGATGAATTGGATTTACCTTTTCATTTGCTTTGTAACAATCATTGGATAAAGACGAATAGCTGACCTTGAACTCGTGTATTCAGAGGATCATCTCTTCGCATATACGGGAAGAATTTGCGCTATCAAAACATTCGCTCAAATGGCCGACCCTTTCTGACGTCATTATTTTTTTTTCGTTCATTTTCTTTGCGTTCCCCTTCCTCGACGTGATCGAATGGTCGTTACACAGCCTTAGCTCTTCAGTGGTGTCTCGGATCAAAGCAAACGTCGAGATAGACTCTTTGCCGTATCAGCAACCCCATGATCGTTGCCATTGTTCTTCTCCATTCCCTTCTGTTGTTAACAACCTGTTATTTCCGGAATGCAAGTTGCTACGTCAGTTACGAGGCTGTCCAGGAGAGGGTGTTTAATTCTTTCAACAGATGTATCTCCTGGGGAGCCGGAATATTTCAGTCGGTATAGCGACGGGCTACAAGCTGGAAGACCTGGGTTAGATTTCCTTGGGATGCAATATTTTCTTCTGTTTACCACAGTGTCCAGACCGGCGCAAAGACTCACACAATCTCATATTGAATGAGTACTGTTGCTATTCCAGTGGGTAAATCGACCGGGGCGTGAAGCTGACCACTCAACTCCATCTAGTGCCGAAGTCAAGAATAATGGAGTTACACCTCCACACTTCTTCATGGCGTGATGTTTATTTAATTTAAAAAGGTAAAGCTATCCCTGTAACAGGCCGTGGAGTCCCATAGACGTCGAGGCTCCCACATTTTCTCTAGATAATCGGCTCATAGATGGAAGTAACGTTGTCAGCCTTAAGTGCCGGCAGCTTTTTAACCACCATGAAGATTCCTGGTACTCATTTCTGTTAGAGGCTGAGTCGACCACAGGGTCAGAGTGCGGCTGAAAGGATTAGGTCAATTGAAAAATCGAATGACCTTATCAGAAATCGAACTCGGGACATTCCGGCTTGTAGCATAGTGCCTCAGCCAACTATGCTACCTCTTGCCTATTTAATGAAGCACAGCGGAAACTTTACCTTCACCTTGAGGTACGAGTGTACGTATCTCGCTGACAGAATAATCAAATCCTTTGTGATTATGTCTATTCCATTGGTTTTAAGCTCGTAACCTGCGCAAATATAAAACAGTTACCCATAATCCACAACGAAGCTTCATATTTGAGGACGGAACAGGCTCAGCACTTGCAGACGACGACGACGACGATGACGATGATGATGATGATGATGATTTCCTTCTTTTGATCGTCCATACTTCAATATACACTAGCGTTTCATTTTATGAAGAAATTTTTGTTTGAACATCTTTCGTTTTACGAAAATTCGTTTGAAGAAAATGAATTTCGTAGTGATTTAATTTGGTTACTGTCCACAGAGTGACCTGATATAATGAATACATGTGTAAATAATAATAATAATAATAATAATAATAAAAGGAAGGACATATCCGTTGTACGTGTTTGTATGAAGTAGCTAATGGAGGGCAAGGGAACAGACGAAACTCAAGAAGTGGCCACGCTCTGAGCTGAGAATACAACAAGCAGCAAGATGCTGCATGAGATGAAGAAGGGCCAAGATCAAAACTGAGGACATTCACTCCGCTTGGCGAGGTTTCGTTGTAGCGAATATTAATTGCGAAAACGTAAAATGAATGTTAATGCTTCAAACGCGAAGATGTTTGACTTAACCTTTTCAAGCTGAAGGGTTGATATACTGAAAGCTAGACCGTTCCAGAAATCTTATTATCGCGTTTCCCTTCTTCTTCATTTTTCCTTTTCTCTGTGCTCGTGAATTTGGGTGTCAGCCTGACTTTTTGCAAGATTAACATTTTACCACTTTAACTGGTATAAATGTCGTTACCGCAGTCTCTAGGGTCAATCCGGATATTGAAACTCTCTCATCACGAGTTGCTCAACCTTGTTCAACTTAATGAATTGCTTTTCTGCTTAAAAATTTCTCGATACCATAATTCCAGCTTCAACCAACGGAGTTATGGAAGCTGAATATGTTCATAGACTGGTTACAAGGCGTCAGGACCAACCACCACCATCACCAAAATCTCATTTCACACAATTTACGAAAGGGTGAGTTGGTATCTTAACGACGATTACAGGAATTACCTTAAACTACCAAAGATTCAAGACCCTATCTGTTAAATAAACAATGACATATGCAAGATTTGTACAAACATTATGTTTCTGAACATTATCCGTCGTCTTGTTTTTATTTAAAACCCAGCGTTTCCGAAACTGGATCCTGTCTCCCTCTTCAGGTGAAACCTACTCAGTTTGGCCCATTTGATAGAGCTAGTCCTTATCTCCGGACACCTGCAACGATACAAGGCACGTACAAATCAAGCACGGCACAAATCATCTGTGAGAGCTAAGACAACATATTAAAATAGTAAAAACTCCACACGTATGGGGCATTGCACCAGGGAACTACCAGAATAGAAGTCATCATTGGAGAGGCTCCTACTCTGACGCTAGGCCTCATACGTGTGGTGTTTAACTCCACGTCATCAGCAATGCAAGATGCAGTATACAAATGCGCGTCTCAGAAACTTCAGCCAAGACTATCAATTACTGGGCTACGTTTTCCGTGGGAAAAAAAATCAAATTACATTTGGCCGTTGTGATCCCCATATTTCACGATAACCTATTCTTTCTTAACCTGTTCTGCTGCAAACATATTTCTTCAATACATGACGCTATTGTGCAATGTTTTCTCTGTAATTCCAAAATACTGCATGTTTGGCTACAGAGAATACCTAAATTAATTTTATACAATTTTCAACGAAAGTTGATGGACACAAATACAATTTCTACGACCTTCTTAGATTTAAAATGGCCGTACAATATGTTCAGCTTAAAATTTATATCGAAATTAATTCGAACGTGTCTTTCCTGAAGAAGGTATGACTGAAGATTCATGTCTGTAAGCGAGTCTAGTCATTTAAAATCGTATGTGACTTAGAGAATTAAACAGACATGTTTACAACTATCTGCTTACATAATCGGTAAGTGTATAGGAATGTTACACTCACTCTGTAGATATGAAATGCGTTCTGACAGTTGTATTATAAATACGTAGCCGCGTCTTAAGAATATGAAGAGATTCTTAAAGCGTGTATGGGTATAGGAATATGACACTGAAAACTAATTCACAAATTCGCTTGAAAAACAAACAAAGTTTTCAATAAGGAGCTGACTTCACTTCACATTTTATCACAACAAAAACAATGCCTCAACGGAACACAGATATAAATTTGTTATTAATCTGTTTTAATTCGCTTAGTGAGGGGTGGAGTCCAACTGGGTCCACTCGGCATGGCTGCCACTGATTGGCCTATTGTAGCCTGCCCTGGGTGATTATGATGATGGAGAATTTGGTGGAATTAAGTTTGGCAGGGGAAACCGAAGTACTCGGAGAAAACCAGGCCCAGCGCCACAGTGTCCACCACAAATCCCACTGGATCAGACCCGGGTTCGAACTCGGGTCGCCGCGGTGGGAAGCCAGCGACTAACCGCTTGAGCTATTGCCCGGCCCAATTTATTACTAAGTAACGGTTTATTCATAACTTGAATTCTCAAGAATAAACCTTAAGCCATTTACGCTTCCAAGAGTCCTGAAATAAAAGTTAAATTACCGCCAAATATGTTGCCACCATCTGAACCCTGGCCCTAATTTGCTTCCAGCTACTTTATCATTATGTGTATAGGTGCAAATGGGCCGCCATTATACAGCAGACTGCTGCTGCCACCTGTAATCACATGCACTCGGAGTGGCGAACGAAAATTACTGTCATCTTTTTACAAGTTACTTTTTGTTGTTATTTTTATTCTTCTATTTTTATTGTGGTTGTGGTTTTAAAAGAGCGGAGGTGTAGTCAATACAGCAGCAATAACCTCTTGGGCACAAAAGTGACGTAAGGACCATTAAACACTGGATTTCAACGACCTGTGGGCTGTGAGAACCTACAACCCTCACATCAAGCAATTTTGTACGTAGATGAGGGAATTCTAATCGAGTATTTTTGTGGCATTCACTAGTCTCTTTCGATAAATGGCGGGATAGTAAATTGAAATAGACCACGACCGCTTCTTCCAAAATCGTTAAACACGCATTATTTATGGTCAACTTTCTCTCCCAACATGCTACATAACGTATGCATTTCAACAGCACCGTGTAATTATTATTCAATTGAATTCTTCAATGCTTTATTTACGTGCTTATTCAACAGCACAAAGACCAATTGTGAAGCAAGCACGAGTAGAAGGAAAAACAAAGCAAACACACACAAATAAAGGCAGAACAAGGCAACTTTTTAGACAATAATAAAAATAATTCAATCCTTATTTATTTATTTATGTGCAAACTTAATAGCTCAACGGCCAATTAAAAAGGGAGCATGAGAAAGGAAAAAGAAACAAAGCACACATAAAAATATAATAATTCACAGTCAGTCTATGACTTGTAAGTTATGGGTACCAGAATGAACGGCAGTGTCTGTGAAAAAGCGTCTTCAAGGGTGCAAACACAAACTTTGTTTCGCAGTACATGAATTCTTTGCGACTTTTGATATCCCTCCCGAGGCTAACTCAGATATTACACTGGTCAGCAGCACGCACCTGGTAGCTGAGAAACGTATATAAAACTTGCTCGGGAAATCCGATGAGAATAAACGCTTTGGAGGTCTGGGGGTAGGTGACAGAATTATATAGCAATAGAACTTACAAGAAACAGGGTGTGAGGACACGGACTGCATTCGGCTGAATCAGGATAGGACCACTTGGCGTGCTGTTGTGAATATGGTAATGAGTACTGGGCTTCATGAAAGATGAACATGTTTTAAACATTCTATCAACTTCTCCAAGTTACTTCGTGGAGTTAGTGTTCATATTGCCTCCCCCTCTGGTGTCTGTAGTTTACTTTTATGAACTAACAATACACTGTTAATAAATTAGCATATATTAAAGTACAGAGAACTTTTTAATTTTCTTGACCGTTTCACTACTCTGCGCTTCACGGCAACCGGTGCTCCGATTGCTGTGAGGCGTATACGAATTTTGCCGATGAATCAGCATGCCTGTTGGCCGATAACATTTTGAATGAAAAGAAGTAATTAACTAGTGGACAGTCTGACGGCATTATATTTTACTGCGAGCAGTGACGTTCATGCGCGGGAGTTTGTTTATGATTTGTCAGCAGTTACCTCAATATTTTACGTTGATCTTCTCCTCTTAATTGCTCTCAGTACAGGTCAGGTGAAGAAGTGAACATCATTTCAAAGCATACAAAATTTCCAGATTTGTAATTTGCAATTCTGTATCCTTACATTAGTACGTAGACTTACACTGAAGGGAGAAACCTAGGCCTACTCTTCAGAAAATTATCATTAATGGACACAATTCCTGCTTAACTCGTACAGCGTTTTGCATTTGCTACACAGAGACATGATTCAAATAAAAGTTACAATTTTTATTTTAATACCATTACACCAATATTGCATTGGATACCGTATGTTTTCTCAGGTCTGTTTTGCATAGACAACGTTTCAGATGTTGGTTGTAATTTCTTCTTCAAATGATTGTCATCGCACTGATATACTTAATTTTTGTTTTTGTTCTTTTTAAATTTTTGTAAAGGTTTGGATTACACCTGGTACTTCTGAATACTGCGTTTGTAGTCTGGTATAGTGGTTTAATTCTAAAACTCACCACTAATCTTAGAATGAGGTAAGTCTCTCAGTATAATGAGACAAGCTCACCTGAAGGTGAGACTAAAATCAAATACATGTACGTATGAATATTGCAGAAAATGGAAAATGTCCAACGTGTTATAGGTATACTGAATCACTCACTGTCATAGATCTTTATTAAATCAAAATGGTTCAGGCCTATACTTTTTTCGACCACTGTAGTCGTGAGTTCTAAGAAGTTTTCGGTTTTATATCATTTGGACACTGGAGTGTGGGTTCGAACTCCGTTTATGACACAGACGTAAGTCCGAATTTTTTTGTATTATGTCGTCTTGTATAGGTAAAAGCCTTGAGATGAGTCGATACCAAGTCAAATGAGTTCTAAATAAGTATATGATTGACTCTTTGATAATTAATTTTGAATTGAATGGAAATAAAGACCCTAATCCAAGATCACCGAAGAAAATGGAATGGATCAAAATTAAATTTTCCTAACACCTCTTAGAGAGTAATAGACAGATGAAATATTATCTAAATGTGTTACATATTTCAGGAGAACAAATATATAGATGTGAAATAACCTCAATATTGTCCTTTCACTTTGTGCTTTACTCGTAAAGAACTGATGAAACTTCGTGTTCATCTTGCAACACTGCACCCTCATTAACGACTGTCTGACACAGGGGTCAGCAATCAGCAACAGGTTTCTTTCTGAAGGAATTAACTTCATGACCATTCATCATAACAAAAAAAAAAAAATATGACGCTCAAATTGAGCATTAAAATTCTAGCTCTTACAGTTACAAAAGTTTGGAGAAGTCAGAGCATAACGCGAAGTTTAGAGCTTCAGAATCGTGATATTCTCTTTAGTATTTAAGTCTCATTGGAACTCGGAGAGCCCCATATGCGGGAACTCACAGTTTTTGTTGATTCGCTTATTCCCTCAACCGGACACTCTGGTCAGGGCAATATTGCTCCTTCCAATATATAACCTCTTCAGATTTATGATTCATAATCACGTTACCAGTTTCGATTATAATCGAATCCCATAATTATGGGACATAAATCGGAATATAGTAAGCTGGGTTAGCTCGGTATAACGACTGCCAGGGTTCAATTCCCGGCAAGGCCAAAGTTGTTCTCCAAATCGCTCAGACCGTCAGTGGTGCCCACCCAGCCTATCAAATGGGTATCGGGGTGCTTCCCCGGGGCTAAAGCGGCATGAGCATGAAGCTGACCACCTATCTCCATCTAGTGCTGAGAGCAAAAACAGTGGAGCTATAGCTCCAAGCCCCTATTCTTTATGTCTTCATGGCGTGGTGCTTAATTAATTAAGCACAGAGACAACTTTATCTATAAATCTATGGCTCTACAGCCCGTCTGGATCTTGGCCGCTTTCTCAGTTTGTTAATCTGTCGGTAGGACTTCTTGGACAGGGGATAAGCCTGTCACAAGACTGCTGTCTTCGCACAGAACAACACAAACACAGAATAAACGCACACACAGACATCCATGCTGGAGTGGGATTCGAACACACGATTCCAGTGTTCGAGCGAGCGAAGACGGTTCATAACTTAGACCGCGCCGCCACTGGCATCAGCACAGAGAAAATTTTACCTTTTTTCATTCATTCTATCAGTTTTTACTCGAGGCAAATGCCACGTTAGTTAGGTTTACATTTTGGAGGTGAGGAGGTACTGAAGCGAACATTCGTGATTCTCTTGTTTCGCGAAAAGACCTACAAATTGCCCGTGCCTCTCTACTTTTGAATCCTTTCCTATTCATCGGCATATGTCTCCATACGTATCAACAAATATTACACATTCCCAAATAACCGGCAATGAGACAAGGAGAACTCAACTCCCAGGTGCAGAATTTGCAAGCCGCAGGCTCAGAAGGGAATATATATATATATACGTGGGAGAGAAGAAATGACAGAAAACTGGAATAGAATGGACAGAAGTCCTCAATTCTTAGGCTGACTGAACGTACACAGCATCTGGGTAATTCAGTGACTGGAAGGAGGCAGGAGCCCGAGGAATTTGTGGATCCCGGAAGAAGTTGGCTGCCTCCTGCAGGAAGGTGTCCCGCCGTGCAGCAGTTGCATGACGTAGGAGAAATGCCTTCAAGAAAGAACGAACCCAAAATCAAGATGGGTGCCAATAGAAATACGTCACAATATATTATTATTTGAATACATCTAAGTAAACTGTCAAAATGTGACTTGAATTTCATCCACGCCTCAGTCGATCCACTGTGAATCCTAATTTAAAGGAGGTCAACATTGAATTTTGACATATTTGTTGACATCTGTTACACGATTCTTGCTTGTGTATTTAGTGTTTACCGAGTCGTTGCCTAACAATGAACTTCTATTCTGACTTCGCTATTCCGGCTTTCGGGGCGTCATGTCACAATACGTCGTACAGTCTGCGATTTAATTTATGAATAACTATGCCCAAGGAGAGAAGTCCTTTTTCAGAGGCTACCGGTCTCTCATGCCGCCAAGAAGCCAGAAGATTCATTATTGCATTCACAAGAGATCGCCGCCGATCCCTAGTCTGAGCCATATGGATCCAGTCCTCACCCCAACACCACTTCTATAAGATTCATTTTAATATTACCTTTAATACTAGTTGTTTTTAATTCGCTTAGTGGGGGGTGGAGTCCAACTGGGTCCACTCGGCACCGCGGGCACTGATTGGCCTATTACACTTTCCCCGGGTGATTATGATAATGGAGAATTTGGTGGAATGAAGATTGGCAAGGGAAAGCAAAGATCTCGGAGAAAACCCACCCCAGAGCCACGTTGTCCACCACAAATCTCACTTGACCAGACCCGGGATCGAACCCTGGTAGCCGCGGTGGGAAGCCAGCAACTAATTAATACTAGTCTCTTCGCGTGATCTCTTCCAGTCAGCGTTTCTGGTTAAAATTTTGTACATGTTTCTCATTTCTCCATGCTTGAAATACGACCCCTCCATTTCATCCTCCTCGATCTGTGCTGTATGCTGTATATGATAAGTCACGAGAAATAATATTCGTCAACTTTTTTGTACTGCTGGTTTAGTTCGTGTCGCATCTTCAGAACATGGGGGCAGCTGTTTCCTCCGAAACGTAGGTCGTTACCAACCACACTGTACGGTGTCGTGACAACAGAAGAGAACAGCGTGAACCTCTGAGTATGTCTGCCATACCGTACCTAGTTTGAACGAAATTGTCCAGGTGGTTCAGGGGGTGACGGAATTAATCGTCGACTTTCTACAGTCTTTTCGAATACACTTAAAAAATGTCTCACACGTGCATATAAATACTCGCCTGATGATGTCCTAGGAAAGGTCGAAATATATATCGTACACTTTCGCATAATAAACAATTGTGATACAGTAATATCTATTTTGTTTTCATCTTGAAGAGGAGCACGCGGTAACGTAGTTGGTTGAAACACTATTCTATAAGCCTGAAGGTCGTGGGTTCGATTCCAGATAAGGTCGTTGGACTTTTCAATTGACCTAATCCTTCCAGCCGCACTGTGGCACTGGGGTCGATTCAGCCTCTAACAGAAATTAGAACCAGGAATCTTTCTGGGGCTAAAGGGCGGCCGGCACGTAAGGCTGACAACCTTACCGCCATTTGTTAGCCGAATGTCTAGAGAAAATGTGGAAGCCCCGACGTCTCACAACCCTATGGGCATTCACGGCCTTTTACAGGGATAGCTTAACCTCTTTTTTCATCTTGAAGATACTGTCACGTGTTGGGTATGCAACACGTGACAAGTAACTTCACGCCTTATTTGATATAACGAATTTATTGAACACTCGCTCTCACGCTTATACAATTCACAGTTTCACAACTACTGCCATCTGCAGTATCACAATTACGTCTCCTGCTGGAGTCACTGCCATGCACTCGATACAACCCGACTCGGCGACTGCTAGACTGAAACTGACTGGTTAATCGTTACTCACTAGTAACTCTCTCACTCGTAATTAGCTCAATCCTCACTCACTGAATAGTGTTCGCTGCTCCTTATTTATCTTCGACACGGACTGTTACGTGATAGGTACCGCTGTTGCGTGACGCCGTGTTTACAGGTTGCCTAGCAACACTGTCGAGAGTTGTTTACCGCTGTGTAGTAACCGCGGTATCCCTTGTTTACATCACCGCGGCAATGGTTGCCTGACACAGTTGCTCCTCTGTTACGTCACCGCGGGGGAGTGGGTGTTCACAGAGCGTTGCGCACTGATGGAAGGAGTGGGGGTATGTGACGTCACTCGCGAGACCGCAGAGTTCACGTGACCCCTACTTCCCGTTGTGCCATCCACGTCACAATATATTAAATTCATTTATACAATTTATTTACAGCTTCAGGACTGCTGCAATATATGTTCGTCTCCTGACTCAGAGATTTTTTTAATTTTTGTGAGGAAAACAGATTTTGAACAGGTTATGAATTATTTGTTCCTAATTAAAATGCAAAAGCATGCTCCAATAACCCCGTAGAAGAAGAAATGTTGCCAACAGCAATACAACTTTATCAAAAACATCGACTGAAGCACAGGCACTAATAACATTTTACAACAGCTGTCCAAATGTTCAGTAGGTGGCTCCCGGGATGTTGTACAGCGGCAGGTATTGTTACAGTATCCTAATGTAGTGACTGTGATAACATCGGACTATTTCAACTGCAGTTAACTGTCTTTGCTTCCAGCTCTCCTTGATACAAAAGAGACTCCTGCAGACGATACATCATACTTCAGATAATTTTAAGTTGATTCCAGAGACTACCGGGGTTCATAACGTTTAACATAGGAGTTAATTAAAAGCCGAAATAATGTTAAAACTTTTTGGGGGGGGGTGATTTAGTAAGCATCTAAGTCGGTTCTATTGTAAACGTTTCAGAAATTATTACTCACGAACACGTCGACAATGCAGCTCAATTCAACAGAATGCCATGGCAAAAAAAAAAAGAAAGAAAGAAAACCCATTAGACGATAAAATCAGAAAATTTTAATGAAATTTTAAAACTACTTTCTTCTCTGTAATGTAAGAAATTGAGTTCATACTTCACAGCTATAAAATTCAACGGGCTAGTGCTCTTTGGGGAAATACTTCAAAACCATGCGAAGATAGAAAAGGTAAAGCTGTAACAGACACTTGAGGCCCATACGATTGTGGGAGGTCGAGGCTCCCACATTTCTAGACAATAGGGTCACAGATGGCGGTAAGGTCAGCCTCACGCGCCGCCGCCCTCTACCCCTCAGGAAGATTCCTGGTACTCATTTCTGTTAGAGGCTGAGTCGACCCCAGGTGCGGCTGGAAAGATAAGGCAAATTGAAAAAAAAAACACCATATTGGGACCCAAACCCGTGACTTTCCGGTTTGTAGCATAGTGCCTCGACCAACTACGCTACCGTGTATCCCCCCAAAACCATGTGAAACACGATAAAACGCTCTGCGAGCAGACTGCAGTTTCAGGGTGTTAGAGCAGGCAGCACACAGAGCCAATGGGCTTCAACTAACTTCGTGCTGACCGTGCAATGAAGACGAAATCTTATAAACAGGCTGAAATTCTTTTGAGTAACATGAAAGAGACATGAAGGGGCATGACCCATTCACTCACCGCGCCTGATATAACAGCAATAGGCTGCAAATTTGACGGGTATCAGCTACGACGGATGGGTTAGTGGTTTGTTTGAAGATGCACTGAGTACCTCAGACTTTATGGCGTCGAGTGGCAGGATAATTGGTGAATAAAAAATGGAAAATGACTTGGAAGGCAGAGCTCGTGGTCCAATCGAGCTACTGTACGTAAATTATCTGGAGGGAACGAAGAAAACAACAAAAATCAGTAGTTAGGATATCCGTTGTCTCGGCCGAGATTCGAACTGGACAGTTCTCGGATATAAGTGCAGATCCTTACGACTCCAGCTGTCCAGGGTGTGGTCAAGTGGGATTTGTGGTGGACAAAGTGGCTCTGGGGCAGATTTACTCAGAGTACTTCGGTTTCCCTGCCAATCTTCATTCCACCAATTGCTCCACAATCACCCTCACCTATCATCTGGGGCTGGTAAAATAGGCCAGAAGTGGCCGCAGTACAAGGGACAAATACCACTCCAGCTACAACAGACTGACAGATTGGTAGGATGAAACATTGCAGGAACTTAGACAACTCTTCATATTTTACATATTTAATAATTACTATCGTTTTACTGCTAACATTATTATTGAGCTGCTTGGCCTCTGAGCACGTATATAAACAAGAATTGAATTTAATTGAATTATTATTATTGTGCTTTCTAACAACTTAGATTTGTTAAAGAAATTATTATTATTATTATTATTATTATTATTATTATTATTATTATTATTATTAGTAGTAGTAGTAGTAGTAGTAGTAGTAGTATTTTTTCACACCTTGTCCCTGAAGCTGATTTAGCGTTTTCCCAAAGAAGTATGCTATTCTGAATCAGACTGTCGTCTGTTGTTCCTCGCTGTGTTTACTTGGGATTTCATAAATACTTCTGAAATAATACTGAAGCTTCCGGCTGAAACTATGATTGTAGGTACCAGCTTCACTCTCGCTTTCCACATGAGCCGTACTTCAATCAGCAAATCTTTGTGTGTCTTTCTTCAGTACGTTTTTAAGAGTGTATAGAAACGTCAGTAACCAGAAATCCTCCTTTTCTGTTTCAAAATATGATACATTTATTTGTTCTAGAATAGTCCGCTGTAATACCTTGTTTATCCTCATTTGTTTCAACTGGTTTTGGCGTATGTTGATACTATCATTTTTCTTGTTCTCCTGTTCGGGGATCCCTGCTTTCCAAAATGTTTATTAATTACTTATGTGATGCAATTAACAACTGCAGGTGTCTACTTTTTGCTGATGATATTAAAACCTACCAGGCCATTAAACCTCCTACAGATTGTAATCTACTGCTGTCTGACATTGATTCTATACAAAGTTGGTGCACTGCTGCGCATGTGCAACTCAGCATTAATAAAACTAACGTCATTTCCTTCCCAAGAAAAACTAATATACTGATATGCGAGTATAAATATTGTCAACCCTTAACTACCCGTGCCGACACTGTTAAGACATGGGAATATTTCGGTATTCTAAAAATCATTTCCACAATCATGTAAACTACATGTTGCTGTTACGTCCAGCAAAGTAAATAAAAATAAAGCTATCCCTGTAACAGGCCGTGAAGGCCCATAGGGTTGTGAGACGTTGAGGGTCCCACATTATCTATACAATCGGCTCACAGATGGCTGTAAGGTTGTCAGCCTTAAGCTCCGGCCGCGCCTTGATCCCTAGGAAAATTATTTAATTAATTCCTGGTACTCATTTCTGTTACAGGTTGAGTCGACACCAGGGTCATAGTGCGGCTGTAGGAATTAGGGCAACTCGAACCCGCGATCTTCCGGCTTATAGCATAGCCCCTCAACCAACTACGCTACCGCGTGCCTCTGTCATGACTGATACCAATATTTATGCAAATCTTGATATAATATAGAACGTCACTACAGGTACTGGCAGGTAGTCATGGGAATACCTAGGGATGTATGCCATAAAAGGACTACATTTCACCAGCATCTAAACATTACTTTTGCACCTATAGAGCATCACAAGACTGATAGTGCTCATAACTTACACCAGGAAGGCGCCTGTTCGAAGCCCGACTGGTGAATTCTATCATAGCTGTGGT
This sequence comes from Cryptotermes secundus, assembly GCF_002891405.2. Lineage (NCBI taxonomy): Eukaryota > Metazoa > Arthropoda > Insecta > Blattodea > Kalotermitidae > Cryptotermes > Cryptotermes secundus. The sequence goes on from NW_019726229.1 coordinate 1,293,030, forward strand.
TTTTTTTTTCAGTACTTCAAGAAGAATTCAGGGATAGTATGTTTGAACAGACAACGATCATTTACTCCCACATCTAACAAGAATAAAGTAGAAGACTAATGAAGTACATTGATGTTGCATTCGCGAGGGTCAAGGTTCGAATTCGCCTCAGATACCGGCTACTTGACTAATATATTTTATGGTTCCCTCTGCCCATCCAGACACTCTGTGATAGTAGTTTAAAATTATTCACGACCAATTCCTTTCACATCGTCACCAAATCAGCATTCTAAACGGAAGATTTTAATTTTCTGGGGTATAACGCCACCAGAGGGCAGATATATGCTTTCACACTGGTTTCTTGCCTCGCTTATTCTTCTACCCCGAAGATGGAGGCAATACTCTTCTCCGAAACATCGGTTGACTTTCAACGTGTTACATTGCTCTATATCCCAGAAGACAGAACTCTTCGTAACCACCGCTGTGAGAACCTCAGATCCTACATAGCGCTATATCCAGAAAACAGAACTCTTCATAACCACCGCTGTGAGAACCTCAGATCCTACATAGCGCTATATCCCAGAAAACAGAACTCTTCATAACCACCGCTGTGAGAACCCCAGATCCTGCATAGCGCTATATTCCAGAAGACAGAACTCTTCATAACCACCGCTGTGAGAACCTCAGATCCTACACAGCGCTATATCCCAGAAGACAGAACTCTTCATAACCACCGCTGTGAGAACCTCAGGTCCTGTACGTCATTCTAATTATCCTGCAGTTGTATGCTATCAAATATATGCAGTTCATTAAGTGTAGTTAAATGTATAAAAAATAACGTCTTTCTTCCTTGATACATGTCTTTCTCACTGGATGGACATTTGCTTACAAACCGATCTAAATTTTCACCCATTAGTGTACTTACTAACTAAAATCTTCCTGCACTTACTACTCACCGTCTTCCACTACAAAGATCTCACCAGTTCATTCGCCAAGGACCGAAAAGTTTCACATTTATTCGTTCACATCAAATTAATTTCACATAACACATCTGTAATTAGCATTCGAGAGGCAATTAAGATGTACGTGTGTACAGACAGGCGTCTACAAAAGTGACCAGATGATGGCGACAGGGCGTGCACAAGTCTGTAAACTCTGGATTGGGAAAACTCTTGGAAAGCATCAAATTGAAAGAACTATGAAATGGAAGAATATGTTTCCGAAAAGTCTTATAAAATGGGTTTGGACGAATGAGAGGTGTATGGAATTTTCTGAGAATCTCACTTAACTGTGAACTTTAATATTGACGTTCTGAGAAGCTTCAAAACTTGTACTCTTCTACAAGTATAATTAGAATGATCAAGTCAAGAAGGATGAGATTGGCAGAGCATGTAGCACGAATTGGTGCGAAGAAGAATGCATATAGGACATTGATGGGAAAGATAGAAGGAAAGAGACCACTATGAAGACCAAGACGTAGGTGGGTGGACAACATTAAAATAATTTTAGAGAGATATGATGAGATGGTGTGGATTGGATTGGTCTGGCTGGGGATAGGGACCAGTGGAGGGCTCCTGTGAACACGGTAATGAACCTTCGGGTTCCATAAAATGCTGGGAAGTTCTTGAGCAGCTGCACAATTGGCAGCTTCTCTAGAAGGGCTCAGCTCCATAAGTGAGTGAGTTTTGTCCTTGTGTTATCTCATTGCTGTTGCTATTCGTGTTAGTGCTGTCTCCGTAACTGGCCACTGGCTGTTGAACTAAACACGTAAATAAAGGACTGAATTAAATTGAGTTATTATTATTATTATTATTATATTTTTATTAACATAATCACCATAAAGTTCTGACTTGGTCTCTGACATTAAGGGAGGAACATAGACTGAGGGTGTTCTAGAACAGGGTGTTGAGAGGAGAATATTTGGACCAAAGAGAGATCAATGACAGGAGGTTGGAGAAAACTGCATAATGAGGAGCTTCATAACTTGTACTCTTCTCCAAGTATAATTTGAGTGATCAAGTCGAGGAGGATGAGGTGGGCAGGTCATGTAGCACGAATGGGGGAGACGAGGAATGCGTATAGGACATTGGTGGGAAAGCCAGAAGGAAGGAGACCACAGGGAAAACCAAGGCGTAGGTGGGTGGACAATATTAGAATGGATCTTAGAGAGATAGGATGGGATGGTATGGATTGGATAGATCTGGCTCAGGATAGGGACCAGTGGAGGGCTCTTGTGAACACGGTGATGAACTTTCGGGTTCCATAAAATTCTGGGAAATTCTAGAGTAGCTGCAGAATTGGCGGCTCCCCAAGAAGGGCTCAGCTCCATGAGTAAGTAAGTAAGTAAGTAATCACCATCAAATTTCATCCAATACTTACGCGGACTGAACAGCACAATATTTCGTCCAGAAAATCTGAATATAATACGAAATAACTGAACTGCGGAGAGACGAATTTAAATAAGTGCTGTGTTGGAATGCTCCAGATCTGAACATCACATTGAGTTAACACGTACCATAGAATGATTCAGCCAGCCCTTAGGGCAGAGATGTGAGAGCTCTCCCAAATAAAATAAAGAACCGAGATTTCCTTTTATTTGACTTCACAGAGTAAGCCAGTTACATAGCGTGGGCACAAAGGCCTACCCCTGTTTTTACACACTATCTGCAGGCAGAGTCGTGTCAACAAAGCCGGCAGTGACTGACCTATTCCGTGCCCACATGAACCACATACATAATAATATCAAAAGCTTGATGTGGTGGATACAAACTCTTTTCTTTTCAAAATAAAACAATAAGAATGTCAAAACAAAAAAGTAAAGGTTGTATAGGTCCAAGAACTTTCCAAGGTCGTTATTACGACCAATGGCTTTACTTCACCATTATTCTGATGAAGTTGTACGCAGCATCAGAAGGAAAGGGGCCACTTGCGAGACCAAGAAGTAGGCTGTATGCGATGTTAATTTTAAAATAAGTCTTAAAGGGACAGGATATGAAGGTGTGTACTGGATTGTGTTATTTTCCCTGTTCCTGAAAGCCCGCAACTGGACCCATTTGCGGGCTTTCAGGAAGAGGGAAAATAACACAAGATATTAGTTTTCATTTCATGCGTCCTGTTGTGTTACAATATACAACCTCTTTATTACAACCGTCACAACACAACAAATATCAAGATCAGTGCCTAGTTTCGGCTCTGCTACATGTTTCGGCTATCAGTAGCCATCATCAGGCAAATATACGGTTAACACATATACACCACTGAACTGCAGTACTAGTAAAATTGGATACAATGTTATTAATTACATAAAATACTTGACGTAAAAATACAATAAATTAGATTATATAAAATAGAACTTATAGTATAAAACAAGAATAAAATTCGTCGATTAATGTTTTACGTCATCGAGTCAGTCGTTGGTTTTTGTAATTTTGTTGCATTCCCACGGACAAATTGGAATATTCTATATTTTGTGTATATAAAAATGTATTGGAGGGTCGTGATGTAGATGTAGCAATATTAATGTTAATTATTTAGTCTGTGCCTCATCTTACAAAGTATTGTCGTTCTGTAGGGAATGCAAACAACGACTCGTTGAATTGTAATTGTGGGAATTAGAAAGGGCTGTAATTGCCAGTAGTCCCGAGATATGATTGTACAAGGAGTGATCAATAAATCCAATTACAAATCCAAAACCCCGTCTTATAAGTCATATCTACACGCGACAATATGACGGTAAAGTTGTTCGTCTGCTTAAGGGCGCACCACACCGTGAAGAGATATTTTCTTAACCCCGGCACTGGGTTGAAATGAGCGGTCAGATTCACAACCCGCTCGCTTTACTCTCGGGAAGTATTTTGCATACACGTACATATGTTACGTCAAAGTCACATTGTGACTGACGGTCAGTCAGTCTGTCTGTCTTGGTGTCGAGCCCCGGCTGGGGCTCATGACCAGATGTTACTTTTTAAATGAAAATTACTGTCCTGTCCATGCGGGGCGCCTTCTGTGACGAGAGGTCGGGTCTGTTATTTGTCAGTCATAGTCGGTAGTATTAGTCAATTGTCACTATGTACACTTATTTACAATTGAGTCTTAATATCTAGTATATATATATACGATGCTGGTGATATATAAGATGTAGCGACAAGCCTGCAGTTGAAATAAAATTCACAATGAATTCCTGGTTTTGGTATCTGCATTCTTACGCGACTGGCTCTGTAAACATGTCTTCCACTCATTTGTCTGCGTACCAGCGCCTTGTAGAATACTCGTAGTGTTATCATTTCGAGTATATTCTTTTATTTTTAATTCCAATGAAAACACCGAGAAAAAGAACTGTGATAAATCGAATGCCCGGAAGGACCTTTTACTTTTAGAAAATAAATCAAATCATTACATCTGTAATGTAGTATTTTTTTCATCTAGGACGAAAAAACCAATAATAGCATGAAAGAACGCCACTAACTACGTTTCAAAATAAGAACAGAGGCCATGGAGTTTAAATACAGGCTACTGTTAAGATGCCGTTCCATATGTAGCTGACAGAAGTCGCTTGTGAAGAGTGGACATGAAAACATACAACACTGTTTTCATAATAACACTCAGATAACCTACGTTGCTTACTTTCCGTTTCCTGTTTCTCTTTGATACTGTATTCCTCCCCTTTATAATCCGCCTCATTTTAAATTTTACCAATCGATATGATCCATTCATTTCCTTCTTCGGTGGGGATCGATATGAAACTAATGTTTTTCATTAAACAGAAACCGAGTGGCACATATGAAATCAATGTAAATCCGCGGCTAATTAGGTATACAGTGTGTCATTCGTATAACAGATACCTAATATTATAAGAGCGACTATAAATAACGGAGCATAAGCTCCACATTATCATATGTCCAAATCTGCAAAATATTTTGAGTTTTTAATCGGATACTTTCCTTTAATTTTCACAATCCTTGTGATTGTCTCTCCCCATACCAAAATCATGTTTTCTCGTTTAATTACTGACAGTCTCTCCCTAATTTCTGTCATCACCAGGCAGTATCACAGTCAACTTCTCTGATCCGAAGTAAAAGGAAAAATTATTCTTGTGGTCGAAGCAAAGGAGGAAGGCATTCTGTGTTTTTTATTGCTAGTGGGGTTGGACTAAGTCCCTTCTACTGCGGCCACTTCTGGCCTATTGTACCAGCCACAGATGATAGGTGAGGGTGATTGTGGAGCAATTGGTGGAATGAAGATTGGCAGGGGAAACCGAAGTACTCGGAGAAAACCTGCCCCAGCGCCACTTTGTCCACCACAAATCCCACTTGACCTGACCCGGGATCGAACCCGGGCCGCCGCGGTGGGAAGCCTGCGACTAATCGCTTGAGCCATGGTGCGGCCAAGGCATTTTTGTTACTACGCTTAACACCATTCTTCTTTATCCAGAAAGCAAAGACCTCTAGAACACGTGACCTACTTGCTGACTTTATCTGGGACTTTTTTCTTCATCCTTCCTACAGTCCGGACCTGGCTTCAAGTGAATTTCACTTGTTCGTACACTAGAAGCAGTTTTGGGGCGGCACACGCAAGGGTAGCAATGAAGAAGTGAAGAAGAGAGTTGAAGACTGGTTCAGTGGACTTGCGGCAGGTTTCTAGGTTGCAGGCATATAGAAACTCGTCACACGATACAAATGCTTGGATCTTCATACGAATTATGTAGAAGAATGATTAAAGATCTGTAATAATGATGTAAAATATTTTTTTAAATTTATTAATTTATTTTTTAATCACAAGACGGTCTTTGCTCTCTGGAAGACCTACGTTCTTTTGTATTATGTGGAGGCATCGTTTGAATATCATAAACAGCGTCCCCAAAGTCACAGAAGATTCCAAACGTGGATTGAAATTTCTTACATATATTCTGTCTCTTAATTATGTGCTTTGTATAAGATTCCTGGTTTGAAATGATGTTCCTGTAATTTACTTTATTTTATTCCGGTACCACAATAGGTAGTCCGGACGCACCATACATTCGTCACTGCTTACAACACGTTTCGGCTACTTAAACCATCATCACACGTTTGACCTCTTTACATTTACCTCTATTAGTCTTCTAGTATTCATACATTTGCTATTGATTATACTGTGACGTACTGACCCACTACTAGGCAAAGGCTCGGTAAACACATTCCCAAAGAATACGCTCTCAACAATAGAAGGACATCCATTGCTAGGTAACGGACCAATAAACACGCATTCTCGACAACAGAAGGCGGTGTTTCTGGTGGGGTTCGCGTCAATGACACACACAGTCACTCTTAGTTCATATCAGAATTGTAGGAGTACAACGGAGTTAAATTGGAAGTCAGAGTAGTTCCCGTGGAACGTCCAGTCGGAAGAAGACGACAGTATGTCAGATAGTGATTTGTGAACTTTTTGCAATCCAATGAATTCGATCATCAAATCCAAAATTCGTCTTATTAGTCACGCCAACGCCGCACACGTGAAAATATATTGGGACTTTTTAGTAGTATGCAATGCTGTTATTTATAAAAACGTGTGTTCGGTTCTAACATTAAATATTAATATTAAAATGTTAACTCACTAAAATTAAACGTATTTGAAAGGTTTCCTTATGTTCTGTCTAGATGTGGTTGTTGAGTGTAGGTGTGTTTCTTATACCGATGTATTTTTGGGGGGATTCTTGCTGGTCATGTATTGGTGTTGCATGTGTTTTGTTGGCTTGTACGTATACGATTGCTTTTATCCTTGTATTCTAGAGCAGTGTTGTGTCTTGTTGTATTTGGTGGTTGTGGAACTGTTTCTGTCAAACCACAGCACTATAACTGTAATACTCATGTCCTACATAGCTGTATTAATACTTAAGAACAATCTGTTACCAAGAAGAAATTACGACAATTCAGTTCTGTTGTGTAACGCGCAGGCGAAACAGTCGCAGGTCTGTCAGCTTTTGATCTCGGCATCTTCACATTAAACCACGGCGTAGGTATGAGAGAGAACTTGGTAAATGAGTTGGGTCACGGCAGGCAGGATGACACCCGCTGAGCAAGTGACTGATGCATGGAACGCCATGACGGCACGTACTGCGTGCCGCCTGCCACGGTACGTGCGTCGTGTGTGACACCCAGGCGGAAGTTATTAGTCTCTGCTGTTGATTTTCTCCGGTCTGAAGCTAGGACCAGCGGCATGACTATCACGTTAGGACAAAATAAGATTAGCACTCGCTGTTCGCAAAATATTTGCCTAAAATCTCTGGAAGAAATTAAATCCAAATAAGCATCTACATATACAGTTAACAAACTGAATAAGATGCCTAATAAAATGCTCACTCACAAAGGAACAAACAAGAAAAATAAATAATAAATAAAAACCAAATCTCTGGTAGCGGATTCGGAAGATTCATATTCCCCCCCCCCTTGGCACTACAGCCCCAGTGGGCCTAGGCCTACATCCATGAACTTCTCCGTTCACTTCGTTTTTTTTTTATAGATCTTACACATTCGGTAGGACGCCTTGGGTGGGTGATCAGCTCGTCGGAAGGCCTCTACCTGTGCACAAACACAGAAAAACGCACACAAACATCCATGCCCTGAGTGGGGTTCGAACCCACGATCCCGGCTTCCGAGCGAGCGAAGACAGTGCATGCCTTAGACCGCTCGGCTACCGTGAGCGGCGGAAGATTCATATATGTAACATAAATGTCATAATCTCGACCTCATACTTTTCTGTTTTAAGCTTGTTGTTTAACGACACTGCTAGTATCGAGATTATATAACGTCCATAATAACATCACTGATGAATACGGAGCAGTTGGCAGAATGAGAACTGACAAGGGAAACTGAAATTCTTCGAGGAAAACTTCCCACGTTCCATTGTGTTCACCTCAAATCCCACACCACTTGACCGAGCCTCAACTGTGGGAAGCAAACTACTAATTTCCTTAGATATGGCACGGTCTGGTCGTGTCACTGATCCAGTTCTATCAAATCAATACTAACCAATGGCAAGAAATAAATTAGGCTGTAAAAAGAAAACTTCATGTGTGATTTGAAGTGGCAGTGAGACTCTTACAAATTCGTTGCCAGGATGCGACTAGTGAAGACTGAGAACCCTAGTGGGCGTATAACGGTGAACTGTAAAGTGTATAGATCAGCGGTAGCGCTGTAATTGCCTGTAGTCCCGACTTGTATGTATAAGGAGTTAATAAATCCAATCATCCAATCCAAAACCCACCTATAAGTCACCCTTACATGTGACCACATGCTTTTGTGTCTTGAAAGAGTTGTATGGTTTTCCTCAGGTCATTGCTGCTGTATGCTTCTTGAAAAGCGTACAGCCCCGCGTTTTATGTAACCCGTGTATACAAGAGTCCACAACTTGGCCCTATCCTGAGTCAGTTAAATTCAGACCACAACATAAAGTCCCATTTCTTTAAATATTCATTTTAATATTACGTCATCTTTAGGTTTTACGTGTAATATTTTATATGCATTTCTCATATCACTCATGCATGCTAAATCTCTCGAAAATCTAATCCTCTTCGATTTTATTGTCCGAACAGTATTTTGTGTGGGGTACAAATTATGAGAACCCTTATTTTAATTAATCTTTATGGAGGCGCCGAGTGGTTTGGATGATTGCGAACAGTGAATTTTGGGAGACGTGAAAGAATAAGACAGATACTGGACACACTGCGAGCTCCACCGACACGACTTTAATTACTGTATCTTCGAAAAAGTAGTCACAGACCAATGGTCAGATAATTGGCGTCTTCCGAGCATTTATTCATTTTAGCGAGAATAGGCTGGAAGCAATTAGAAAGTTGGCGGGAAGCGAAACTGGTTCTAAGAAGTCAGGTGCACAAGTGCATAATTTTCTTTGTTGTGGTTCTTACAGTGGGATTACATGAGGTGACCAACAGCTAATGCATCAGAGTAAGTCTAAATAAAAGTCATCTCCTAATGTGCAATTTAAGCATGTGAAATGACGTTAAAACCGGCATGTCATTATCATGTGGCTGGCTATTCCTGAGGAACGTGAACTGTGAAATAGTTCTACTTACTCTTCACAGATGGCAGTAGTCAGTAGCCACATATCAGGTTTCTATTATTCTCCACCAGGGTACACTACGGAACAACGTGTAACGTACAGAGGGCCGGACGGCCATTTCCCTAGACTATTTTTTGTACTTGTTTTTCACAATAAAGTGGAAGTTACAACAGATTAAAAGCCGCGGCAAATTTTTAGAATGTTTTCCGTGCCCCGTTAATTGAGAATATACAGTGGCGAAATAATCGTACAAATTGGTCTCTCAACGACTGGTAATTTCGAACATACGAGGTATTTGACAGATTTCTGCTAAAATCGGAAACAAGAACCTCCTTACTGAATACTTCTTGTTCAGCTATTTTCATTTCCTCACTTGATCAATATCGGAGAAACACCAGCGTCATCTCATGTGTGGTCCGTCAATATTTGTTTCGTGCTGAGCCTCGGAACATGTGACTTCGAAGATAATTTTTGTGTGTAGAACTGATAATTCAGTACGGCAATAAGGCGATGTCTGCAATATACATTCTGATCTTCCAGATTTTTACCCTGAAGGCATTTGGCGAAGAGAACAGAACATGAAATTTCTCCATCCCCATGTTATAGCTAAAGGTAAAATTATGCCTGTACTTGATTAATTAAGCACCAGGCCATAAAGACGTATGGGGAGTGGCGGTACGGCTCCATCATGTCTAACCCTGGCACTGGATGTAGGTGAGTTGTCAGCTTCACCTCCAGGGAAACAGACCCCCAGGTCCACTGTGTAGGGAGTACTGCCTGTGTAGGATGTTGGCCCCAGAGTCATTCTGGATTTAATGGATTTAATCCCAATATCCTTCTCAGAACTTTCTGCTCATGTACCCCGATCTATATACTTCTTTTTTGACCAGAGGCCGAATAACATCAGAAAATAATCAAATCAGAATAAATAAAACCATATTTATCAATATATGAATGTTATTCATTGATACTGATATCAGCATACTAACAGAAGTCATGTAATAACCACTCCGTTCCTCGACACACACGCCTGCGCAGTACTTTAAAAGCGAAACGGTAGATTTAAATTGATTTGTGTGAGATGTGGCTCCGTCAGGAGCCATTTGCTGCGGACGCCGCTGGCTGTCCATTTTGTCGGCCTGCACGTTCAGAATGGCCGACCGCGCTGTCAACGAGACAGGTTTCTTCGCACGAGTGAATTCTGCCTCGCTGTATCCAGATAAACTGGGATGAACTGCGAGGAAGCCGTGTCGTGTTGCATGCAGGTACAACAAAACGATGCAATCCACACATCCCTGAGAGTTACCAACCTGAGGGCTCTGCATCCATGCTCGATAATCGAAACAGTGTCACTGTAAACACGTGTTCTGTGGCCACATGAGTGGTTTCAGCGACAACACACATGGAGACCTGCATTCGGGACGTACCCATTCCCAATCTATGCAGGGTGGTTTTTTTTTCCTTGCCACTACAGCCCCAGTGGGCCTAGGCCTATCTCCATGAACTCCGTTCACTTCGGTTTTTCTGGATCTTACACATACGGTAGGACTCCTTGGGCGAGTGATCAGCTCGTTGCAAGGACAAACACAGAAAAACGCACACAAACATCCATGCCCTGAGTGGGATTCGAACCCACGATCCCGGCTTAAGAGCGAGCGAAGACAGTGCATGCCTTAGACCGCTCGGCTACCGTGACCGGCATGCAGGGTGGTTACTCCGACAGATTTACAAAAGCTGTTCATCGCCGAAAGAGACTCTGAAGATAACAAATGATCGGAGAGTACTTTAAAATAGACCAAGACAATCTGCCACCATATCATTATCATCTTATCATTCGTTATGATCTACAGAGTCACATTCGGCTATGTACGATTGTCGACTGAAATACGATAGTCATTAAATAAATTAAATTGTCAATTGATCTGATCACCAAAATATGGTGTAACCATGTCGTAAGCACACATACATTTCGAATTACGAGTATTTTCCATTTCAGATTTTTCGAATATGTCACCAATACGGACATAAATATGACGGACGTGTGTCACATGATGACTGATCTATAATCTATTTGTTCCAAAATGACAAGCGACACGTGATCAGCACTTTGGGGAAACGGTAATGTAGACGAATGCTAGTCAAACTGCAGAATTACTGGGTTTTTGGACTATTTCCATCGTCCGGAAGTCTAGGAAATAGAAAACACTACGTTTCGTAAAATGAATATGTTTCGGTCTTCAGGTGCATTGGTGCTCATGCATTTGGTTTTGTCGGCTAGGTTTCTAACACAATTTTCTACCTTCTCTTCTATCCTAGTTCCACGCATGTGCGTGCTCTATCACAATATTTATTTTATGATTTCTTGTTATCTCCCGCTGAACTAGTCTAGTCTTATATGTTGAAATAGCTGGGTAAATCTGACAGGAGTTGACTCTTTCTAAGGGGCCCAACTGAGTAGGTGAGTAGGTATCTTCATTTTTCACCTGAAGACGGAAAGACATTCAAATTCCGAAACGTCGTATTTTTTATTTTCTACAATTCCGGGCGTTGAAAAAAGTCCAAAAACCCTATAAGTCTATGTGTTATCTACCATCGTCAGAACCCTTCAGAATCTATTAGTCAAACCGTTTAACGCAATGAGACGCTTATAAGCTTATTAGACAATGTTATTCATTATGATTGTGTGTGTGTGTGTGTGAATTTAATTAGTTGCATAAGCCTCAGTTGCTGAAAACACGTCTGCAAGTGACTTTTCCAAACACATTATGCATTAACACAGACCAAAGCGCCACAAGAAACTGGACAGTGAACCACAGGGAGAAAACATACTTTCTTACCACGGGCTACGTAGCACTACGTGTTCACAAGTACTATTTTCTCGAAATTTAAGTAAGTCCAGGCCTTTAATTCTTGACGTGCTCAATTCAACAGCAGGAAGCCAATTACAGAGTCGACACGTATACAAAAAAAAAGGAAAAAACAAATAATAATCTAACAATAATTCAATTTATTTCTTATCTGTTTCAGTGCTAAATTAACAGGTCAAAAGCCAATTACAAAAAAAAAAGGCAAGTAAGAAAAAGAAACAAAACACAAAACAAGGACATTTATATCGTTCGAGTAACAGTCTTTTAAATAAATCATTATACTATCACGTGTGGCGGGGTGGGGTGACTTATAGGCGGGTTTTGGATTGGACGATCAGATTTAGTGACACCTTATACAAACCATTAAGGACTACACGTAATTACAGCGCTGTCGCTGATCTACACATTCTACAGTTCACCTTTACACACACAAGGTTTCTGAGTCTTCATTAGTCGTATCCTGGCAACGGATTTCAGTACAGTAATTATACAAGTCTCACTGTAACTGCAGTACATGTAAAGTTCTCTTTGCACAGCCTCATTCCTTTCTTGCCATTTCTTCTCAATCATCTTCGACTGACATCTCCAAACAGTCCCTCAATTATTATTCCGTCAAAGACAGAAACAGAAAACACCGTTTCCATTGTTATAGCTGAACAACACTTAGATTGTTGCTTGGCTAGTCGTTTCCCCGGGGGAATTATTTACCGAGTCGTTGCTTAGCAATGAACGTCTACTCTGACTCCGTTATTCTGGATTTCAGACATTATGTCACAATATTAATTTTTTTTTGCTTTGTTAAATAAAGACCAGGTCGTTCAGTTAAGCGCGTTAATAACTTCAGAATATCACATACTGACTCTTATCTATGGACTGCCGACGCAGTATCGAGGCAATATAGCGCAGGATGGCAGGATGACGAACTGGAAAGGGTTTAAAAGAAGTATTTATAGTCTGATCGAGGTGTTACCCCTGTATTTCCGTTAAGGGACTGAGAAAAGGCAAGAAAACCTCAGTCAGAATAGCCGGTGTCTCGAGCGAGACTCGAATAAAGCACTTAACAAATACAAACCTAGAGCATCATCGCTTGAGCAGCTTGTCCGGTCACATAATGACTTGTATGAAAAACTGTCAGTGTTTTACTGAAAAAGGAAAAATGTAATTGAAAATTTCATTAATCCAAAGTGAGAAACTGAGTCAAATTGCATGTTTTGCAGATGCTTCTGACTTATCGAATGAAGTGAATCATTCCCTGCAAGGACATAATTCATGCTTCATAGAATTGTGTCACAAAATTAAATGATTTCAAATGAAGATGGAATTGTGGTTGTCAAGCCACAAACGAAAGAAGACATACTTATTTGGAGTTCTGTTCGACCGTCTACAGCTTCAGTGTAAGCTTTCTCACAGAAACTGAAGTGCGCTTCCTCAGACTGAAAGTACAAGCCTCAAGACATTTTCCAGATATATCAAACGAACTCTTTCCTCTGGTCAAATGTTTTTTCACATTTTATTTTGATGAAACGCAAGAAATTGCACAAGAAGAAGTTATAGAAATGATAAACGACACTGGAATCAGAACCGAGTTTTCTTCGTTTTCGGAAGCAAAATTTGGATCCGTAGGTTCTTCGATTATCCAGGGCATGCAAAAACTCTTTACAGATTCTTCCGATGTCCTCAGTAAAAATGTCTGTGAAACTGAATTTTCAGCTTTGCTTCACACTGAAAGTAAACACTAAGGTAGACTCAATATGGAAGGCTGTCTTCGGTGGGCTCTTTCTTCATTTATTCCGAGGATTGGGAATTTGCAACAGAAAAGCAAGAGAAACCTTCCAAATGGGCGAGTTTTAACTTTTACATTGCTATATTTTCAGGTTTTAATGTGAAGATTACAGCAAAATCTCAGTATATAATGCATTTTAGAGACTCTTTTATAACTGTACAGCCATACATAGTTTATTTTGTTTTACTATTGCTTTGGGTCGTAATGTCAACAAATTATGAAGATTGGGTCTCGTTGCTAAAAAGGTTGAGAACTACTGTGATAAAAAAACATATTTGAATAAGATTTATAGGGTTCCACAAAACACACATTCTAAATTTTAGGCAATCATGTACATAAAATCATGTAGTCCAATGCTCTCGGCTTCTAATCATTATGGAGGCGGGGTCGAATACCTCCACGTTACTCTGCGAGTCGTAAGAGGCGACGAAAAGGGAAGTCTCAATTCTGAGACAGTAAAATATAGTTGTGAGTCTCGAGGGACTCGGACCCGAGAAAGACTGCGCTGGCAAGGGCCAGCGGCATGTGCAAAAGACAGACCCGTTCTCTCGTTAGAGAGGGAGTTCCCCATAACTGTCGAACAGTAATAAATATCTGGTCATGAGCCCCAGATGGGGCTCGACACCAGTACTTAGTGACTGAATGACTGTCAGTCGCAATGTGACTTTGACTCTGGTAAAATTCATAGTCTAGAGTAGTCGGTTTTAGTGTAAATACCTATATACATATAAAGTATATTCAGCTGATTCACTGTCTGGTAATCATTTAATGCCTATCTACAAACGATTTATGTTCACCATTGTTTAACTGTTTGGTCGTTATTTAATGCGGCACCACGGCTGTAAAATGAAGAGCTCGTTTAATATTAGTATGACGTGGATTTCATGTGAAGAGTTACGACAAGATCTGCTAAAGGGCTCCAAATATACATGCCTTAAAATGTAATTTTTGCCTTAGGCAAGTTTTCTTTGTAGGTAGCATTCCTTAAACGTGTTCACAGTAATATCCGAATAGAGAAGTTAGTTAGTTAGTTAGTTATTTGGATAGGGTGAGTTTCACCATGCACTTAGACCTGTATTGGTCCATTGTGCTTCCCTCTATGATTTCTACCAGTCTCTATATCCTACCGGTATTGGTACTTACCATCAGTCCCGCCCAGCCAGCGAGACCGGCTCTACTGGCTGAGAGGTATCTATAATGCTTCCCCCATCTACCAGAGGTATTGAAGATTGCTGTTGGGCGGGAAACGTCCGCAATTTGGCTCAGTGACCTCCTTTGGAGATATGAGGTTCTTTTACGTGCCGTAAAGCTACGACACGGGACCCACGGCTTAAAGTCCCTCCCGGAGGACTTGTTCCCTGAATTTTTCCGCCCTTAAAAATTCGACGACCTCCGCCGGGTATTTGAACCCGCGTACTACGAGTCATGAGGTGGGAACGTTACCTCTAGACTACGGAGGCCGCTGAATAGAGAAGTTAAGTCGATATGTGTTGTAGATCTCAAAGGAAAATTGTACTCACGTGCTTTAACAAAGTAATTACAAAATTAACTAAACCTAACTTAAATCAGTATGTCTGATACAGTTTAGCGAAATTCTGCCATATCGAGTTTCGGCGTATTTGCCTGTCGTCTCTTCCAATCACAGGAATGGACATGAGGAAGCTAATGTATACTTTTCAATTCTTTACAACGCGAATATCAATAAATATAGAATAGGGCAGTCGATTCAGCGATTAGCTACTAGCTGGACGGTAGAGGCATCGGAGATTAAGTCCAGTCCGATTCTGGGGCCCACCCAGCCCCCTATCCAAAAGGTACCGTGGGCTCTTTTCCCAAGAGTAAAACAGTCCGACCGCGAAGCTGACTACTCAACTCCAACTAGTGCCGAAGTCAGGAATACGTGGATCTATACATCCATCTATACATCTTCATGGCGTAGTGCTTAATTAGTTTAGCATAGGCAAAATTTTACCTATATATATTTTCTTAAATAAACATTTTCTTACACTTGACAGACGCTGCCAAGTATTCTGTTAATGCTGCTTTGTATAAACTGCCAGTTACCCGAATGTTACTTTGAAAGCTGGATAAGTCACACACTACGTGTTATAATATGTGCCAACTGTTCTCCCTGGAGCACAGCCTTTCTTTGGAGGTTAAGAGCAGCTCAGCTAACAAATTCCAGGCCTTTTATAAAAACACGAAAGTCTATTGCCTTCTTCAAACGAGTCCGTTACTATCGTCTGTCCTGAGCCAAATGAATACAGCGCACGCACACACACACACACACACATCTTATTTCTTTAGGCCCCATTTCAATATTATCCTTTCATCCAATTTTTTTTTTCAAGTCTGTCTTCAACTAAATATTTGTATGTATTCGTCATCTCTCTCAGCTTGCTACATGCCACGCCCTCTCAACCTACTTGATATCATTATACTAATGATAATTCGTTGCCACTTTTACAAAATGAACGTACTGTAACAAGTTCTCGAAGGTTTTGTTGGCTACCTTTAAGTTATGGTTTTATTGTGCATATGCAGTACGTACGAGATAGATCAAAACTGCATCGGAACACGACGAAGAGAGATTTATTAAGATGTTCCTTGGCCGCGCCACAGCTCAAGCGGTTAGTCGCATGACTTCCCACCGCGGTGGCCCGGGTTCGATCCCGGGTCTGGTTAAGTGGGATTTGTGGTAGACAAAGTGGCGCTGGGGCGGGTTTTCTCCGAGTATTTCGGTTTCCCCTGCCAATCTTCATTCCATCATATTCACCATCATCATAATCACCCGGGGCAGGCTACAATAGGCCAACCAGTGGCCGCCGTGCCGGGTGGACCCAGTTGAACTCCTTCCAATAGCATGGCAGTGGGCGTTCATAACTGGCATTCCAAACGGCGTACAAATATAACAATTCAAATAACCATTATGAATTCACCGGCATCTGCACAACCACTTGTTATTCAAAGAACATATAGGAATCATGTACAAGTTATGTTTCATTTTAAACAAGCTTCAGAGGCTATGAAAAGAGGCCGACGTACACGCAGAGCCAAACTAGGCACTGACCTTAATATTGTTGTGTTGTGACGGTTTTAATAAATAAATTGTATATTATAACACAACAGGATGCATGAATGAAAATTTTTTACCATTGTAGTAATGAAAATGACACTCACGTGAAAGGTCGTCGATGTGTCGGTACAAGTCTGATAGTAGCACTCCGAGTTGTGTGGTAGGATTCCCTTTGACATCAATAGCTTCACGCTCCTCCCGCGGTGTCTGATAGAACGCTTCCAATCCTTGGCTGGCTCACGTCCACTTACTGTCTGGAATTGATTTGGGGTCAACCAAGTTTTCTGGAACAAGATGCAAGCTCCCCTGGATCCTCGACATAAACGCGATAGGTACAGTAATCCTTTATTAGAGCCACACTCAACTTCCAGCACAATATCCTTGCGATCAGCGCTGAGAATTGGATGGATGTACTTTAGTAGATTTTCTTGTCTTCTTTGAACAGTTGCCGGAATTCTTGAAGATGCAGGCTCGTGTGAATGTGTGTAACTCACATTCACATGTCTTTCCAAACCGTGGTTCGCTGTTCGTGTTCCAACAGGCTCATCTAACGTGGTTATCATTTCTGATCCAATAAGTCTGGATTCCTTGCAAGAAGATTCATTTGGAAGTCCCGAAATGTTAACATTTCTTCTGTCCCGTACAAATAATTCTTGATACGCGTTGGAATAGCCATGCAAATACACGTCCAAATCTATTTCACTGGTTCTAAAAGTAAGTATGTTAGTTGAACGTGTTCCACTTTCAGATTTAGAACAATCGTTGTGATCAGCTAATTTGCAGGTTCCCCACATTTCTGAGCTTGTTGCTGTCCTGTGTTAAATATGGAATATATAATAAGGATGTATTTGTTTTTATATAACCACCAAACCTATACACACAGATGTTAGATGTATAATACTATATTTTAATATAATACCGAGTGCAGTAAGATTTACAAACCTGTGACTTAACAAAACTCGAAAACATTGCTCTGAATCTTTGCGATTTAAGTCAGCACCAAGTCATTTCTAAACTTCTTCTCCTGATGGGTTAAAATTAAGTTACTCGTTTTCATTGGACGTGTGTCTATCTTACACTGTTTTACACTATTTCCCGAGATCTCAGAACCGCCAACGTAACAGCTATGGTCTTACTTTAAATGAGTTTCTTGTGGACTAATTATAATGTCAATACATTTTTTAACGATAAACTGAAAATATGAAAACAATACAGTTATGTCTGAAAACGGATACTGGGCTACATGAATTCCCCCAGTATCGAGCACTTCCGATCCGACAGTGAGCTACATAGAGACCAGAGCGGCCAGTTCCTCGTGCACATCATAACCTACCGCAAGATGTCAACTGGACTGAGAAGAAGGAATAGTGACTCCGCAGGAAAGAGACGAGGATTGCATTACACGCTTGTCTATTGAATCTTGGGAAAGTACACAAAAGTTCCTCTTCATTTCAAAAAGAGAGAAGAGGGAACGTCAGAACATTGGAGATTACACAATTGTCACCGTCCTCATTTGTAATCTGTGCTGTCTGTTAAGCTGTAGACGACAGTGGACTGTTACTGTACAGCAAGGCACTGGTTCTAGGTGTTTGTGTTACACAACGTGACACAAATTCTTGCACTACATAACATGTAAGAACGATGTTCTGAAATTGTGTTCTACAAAAATAAAATAATTTACGAGGGCAAAATAAAACTAATTTCCTTAAAAAATTAATTGATTTCTTTATTCCTAAGTTATATAATGAAGTTCTTCGAACTTCGGGGATGGTGTGGGGTAGAAGGTGAGGTTTTTATACCGCGGAATAGGTAAGAATGTGGCCAAACGCAATTCTAGTTTACTTAAAGGTACCAGCCTGCCATTCGTATGGGAAAGACCACGAAACTTCCGACAGAGTAGACGGGAACCCTGCCCAACCTGAACTCGTGTCTCCCGAATTCAGGTCTACGGCCGCTGCAACTACGGACATCATCTTGCTGCAGAGGTAGACAGCCATGTTAGTTTCTTATAGTACGCACGCGGAATCTGAACGCCCGACCTGCGCCATCTCCTGGGCGAGTGAAGAAACATTGCGATCGTCATGCTGTCAGTTCTAGAAATATGACTGTAGTCTAATGAACATGAGCAGCGCACGTGAACACATACTGTTATAATGCTTCCCTCACACATTAAAAAGCTGCATAGTCTAAAAACTATTTTATTATTAATGTACTTGTATAAAATCAAAACGGTTATGTACTGACTTGTGGTATACCGCATATTCACTATATTACAGGATTTCTTCTATTCCAGCAAAATAGTTTTCATACATGTCAATATTTTCTTCTTCTTCTTCTTCTTCTTCTTCTTCTTCTTCTGGGGGCACGCGATAGCGTAGTTGGTTGAGGAAGGTCGCGGGTCAGAGTCCCGATGAGGTGGATTTTTCAATTTATCTAATCCTTTACAGCCGCACTATGGCCCTGGGGTTGACTCAGCCTCTAAAAGAAATGAGTACCAGGAATTTTCCTGAGGGGTAAAGGGCGGCCGGCGGGTAAGGCTGACAGCCTCATCGCCATCTGTGAGCTAATTGTCTAGAGAAAATGTGGGAGCCTCGATGTCTCACAAACCTATGAGCCTTACAGGGATAGCTTTACCTTTTTACATTCTTCTTCTTCTTCTTCACTATTAGACCCACTCCCAGAATTGGGTCCACTCACAGTGCATGCTATTCGGCCAGTTACCTCAGAAATAAAATCATCTCATTCCCAATATTCAGCCTCGGGCTTTTTAAAATGTTTCCCATAGAATTCGGAATCATTTTTTCTTTCACACATTTCATATAATTATTTTTATTCATTGGATGTCAACAGTCATCAGTAAACTGTACTGATTGCCATATAAGCGAAGCATTCACCACAAAACAGTTTTCTCCTCTCGTATCAATTAGGATTATATCCAATTCAGTTCTTTGTTATTTATGTGCTGAGTCAACAGCAACAAGGCCAATTACAGACACAGAATAATGTAGTTACTGGCAATTACATTAAGGGCAAACACAACATAAAGAAAAGAGACAAATTACAGGCAAGCACTGGAGAAAGAAAACACATTAATGCAGAAAATGTGGACAAACAGAAAGACGAAGAGAAATATTCAGAGAACGCAAGAACTAAGAACTAAATAACACAAGAACATTAAGGTTGTGAACAAATATTATTAAATATTTAGGTAGAGTATTATAGACTATGACTGATAGAAACCGCTCCTATTCCAAATACATGGAGATCTTTACACAACGCTTTGGGAGCATAGAAGCACCGGCTAGAAGGGCAGTGTTTGTTAGAGATATAAACAGCAAATTTGAGAAGTCACTAACACTGCGAGTAGGAACACGATAAAAATTAAGCAGTGTTACCAATAGGCCCTTGTGTCTGCCATCACTCCAGGGCTTGTTCCTAGCACGTGAAGACAGAATGTGAGAGAGTTTGGCATCGAGAGACGGATATGCTGAAGTCATAAGGCTCCATACGCGTCATGTGCCGAAACACGAGGCAATGAAATTAATTTGTTATTAGTCTGATGCGCACAAGCCGTGTATAATACCGTACGGCATTTTAAGAGCCATTACAGGCAACAAACGCTCTACTGGCAATGCAGCAGAAATTCTCTGTGACACAAATTTACACAAAATTAAAAAAAAATATTCTTAGGGGATGACAAATAAAACGACGTGCAGAAAACAGGCGCAGTAGCGGTAAAACGGAAAATTAAGTAACCTCAGAAAACAAAATCCAAGAATCGTGAAGCGAGCGGATGCAGGGAATTTCACAGACGAATTCTGTTTCTCTTGCAATGTGCAAATTGGGCACAGCAATGCCACCAAGTGGTAGGAATAGAAATCACACTAATGGTAGGGGGATATGGTTAGCTTCATTAGGTTCCACTGAAGCCGCACTGTTTGAGCCAAGAAACCTTTTACTTCCAAAATAAAAAGAACGAAGGTCATGCGCATCGCAGAATTTCCCCACTGCGGGAAAACCCGTCTTCGTTTTATTTGGATTTCTCATGAGGTCCGAATCTGGAACAGAAGTTCCGAGTGGATAACGGGCGCTCCACATTTTGAGCCATCCACTAATCATGAAGTGCAACAGCAGGCTTCAGGTGGCAACAGATTTATTTTGGGTTATTAAATATGCTCATTAATAGCACTGGTCATAAATGATCGAATGATAAAATAATTGGACAGAATCAGAGAAAGTTTCTGGAGGAGCCCAGGAAAACCATGATAAATCTCAGGAGAGCTTGCTTCAGAGATGAGACTCCGGCCTGAGACCACCGAAAGTTGAATAGGAATTTTACTATGCGCTGGGCCACGAGGTAGTGTAGCTGGTTCAGACACTAAGTCACAAGCCTGAAGGCCGCGGGTTCGATTCCCGATGTCATTCGATTTTTCAATTGGCCTAATCCTTCCAGCAGCACTATGGCCTTGGGGTCGACTCAGCCTCTAACAGAAATGAGTACCAAGGATATTTCTGGGGTAAAGGGTGGCCGGCGCGTAAGGCTGACAGTCTTACTGCCATCTGTGAGCCGATTGTCTAGAAAACGCGGGAGCCTCGACATCTCACAACCCTATGAGCCTTCAAGCTTTACCTTTTATTACTGCACAATACTGTTGGGGTCTGCACTGCCATGAAATTTTATGTTGTTAATATTCTGCCGATCAGAGGCAGGTATTCTCAAATATTAATTGCCATAATGTTTGTTTTACACGCTAGGATGAGCTTATTTCATATTTGATAATTACAGTTCCTCGCCAGGGTAGAGTCAAGACAGTCGCGTTTCAGTGTTTGGTCTCAACGTGATAGCAATTAAGGCATCTGCTGTGATGCAAGAAATCTACCGTATCGACCAGAACAGCCCATTAATTCGTTGGACTGTAGTCTCTAATTAAGACATCATCCCTAAACCAGGCCAGAACCTACCGTATAAACCTATCTACGGCTGTACAGCCCTTTGTTGGGCCTCGGCCTCTTTTTCAGTTTCTTGATATTTTACACAGTCGGTAGGACTCCTTGGACGGGGAATCAGCCCGAAGCAAGGCCGCTACCGACACACAGAATAAACGCACACAAAGACGTCCATGCCTTTGCGTGGGATTCGAACCCACGATCCCAATGTTCGAGCGGGCGAAGACGGTTCATGCCTTAGACCGCGCGGCCACTGGGAACGGCGACTGTGGTTTTCGTTCTTTTAATGATTGGTAATGTAACTGTAGAGCTTCATTTCTTGCAATAATTTGCCTGTAAACCCCTGAAGATGACCAAACTATATAAATATGTTGTTTCAGTTAATAATCTGTTCATTAACTTGTATCTTACATGAGGCAGACGCTTACCGATGAGAATAAATGAAACGGGGAGCTGATTATTCGACAGTGACGTCCAACCTCCGCCTATAGAACATGACTCTGATTGCCCCTTACTTTTATACCACCCGATACACAATAACTATATTAGTTCATTTTGGGCCAGTACATGAATTTCCGGTCCCAAATGTTAGGGTTAGACTTCGCATTTCTTCATCTATACCGATAATTGTGAGTGTGGGTGTGAATCCCATCTCAATTTTATATTTGCAACTCAAAGTTCTCAAGCAAAGGAAATAGTCTGCACACAAAATTATCTTCCGTTGTATGGTTACAACAAAAGCTTAATTATATTTTGAAAGCAAAGGCTGCGTTTTTTCTGCTGTTAAACATAACGGCACAGGCGCTACGGCTCCACAGACTGCGTTGAAACAACGAGAGCAAGTCTGTTCAGGGCGCTCGATTACGAAACACTTTCAAGTTTTGGTGAAGAAGAAGCAATCCATCCTAATATGATAACATTTTCGCGAGAACATCCTGCCAATGTTTAAATCTATTCTCACGTAACACTAACTCCACTGAGCCGAGTCGTTCTTGAAGGGTCGCCAGTCGCTTAGGCATAAGAATTTTCCAACATTGTGTGGAAACCAAATGTTCATTACCGTGTTCACAAGAGCGTTCCACTGGTCCCTATTCTGTGACAGATGAATCCAGTCCATACTCCCATCCTATTCCTCTTGAATCCATTTTAATATTATCCTCTTCTTCCTAGTGGTCTCTTTTCTCGTGGCTTTCCCACCAAAATCCTGTATGCGTTCCTCTTTTCCCCATGCATTCTACATGCTCTGATTATTCCATTTCTGTTGGTGAAGAGTATAGATTATGAAGTTTTACATTATGCAATTTTCTCCAGCCTTGGATTATGTTTTCTGCGAAATATCAGTCCATTATATGCGCTTCTGGCGAATACGAAAATGTCAGGCAAAGATGTATACATTTTAAATATATCAACTGTTTGATTCATGGATTAGTCATCAATGATCTTTCTGCTGCAGAGATTGTATAACTTCAAATTAAAGCGTGAGACAATCATAAATGGTGAGTGTGGATTTTTGAAAGGGGTGATTGTGAGCTGTGCCAAGGTTATATCTCGGCTATGGTCAGGAAAGCCCGAGAGGTGCAGGCACTCTTCACTAAAAATTCTCGGGGAATATCCCGACTCGAATACGTCGTAACAAGTGAGTAAGCTTGAACGATAAAATTTCTAATTTGTATTCGGATAGTGCACAGTTAGAATCTCAGCAGGTGCATCGAATATTCTGAAATTATTCGTGGTTTTCCTCTGTCCCTCTCCTTACAAGCGACAGGACAGTGCCTCAAATTAGATTGTCATTGATGCCTGTCAGATTCTTTTCAATTCATCATCCATCACTTGACGCTATACAGTATGACTTTTGGTAGTATCGTTAAATAAGCCATAGAAACAAAATGGAGCGTTACCACCACAATAAAGTGCTCGTTAAGAATTTGTGTTTTGTAAGTTGCATCCCGTTAAATTACAATATTCAAGGTTTTAGATTAACTGTCACATATACACGTACTTATGTTAAAAAAACTTCTCTTTTTATTCCTAGTCATGCACTACATGTTTCGACCTTAAAATGGTCATTATCATGTTGAACACAGAAAAATAATAAAAATATTCATATTATAGTAAGAAGATTAAAAGAAAATATATAAAACGCCCAGAAATGTGAACTATAATACGTTAGGTAGGATCCGGCCTCATGTTTACATCGGTATACGCATTAATAGTTATGGTGGCAGGTGCTGTCAATTAGCAAATACACTCTCATAAGAATTTGTCAAGTCTGATCTTAATCATTGATTTTAATTTTTATGCGTTCTATATATTATTATTATCATTGTCTTTATTATTTTTGAGTATTACACTCGACGAGGACCGTTTTACGGTCGAAACATACAATGTCTGATCAGGAATAAACGACATTAAGTTTATTCTGCGAGTTTTGTGACGGGTATTCCCACACAAACAGGATGCTATCATATGAAAAGGGGTTTATATTGTCACGTGATGGAGTGACTATAGAGGGGCTTTGGATTGGTAATCAGATTTATTGAGCTCTTAACTCGTGACTACACTTTACAAATCACTGTCACACACAGACTGATGTTCTCAGACACTGCTCTGTTTGGTAGTGGCTTCCTTGTCCACCTGGCAGACACCTTTCATCTGCAGCTCCTGAACTGAACCGGCTTCTAACTGGCGAACTCTCAATGCAAACCGACTCCTTATGTAGCCTCAGCACGGATCGCATAGAAAATACTTCTCTCAGCTGTTCTTCTATTGTTGCATCACGTAGCTATCATCACGGACCCCGTAAAGAATATCACTTCCCAGTTACTCCATTATTGCTTGTTACGAAGCTGTTGTCTAGCAGCAGGTATGTTTGCCGAGCCGTTGCTTAGTAACAGGCATGTTTTCAGAGCCGTTCCCTAGCAATAGCTGACTCTGCTGTCTTCACAGTTCTTGCCTTCAGCAAATATACCACATTATCAGTTACACCTGGCCATTCTGCAGGCTTTAATCTACAAGACTAAAGTAGAGAAATTCAATGAAATTGTTCTATTAAGTTTTGATAAGACAGTCTCTGGCGAATTCTATGATTTGAAGAGTTATATCTTCTGGGCACAACGCCGTGTAGTTCGTTGAACTTCGACTAACGATTCGGAGGAAAATGTCGCCTTCATCTTCAGGATCAAAGAACAAACCAAGCAAGAGACCAGCATGAAGCATGCAACGGGCATAAGGCAGTACCCTTCATAGCCATCGCTGAGAGAACTCCATTAATTGTTTACTGGTGTTCACCGCGTCACGATATTATCACTTCACGAAAGATAGTTAAAGTCAATAATGCGCAAATAAAGGGAAGGCAGAATACGTAAGCCACTCTCTGTCGTCAGCCACAGTTCTCAGTGCAGCCAACATCAGTTCCGAATGACTTTTATTGTTTTTTAATTTTCTTTGTGGTAAATTTCATTCTCAGCTC
Organism: Cryptotermes secundus; assembly: GCF_002891405.2. NCBI lineage: Eukaryota > Metazoa > Arthropoda > Insecta > Blattodea > Kalotermitidae > Cryptotermes > Cryptotermes secundus. Next base: position 1,318,205 of record NW_019726229.1, read on the forward strand.
AAATGTTAAAAATTGACTACTCTGCCTATAGTAACGACATGTGAAAATTGAAGGTGTATCTCCATGCCATAACACGTTTGCATAGCGTGACTAGGTGTGCTTTTTTAATTGCTAGTGGAGTGGGACTAAGTCCCTTGCCCTGCGGCTACTTCTGGGCTATTGTAGCAGCCCCAGATGATAGGTGAGGGTGATTGTGGAGCAATTGGTGGAATGAAGATTGGCAGGGGAAACCGAAGTACTCGGAATAAACCTGCCCCAGCGCCACTTTGTCCACCACAAATCCCACTTGACCAGATCCGTGATCGAACCCGGGCCGCCACAGTGGGAAGCCAGCGACTAACCGCTTGAGCTATGGCGCGGCCCCTAGGTGTACTTTAGCTTCAGTTAAGTGTCTGGATCTTTGGGCGACTTAACAATCTCCAGACTTGGAAAATAAGAAACGTGTCAATATTAGTTCTAATCAACCAAAGAGCTGCTTGTCTTTTCTAAGGTATAGCAACGTGTTTCTCTACTTACAAAGTAATCATATCTGTTAGACTTGTCACGCTTTCTTAAACCATAACATGAACCATTTGCGCTCCTATATCTGTTCAATTTGATCAGACTGAAAGACATTCGTCCTGCAAATGCATAGATTTCTTCTCAATTGATGGACCAGTCCTTCTTTCTGTCACTTTGAATTTAAGTAACATGGCTCTACCCTACATCCTGTTTCTTAGCTTGTTCTTAACTACATAGATTATACAGTGCTGAATGGTATTGTGACTGACACAAAGCTGCAAACTGTGTGGAGGAAGGTATTAGCATGTCTGAGGCCGACATTCATCCTAACGAAGGCTACACGCCGAACATCGACGTTCAGTTTCAGACATTCTGTGGTAAGAATGATGAACACTGCAACCGACGAACATTTCGGTTGAGAGCCTGTCTGTAGGCAATTCAATGTTTCGATAAGTCGACCGCCTCTGTGGTCTAGTGTTCAGAGTTCCTGGCTACAGATTCAGAGGTCACAGGTTAGATTCCCGGCGCTACCAGATTCTCTGAGAAGTAATGGGTCTGGAAAGGAGTTCACTCAGCCTTGTGAGGATAACTGAGGAGCTACTTGAATGGAACAGTAGCGGCTCCGGTCTAGAAAACTGAGATTAACGGCCGAGGGAATCCGTTACGCTGACCACGAGACACAATCTATCAGCAAAAGTTGGCACTAACTTCGCCGACAAGAGGGGTCGCTCGGTCGGTATAGTTCGCTTGCGGACTAAGAGCCACGAATTTTGTTATTTTTATAGGCTGTAATTCTTTGAGTAAGATACAGTCTTGATGTTATTTTATGTCAAGAAATATAAATTGCTAACTAAGTAAATTGATCAGTAAATGCCCGCAATGAACCCGGAATACCGAAATGCGGCACATCTCTCAATAGGAAGTACTGAACCCCCACAAAACATAAAGGAACATAGCATTTTATGTTCGTTTCGGCTCTACCGAGAAATATATTAATCCAGATTTAAGAATTAATCGCGCAAACAGAATGAGCGTCGGTTAACACAATTTCTACACGGCGCCACATCCCAGAAGACGGTATTCTTCATAGCCACCGCAGTGAAAACCTCAAATCTTATACAGAATGAGCGTATTTTGTGTCGTGACTAAAGTTCATATACGAGTCAGAACTGAAGGAAAATCTGTTATGTGCAACTACAAACATTTCCGGAGCAACGAGCAGGGCTACACTCGTTCTTGTTAGTAAGGAAGTTTTGGTGTAAATCTGGCACCTGACAGGGCAAGCCTCGACATAGCTGTTATTTTAGCATACCTAAAAATCAAGGGAGGGGGGGGGGGCGTGTGTGGAAGTCATTCCTGTCCTTCCATCTGTCTGTCTGTCTGTGACCTAGTGTCTGGGCCTAAGCCATTAAACATATTTCTTTAAAGTCCGATATGGGAGACTTTCACCAAATGTTGTGGAACAATTCAGAATTTCAGCCATGTTGATCCAGTATAAAGCCGTGTTTATTTGTACAGCCGAAATTTCACTGATGTGGGTTGTTCCTGGAGTTGTTTATCATCTGTCCTCAATTCGTCTTCTCCTTTGTTATGTACATAGCTGATAATTGATGCACCTGTTTCTGATGCTAACCTAGTTCAGTCGTACAACTCAGGGCTAATTTCAGGGAATATTGCAAGCGATGTCTAAGTGACGTCCGCTCAAGACAGGATAGCGCAGAAGAAACACTGATATATTTGTTAGTATGTGAATTATTATTATTATTATTATGATCAAAAAGAAATTTAAACAATGTAATATTACTAATTATATCATAACTATTATGACCAATTGAGCAGCTTCAGAAATTGTTGGTTCACTTGTCTTTTATGTAATTTAATATATGACACTTAAACCCCATTTGCGACCCTATTAAGGTTGACGAACGAGCAGCGGAATAGAGATTTCTTAATATTCGAATTTGAAATTAAATTTAAATATCTGATTGGATCCTTTTCAACGATAAAGACTGGTAGAGGATCACTCTTTATCACGGGAGACACATAATATGCTTCACCTTTTCCCTTCTAGCTCTTTGATTATTGAAGTCAGAATGTCCGGTTACATTTGGGATTATAGATGGACCTCTCCATATAACCCATAAACCCGTTCCACAGATTTTGTTGTGATTAAGTGTCCATGATTCCACCAAATATTGTTGGGCATTTCCGATTTTCGGCCATACTGAAAAAAATCCGTGGCCTTTAGTCCGCAAGCGAACTATACCAACCGAGCGACCGCCGCTTGTCTGCGAAGTTAGTGCCAACTTTTGCTGATAGAGGGTGCGGCGTGGTCAGCGCAAAGGATTCCCACGGCCGTTAATTTCGGTTTTCTAGACCGGCGCCGTTATTTTCCACTCAAGTAGCGCCTCAGTTTTCTTCGCGAGGCTGAGTGTACCCCGTTCCAGACCAACTACTACTCACAAAATCTGGTAGCACCTGGAATAGAATCCGGAACCTCTGGATTTGTGGCCAGGAATTCTGACCACTAGACCACAGAGGCGGCCTTCGGCCATACTGAACCACAATTGATCCGATTTATACAAGGATGTAAACTGGTTTTTGTGAGTATTCCGTAAACCGTTTACGGGTTTACCTGAAATTTAATATAGGAGACTTCCATCATATTTTATCGGGCAGCTACTGCCAGTCATGTTTATCCAAGATAAGCATAGTTTGCATAAGGCCATATGTGAACTTTTCCTTTCATCTCGTGAACACTTATGTAGGAACTGCTGAAATTTGACATGAGAAGTTTCCAGTAATTTCATCATAACCATGCTGAGTAACCTCAATGAAATTGCTAGAAGGCCTTTGTATTTTTTTTGTGTGTTTCTTTACGGAACCGGTCTAGAAAACCGAAATTAACGGCCGTGGGGATTCGTTGCGCTGACCACGCGGCATCCTCTATCCGCTAAAGTTATCACTAACTTCACCGACAAGCGGCGGTCGCTCGGTCGGCATAGTTCGCTTGCGGGCTAAAACCACGGCGTTTGTTTTTTGTTTCATTACGGATTACGACAATCTTTTTTCTTCCGGAAATATCGTTTCCTAACGTAACTAATTCTACTGATAATAATCCTTCTGAAATATATAATTACTCAGTCATGTATTTTCCAGCCTCTTATTAAACTATAAATTTTTCACTGTATTCAAAGGAACCCGTCCTCCCTAACCTAAAGAAAAAGCTTGTTGGAGAATTTTGGGACCCTTCCGCAGAAATATTGAGAGATTTGTTTCAATTACTCATTTCGCAACTGAAAGATCCATGCTACATTGTTAAAAACTGTGCGTTATACAGGACCGGTCACGGTAGCCGAGCGATCTAAGGCACGTACTGTCTTCGCTCGCTCGGAAGCCGGGATCGTGGGTTCGAATCCCACACAATGTATGAATATTTGGTGTACGTATGCGTTTATTCTGTGTTTGTGTTGTCCTGTGTTTAGGTAGCGGCCTTGCTACGAGCTGATCTCCCGTCCTACCATCTGTAAAATGATCATGAAACTGAGAAATCACGCTATGCTCCAAAGTGGGAGCAAGAAGAGAGGGGAAAAAAAAGTTACACAGGAAGCAAAATACAAGCATGCGCAGTCGCTTTGTCCCTGTTCAAAATATTGATTATTCTGGAAACAGTGCGCACCGCCCCAGTAACATATAGGCATACGTTCCTCTTATTGTCTCACGTACTTATCTGTATATGGAGGCAGAGAAGGGTAGATAGGTGACGGTGAGCACTGCAATTCTGTGCTCTGACGTATTTCAAGCTGGTTACACTCTTTGAATACGTAATAATGCAATGAAGCAGGCGAGTGGCAGCTGTGGATATAGATTGCTGCATATGTGGTTCTTAAATGCCTTGTAAAACAATTTAGATAGGTCTTGGACATGGCTACTTCCGCTCTGCCACCACTGCATTTGAGTCTACAGCAGACCTGAAGTTCATGTTATATATGTGTACGCGGCTTTCTTTATATGTAAATACGGAAACGCGCATATAAATAGCTCTGTTCTGTTTAAATATATGTAGTGAATGCAAGATTTCATCAATGAAGATATGAAAACATATGTGTTGTGATTCACGGCTTAATCCCAGTGTTGTAAAACGAATATTGATAAGTTACATGTTTATATCGTTAATACGAAGTCATTGATTGAATATTTATCTATGTTTACAGTTATTTCTCGTTAGCTGATACATAAACTTCACTAAAACGATGTAACTATTCCCACAGTGATATATGGAATTGTGTAACTTTCTCATATTTGTGCGATTTCCCTGCATCATTTTCACAACGTGACAATGTGACAAATTTGCAAGAATTGCGTTAAGTGGTTACTGACAATCTGTCTGAAACAGTATGGTTCCTAAACATAATGGATCAACTGTCCTTGTAGGCGTGTCTCTGTTTTCACTTTTGTTAGCTCTCAGTGTCTACTACGTTGTGGACAACATTGCAAGACCCTCTGACGACACAGCACATGGCAACTATTTAACTGAACAAAACAGTGAATCTTCAGGAAAGCAAAAGATAATGCACCCGCTAACAGAAATATTGTATCAACAATTATTTCAAAAGAAACCTCTTGGAGTATGTCCTGTCTATTTAACAAAGATTTGTAGGTGGAAGATATACAAACATGAAGACAACGAAACAACAGAAGAAAAAATTTATAAAAACACAACGAAAGACAAACTAAAAGAGTTTAATAGTATAATTAGATTATGTCAAGTGTTTGGACTTATAAAATATCAAGACGTTTGCTTTTATGTTCAGAACAGTTTTTTCCAAGTTATTCCAGCCAGTCGAAAGGCTTCTCAAATATTACAGGATTGTGCTTATATAAATAATAATGGTTATCCTTGTGTCGTAAGGAGCAACACTGAATCTCAGTATCTCGCCCCACGAAATGTTTGTGTTTCTGACAGCGCAACTGCCATCAATGTGCTTACTAAACGCTGTAGGTTTAGAACAGAGACATACCGCAACAACAGCGAGTTCATGCCGCTTGAAGATTTCATTTACGAAGTGGAAAACTACAGTTACAGAAATGAATATGGAGGTAAGAAGGGCGAAATTTCGGCCGAAGGCGCAAATGATAACAATCAGCAGTATAAATCTGGAAGCAACAAGACGAAGACGGGTACCAGTGCTACGACTGTTGTCTGCCATATATTGCTGGCAGCTCTGCTCGTAGCTTCTGCTTCTGTGGCTTTGTTTGAAGTCTGCAGAGATCGTCTAGGTGACAAAAAGGTAATTAACATCGTGGTTAAATTCGCATCGTTGGAATTCCTTGTTATCTAATATGTTCCGTTTATCAACAATAGCAGAACACTTTCTGTTTTCTTCGTGGGTGAGTAAAAATAACAATTTTAGTCCTAAAATTTAGTAGTTTGACTTTTTACTTTAGAAAGTTGGTGCCTACTTTCATGGTTACTTTTTGCCTACTTTATTTATTTTGCATAAATAAAAGTAGGGTTGAACGGAGTTCATGGATGTAGGCCTAGGCCCACTGGGGCTGTAGTGCCAAGGAAAAAAAAAAGTAGGATTATGAGATCATCTTCCTGACTGTGTGTGTGTGTGTGTGTGTGTGTGTGTGTGTGTGTGCGCGCGCGCGCCTGCATGGACCAAATACAAGGGAAGTGATGTAGGAAAATCTAAAGACATGTAGGAATTTAATTAATCAATTTAAAAAGAAATTTCTCAGGATTATCAGACAGCATCCGTACCGGCGTACTGCGTCTTGTGCTCATTAGGTAGAACATTTCGACTTTCGTCTGTTAAAGTCTTGCATTTATCAGAGTAGCTGATGTAATTGGAGCCGACGAATGTCTTACGGACACGAAAGAACGGAAATAGGATAACGTTCCAAGGCTGAACACGGTGATATTAATTCCGAATACTATCCCTTGCTTTCTAGTTAACCGTCAGAACAGCACTTTTACAGTAGAACGCCGATCATCCGAATTGCCAATTAACCGACTCACCACAACCACGCTTCTTACACAGAAACGCTTGAGAAACTTATCAGCTGGATAAAGATTTTCGTTTAATAAACAAACACCATTGTTGGACTTCATCAAATACAATATTTTAAAATATTGATTTATAATTAAATGTAATAACTGTTCATGTGTCACCTGCTTTAACTCTTTTTAGAAGTTATTAATATAATAGTACAGTGTATTGTAACAGTGTTTTGTTGTGGATAAGGCTTTAATCCAATTGCCAGAATTTTCTATTATCTGAACCACCTTCGTCGCTAATTATTTTTGGTACTGTGATTGGTGTTCCGAGCGGTCTAAGGCATGTACTATCTTCGGTCGCTTGGAAACCGGGATCGTGGGTTCGAATCCCACTCAGGGCATGTATGTTTAATTTGTGTGCGTGCGTTTTTCTGTGTTTGTGTACAGGTAGAGGCCTTGTGACGAGCTGATCACCCGGCCAAGGTGTCCTACCGAATGTGTAAGATCTAGAAAAACCGAAGTGAACGGAGAAGTTCATGGAGGTAGGCTTAGGCCCACCGGGGCTGTAGTGCCAAAGAAAAAAAATTGTTGTTCCACTGTGCTTGAATATTTGTTTGAAACTCTAAATTTGTGAAAGATTGCTAGAAAAATATACGTTCAGTTGCGACAGAACCTTATTCTATAAACTCAGTTATATGGCCATAATTAGTACCACAATATGCAACGATTGACTTTTTTTAGCTCGATCATCAACCTATTGTCTTCTGTACAAAACTATCCCACCATCTCAGTCAAATAGGTAATGGCATGCTAATAAATAAGATTGAGTTTCGTGGAACTCTGTATTTTAAAATGGGGGAAAGGCATCAGATATTAGAAGTTCCTAGATTCGAACCTGCATCCATTTAAATTGACGTTATAAACATCTATCCTGTGGTCTTCTGGGTTACGACACAGAACACTCTTTTAGCAGGCTACATGATTGACAGCCTGGAAGACCACAGAGAATCTAACAACAACTGTCTGATGTATAGTCATTTCTCGATTTACGCGGAAGATGCCCCCATGAAAACGCAGCGTAAATTAGAAGAGAAATCAAGACTTAATATTCTACAAGATTTTTATAAAAGTTGGGGATGCGTGAATGGGCCACACAGAGGATTATGGATATGTATTCATCTGAAATGTTTTATTGAGTTTGTTATTTTATTTTAGGGATCACTTTAAGATTTTATACCAGTGTTCCGCGCAGCTGTATCCACGTTGCTTCTGTTGTCTTCAACGACATTCAGTCGTCGGCCATATTGCCTGTTACTGATCACGTGATCGCGATAAAGTGAGAAATAATACGATATGAATTAAGAATTTTCCCCTTACTGATCACGTAATAGGACCAAAAATTAGAGCTACGACATAAATTACGAAATAATGTATGTTCTTCAAACGTCTTAAACTGAAATCGCATGAAAATAAGAGGCGTAAACCAAGAAATGACTAAGTAAAATTGGGAGCGGTCATTCTGCGTTAAGAATCCGTGGTAGTGCCATAACTACGCTTCAAAACCTCGCTTTAGGTAAACATATCAGGGCATGTACGTATGAATACTGGTATGTCTGCTTTTGAGACGAAAGGTGAGTGGGATACGCTGTCAATACATTTTATATATTTTTTTGACATGACAGAACCCGGTCTGTCATGATCCACATTCTTGCTTTCAATAAAATCATAGTTATATCTTTCTTAATTTATTATGTAAGTTTATAATTACTCTTCATATAAGTACTAAGAACAAAGTCTGAAGCAAACCAAATCCAAATTTGTGACTTATGACGTTGTTCAAGAAAAATTGACCCATATTCTTTCAGCATAGCTTTCAGAAGATAAGCCAAGCCTCAACTTAGGTGCTAAGTTTGAAATTCTATCCTGTAAAAATTTGTGTTTATTCCCAAACCCGCTTTACACATCCTCACAAAGAGATCGTAATTTGGGTTGAAATGTAGCTAGAGGGACATTTTGGATATTTTGTATTGCGTTGCATGTAGTTTGGACAACAATCCATTATCGGTGATGGTAGGATCAACGCCACTGGAGGCCGCTCCTTCTTGCTGGACAACCGGCGCTGCTCATTGGTCGACCTAACTGTGAGCCGGCACGCCAGACGGGAATCGGCCCAGCACCAACAGCAGGTGATTCAACAGGATTGCAGTAACAACAATGCAGGACCGTCTGTGGCCCAACGACGCCCACAGACGAAACTTCTAGGCAAGTGTCTGCATTAAGTGTCCTGTCCTTTTGAATTTTTCGTCTCCCTAGCTATTTGACGAATCTCTTATAACATTCCTACGGCAGATCAACATTTAAAGCAAACGGATGAAATTCTTCTAGGCCATCTTCACTTTACGTGAAAGTAATATCGTAGGGCTCTGATATTGGACTTTATCTAAGTCTTCTTCTTCTATGGCGCTTTATTTAGTTTTTGTTCCTTTAATGCTTCTTCAAATTCTTCCTTTGTTGGAGGCTCTATTATCTCTTCCTCTTCCCCTTCTCCATCATCTGTATTTTCTTCTTCATTGTCCTCGTTATCTTCCATATTCTGATTTTGATTTAATAATTGTTCAAAATATTCTTTCCATGTAATTTATTAGAAGCCCTTTTTTGTCTCGGATAAATTCTGTTTTTGGTTTGAAACCTTCTTTCATACATTTGATTCGACCAAAGGCATTTTTTTGTTTTGTTATTTTTGAAGTCTTCTTCCAGTTGCAGTAATTGCTCCTTTAGAAAGGCCCGTTTCTTTTTCCTGCAAATCTTGTCTGCTTTCCTTCTTGCTTCTTTATACGCCTTATTCCTTGCTCTTGTTGGTCTTTCCATATATTCCATATATTTCTTATTCTTGAGGTTTATACTCTCCCTACATTCCTCGTCGAACCATTCTCTATTATCCTGTTTCTCTAGATATCCCAGAGTCCTCTCGGCTTCTGTAATTGTTGCGGTTTTAAAATCTACCCATATCCCTTCTACCGTTACTTCTTTATTTGCTCTATTGTCATTAATTTATTTAATTTTATTTTGAAATGTTTCTCTCTTATCACTCGCCGTAATTTTGTCAATATTAAATTTCTTACATTTCTCATAATGCTTAGATCTTTGACAACTTATTTTACATCTGTATTTAACCTGTACTAAATAATGATCACTATCACAGTTGGCCCCTCTTAATGTTCTTACGTCCAGGATATTCGTCGCCTTTATCTAAGTCACTACTACGTAAATTTGTCCGCCAATCACAACAATTCTACACTTCCAGTGAATAACCGATATGCTCGAATTTCGATAAAATCAGTTAGTTTATTAAGATGTTATTTTTTGCTACAAATACAAGTAGGCGTTTACAAACAGCAAAATAAATATGCGTTAGTTACTGGACTGCGTGTCGCAATGAATCCATTGTTATAAGTCTCATCATGAACAAGTTTTACATGGCATTACAATGTTAAATATGCTGAAATACATACCTAAATTAATAAAACTTTTTTTTTAATTTGTCTTTCTAAAAATTATACTAATATATATAGGTGAGTTATGGGTGAAATGGAGTAGGGCGAGTGGTGAATGTTTTCGAATGTTGTCCTTTATTGGGAAGTGGGTGTTATATGAGTTTGTATTGCTGGTGCAAATAGTAGTGGCATGTGTATTGTTTTGGAGGAAAATGGGGTATTTCAAAAATTTTTCGATCCTTTGGTATACTATCGAATATTATTCGAGTATGCGTTGTCAGTATCGACGGCCTCGTCCTGTCTTGTTTTTTGGGTGGTCTGTGATTTTAGGCGTTCTGTGGTGTACTCATTGGTCGTATTCCTATCTGTTGTTCTTTACTGGTATGCTTTTACATACTGGAGGTTTTGTTTATGTTACTTTTTCCTGTTTCTCATTGATATGTAGTTTCGTTACTTCTGTTGATATGGTGTTGTACCCCTTGTGTTGTTGGGAAAGGGGGCAGAACACATCAGTAGAAGCAAGGAAACTACATTTTTGCTAAACTATAAAAATCTAGTTACTATAGGATTCTGACGATGGTGTATAACACACTGATATGTTGGGATTTTGGACTTTATCCNATAAAAATCTATACTAAAGTTCTTGTTCCTCATTTTATTTTGGAATAAGACATTTCTCGTGGGCATTAATATTTCACAATCATTAATAATTTAAAATAGGAAATCCATTCCTAAGCAAGCAAGCACAGATTCTTATTCACATTACTATTATGAATATTATATATATTGTCTGAAATTACCCTTCTTCGATAATTTTTGTCAGGAATTATGTGAAGTGTGAAACTCAAGGCTACAGCCAAAGTTCCAGGTACTGATGTCTGACACTTCCAATTTGACCCATAAATCCTCCTCCTTATTTCACATATTTACCAAGAACATACTTTTCCAGGTGATCGACCACCACCACTATTACGTCGGAGCTCATTTCCTGTCCACATAGGAGCTGCTGCTTCAATCACCCATCACTCTTTCACACCCAAAGAGCGTGTTCCAACTCCCAGTGGAACAGCAACACCTACCAAACCCTCATCAAGGAAGGCTTCAGTGGACGGAAGTGAAGGTGACTCTTCACCAGACATGGGGAAGCGAAGAGTTAGGTTCCTAAGAAGGTACTGAAGCTTGAATGAAATATGTCAGATATATAGCATGAAGAACGTTCTTGCAGGACCAATGCCTGTGAGTCTACCTAATGCATCTGAAAGGACTGCTTCTTTACTTGTACCCAATCCAATTCTGCTGTGAGGTAAAAAGTGTCATACATGCTATTAACTTAATTGTCAACAGTGGTACTGAATAAATTTATTAATATTCCAATTATTGCCATTAGGTTTGCCTTCTCCTTTATATATGCCCTTATGGCACATAACTCTCCCCATACACCCAGTGCACTTCCAGAGACTGAAACTTGGTTTCGTCCTTGGGCTCTAACATACACCCCTGCTCTAGCACATGTCCTAGTATTGGATGTATCCGTACATTATATGTCCTGTCCTATCAAATATGTCTTATAAATGGAAAAAAAAGTATTTCAGCAATCAATCCATAGCCTAAATGCGAAATACCCTATTATTATTCCAAAACACAATCTATTTGAACATATTTAAGGCATACCATTAATGCAGCATAACCAGACTATAGAAATGCAATAAATACAATTAATCCTTGTGATAATCTTTAAAAGCCCACAATACATAAGAAACCAGATTGTAAACGTGTACAGCATACATTTAACAGGGACTATAAATTATACAATTAAGATCATGTTGGACTCTTCCTTAAATAATAAACTCAAATACAACTCTTACCTATTAGATGATATTTATTCAGATTGGTAAGATGTTAAAAGTATAGACATACAGAATGAATAAACGGTTAATTTTAAGGATTCGCTGTTCACTGTTATTACACACTCCAAAAAAATATTAAATAGACCTGTACATAAAATACACAATTTAAGTTTGTATTGTAATACACCATCACATTAAAGAAAAAAACAAATATGATTTCAACACAATCCAAACTCAATAACGGCTTTCTATTGCTTTTCCGCTCAATTACAATTGTATTAAGGAGAAGACTATTCAATATTAAATTTTGGAAATGCATGCGTAGCACCCCTTTGGTTCAATTATCTCGAGAATCTTAAGATTTGTGGAAATGATGTATCGGGTATAAAATGACTTTCATTTTTCGTTATAACTTACGGACAAAATATTCCTCTCTCCAGTAAATATTTGGCGAGATTAGCTGGAGATACGCACAGAAACGCATGGAGGTCCTTATGCAAGGTTTCTGCTAACCTTGCCCGATCTGAATAAAAATTGAAAAGGACCGGCATTTTTTTTTTTTGGTATGAAATTGTATGAATACGTCCAGCGGTTTTATACTGACAGATCGGGCGATCTAACTATATGCGCTGCACAATAGTGACTGTGTAACAGTAATCTCAACTGTTGATGTTGATGATGATGATGATTATGATGTAATGTTATTTCTGTTTTTTTGTGCTGAACTCTTTCTGAAATGAGTCACTGTGAAGCTGCTGAGTGT
>NW_019726229.1:1330913-1496563 GCF_002891405.2 Cryptotermes secundus
TACGGGTAGTACAGCACTAACCCTGATCTACACACTTTACGGCTCACCGTTACATACACACTAGGGTTCTCAGTCTTCCCTAGCCTTATCCTGGCAAAGGATTTATAACCGTCTCATTGTGGCTTCAAATCACAAATGAAGTCTTCTTTGCAGAGTCTAATTCATTTCTTCTCAGTCATCTTCGACTGCCGTCTCCTGAGCTCGACCCAATTCTCGGCAACAACTAACTCGAACGACCTTCTTTTTCTCTTTATAACTTCGCGGCACGGACCACGCAGAAAACACAACCTCTCTGTTGTTGAAAAAATCTTGTCTATTGATCCGTTAAATAGCAATGAACGTCCTACTGTTGCACCTGTACGCTTCCGCGGAAATGTTTTTACCTAGTCGTTGCCTAGCAATGGTTCTGTACATCAGAATATCATTGTTTTCTCATGATATACTAAATATCGCATGAATGCCAACGTTGACAGAGCATATCTCTAAGAACATTACCAAACCAACTATTTCACTATTTGTATCGGACTTTTATTCTGTATTTTGTATTAACCATTTATACTGTGTGAGAAGCACGATAATTAACACAACAAAATTAGCGTAAAAGTACATAATATATGTGATTATTTTGTGATAATTTACATACAAGCTTGCGTCATACTGCCAATAATTAAGTAAAGCTCTTATTATTAAATGTACTTCCGCGGTAACGTAGTTAGTTGAAGCACTATGCTACAAGCCGGAAGGTCGTGGGTTCAAGTCCCGATGAGGTCACTGGATTTTTTTCAATCTACCTAATCCTTCCAGCCGCACTATGACCCTGGGGTTGAGTCAGCCTCTAACAGAAATGAGTACCAGGAATATTCTTGGAATGTTTTGGGGGGTACAGGGCGGCCGGCGCGTAGGGCTGACAACCTTACCACCATCTTTGAGCCTATTGTCTAGAAAATGTGAGAACCTCAACGTCTCACAACCCTATTGGCCTCCGTGGTCTGTTACTGGGATAGCTTTACTTTTACTTTTTTACTTTACCTCGAAGCATAATGAATCAATGATTTTTGTAGCTTATTATTTTTATATATATTACATCAATGTGTTCTCTACTAATAAGCAATGTGATCTCGAGATTAATAGGTAATTGAAATGTACTGTGGTATACAAACAGAATTTCGATCATTGTGCATTTTTCTTTGTGCACTGAATACTAGAATTTCAACATGTGGAATGTAGCATAAATTCTGGAGTTCCTGTAACACAAAATACCGCTTTCAGTGGTCTGTTGTAAGAGTATAAATATTAGTGATATTTGTCTTTTGAAATAATTTTTAAATATGACATTTTTATGTATTTGTAAATACAATAAAATATAAAAATGGCATTCCCATATAGCATTAATACGCAGATGAAGAATGCCGTATTCTGGGATGTGGCGCCGCGTAAATCCCAAAAGACGGCATTTTTCATAGTGACCGCTGTGAAAACCTGAAATTCTGCAACACACAGATACGTTTCTTATGAATATTGCCACGTTATATGCGTAAGATTACCTAACAAGGAGCACTATTTGTATGGAACACAGGCTCGTCAATATTGGCATCAAAACACGCAAATGGGAGCAAAGTTTCCCATGAAGGAATCGAGATTCTCACAGCGATGTTTTCAAAGAGTTCAAACTTCAGGGATATAACGCCGCGAAACCTGTACAGTCCGCGCTGTGCTTACTGCCTGCATAATTTTGGTTTGCTTGGCTTGCTCTTCTTCCTTGATAGATAGGGGTCGCGTGTTCCTCCGAAACGTCAATTCTCTTTCTACGGATTACACTTGGTTATGTCCCAGAAGATGACCGCCTCTGTGGTCCAGTGGTCAGAGTTCCTGGCTACAGATCCAGAGGTACCGGGCTCGATTCCCAGCGCTACCAGATTTTCTGAGAAGTAGTGGGTCTAGAACGGGGTCCACTCAGCCTCGTGTGGATAACTGAGGAGATATTTCAAGAAATATCAGCTCCAGTCTAGAAGACCGAAATTAACGGCCGTGGGGATTCGTTGTGCTGACTGCGCGACACCCTCTATCCGCTAAAATTGGCACTAACTTCACCGACAAGCGGCGGTCGCTCGGTCGGTACAGTTCGCTTGCGGACTAAAGCCACGAAGTGTTGTTATATCCCAGAAGATAGAACTCTTCAAAGTTTCCCACGCTGATATATCAACCCTTAAAATCATAATAGATGTTGGCACAGAAGCTTGCAGTAGGAACCATTCTAAAACCCTGTATTATCCATAACATAAGTGAAATTTATTATCACTTTAATGTGTTTCAATGTCATGTTCTCTTACATAATGTATGTTCAGTATATCTATGCATTCACGATCCTATGCAGAAAATGGATTGCATCTCATTCTGTGATTGAGCCAGTGGTGGAGTGTGGCTTAAGGGGTCAGTAAAATCCCAAGGAAGAAAGAGGTTATGAAAATGTCGGAGACTGAGTATACAGTATATGTACATCGTACAAGACAGCTATGAGAATTTAGCTGAATGTTAATTAAGTTAAAGAATAAAGGAGGAAGGAAATAGAAACTAAGAAATTATGATTAACGAATACTGAGCTTTTTTCCTCTTATTATTTATCTTGTACGTTCATTCAAAGCGGAGAATTTTTTTGTGAAAATATCTGTCACAGAGGCAAATTCCTAAATCTTGAAGATGTTTCTACTCAGCTCTCCCGAGTCTTCGTGCTGTACAGGCAAGTGTGGAAACTCTTCAGAGCTTATAATGAACGCTCAAAGGATGCACTGCTTATTTGCATGGTTAATAAGAAGGCAGCTAATTTTGTGAGTTCTAATAATGTCATTCTCACAGTTGAAGCGATAAAATATTTGAACAGGTCTCAAAAATTATTTCATAAAAATATTCCTCCGACAAATTATAACAGAAATTTCAGTTTTCAGAAGAAGGTAATCAAAATGTTGTTCGCATAATTTCAATAATGACTAATAAGCATTAATTGGAAAATTTTCAGAGTAACGTTTATATTTTCCAAAGGCATGACGTGAAATAAACCTCAGTGTGAGAATTTGTCTATTATTCCACAGTACTGCAGACGCTATCTTACAGTTCTTTTATCTTTTAGCCCGAATTCTGAGTGTTCTTTATTTACCCACCAGAAGCTCCCACTTTCTCACCAAACCACTTCAAATGATTGAGCTTCTCAGTTAACAACAATTTTGAAATTCTTCCACATTTTGGAACAATAATCGATGTCATTGTTTTTAGTCTGCACAATTTTCATTTCCTTTCGGCTTATAGCAGTAAAGTAAAGTAAGTAAAAATTAAGGTATCCTTGTAACAGGCCGTGGAGGCCCATAGGGTTGTGAGACGTCGAGGGTCCCACATTTTCTAGACAATCGGCTCATAGATGGCGGCAAGGTTGTCAGCCCTACGCGCCGGCTGCGCTTTACCCCCAAGAATATTGGAAGAGTATTCCTGCTACTCATTTCTGTTAGAGGCTGAGTCGATCCCAGGGTCATAATGAGGCTGGAAGGATTAAGTAATTTGCAAAAAATTCCAATGACCTCATCGGGACTTGAAACCGCGACCTTCCGGCTTGTAGCATAGTGCCTCAACCAACTACGCTACCGAGTATAGCAGTACTCTTGAAAATATGTTCGAATAAAAACATGGGTCAACATCTTGAAGAATATCACGACATAACTGAGCAGAAATATGAGTTCTCGCTGGCCCTTGCTTGTTTCAGTTTCCAGCATGCTCGCAAAGCACGAGAGCAAATGCGCTAACCTTTTCTCTTTTGGGCCTCCTGTAGCTTGGAATGTCCCTTAAAGCCTGAACTATATCATGTCTCTTCTAATTGTCCATGCTCCCAGAAACGGCTGGCGTAAGCCAAGAGGAAATGACTATCAAGCCTAGCATTGGCTGGATGGAGGTGGCAGATTATTATTATTATTATTATATTTTTATTATTCTTACTGGGGTGAGACTGAGTCCACCTGACACTGCGGCCACTACTGACCTATTGTACCAGCCACACATGATAGATGATAGTGATTGTGGAGCATCGGCGGAATGAAGATTGGCAGGGGAAACAGAATTATTCGGAGAAAGCCTACCCCACTGCCACTTTGTCCCCAACATAACCCACATGACCAGACCCAGGTTCGAAACTGGGCCGCCGCGGTGTACGTACTAGTACGTACTGTAATGCCTGACTTTTGAACAAATGTTGTTAGGCAAGACACATTTGAAGGCGGTTTATTTTGTCTTTTCTTGAACTGACTTAGCAAGATATTTAACTGCCGAATGTGGTCTGTACCACAGCGCATCTTAATATAGTATTCTTTAAAATAAAAGATTTTTCCATTGCAGACGAGTTAAACCACAATGTCTTAAAATGAAACAACGAAGTAGTACTCACTCCACTTACATGTGGTTAGGCAAGGTATCCGTCAACACAACAAGAGTGTTAAGGTAAACGTAAAGCTGTCCCTGTGCTTGACTAATTAAGCACTACGCCACGAAGACGTTTGAGGAAGTGGATGTATAGATCCATATTTTCTTGATCTCGGGACTAGCTGGAGGTTAGTGGTCAGTTTCACGCCCCAACCGCTTTTCCCCCGGGGAAAGAGACCCCGGTACCCATTGGATAGGAGGTTGGGTTGACCCCAAAGCCGGTCTGGACGTCGTACAAAAGAGAACATTCTAGACTCTACCGGGATTCGAACTCCGAACCCTCGGTCTTCCAGCCCGTATCCAGTCACTATACCGTCTAGGCTATCCAGGATCCTGACAAAAAAGTGGTTTCACAATAGAATCCATACCTCATGGATTGAATTTTATTGTTTATCGGTACATATTTCGTTCCCATGTGACCATCATCAGGCATTATATATATATTTATTCACATCCTGTATATATGTAATACGACAAGGTTAATGGAACTCCCGATTTGAATCTATATTTTGGTGCAACGCGTCCATATTATAATAGTTATATAAAGTTGTAAGAGTTGAAGTTGTGCCTTGTGTTATGATGAGAATTATAATATTAAACACGTTAAAATATCAGAAAGTATACAAGAAATCTGTACTTAAAAATGTTGGTGTATAACGTTACATTGAAGATGGACCACTGAGGTCTAAGTGCAAGGGCCGAGAAGGCCTACCCCTTCATACATACATACATGTTACATTGAAGTTAATTAATATGTTAAAATATATCGTGTATTAAAAATACTTACTTATTTTGAAACTTGCGATTTTAATCAGCCATTTTTCTCCTCTTGACATCAACCATAGTAGGTGTTGAAACTTTATTTAGAAAACGTAAAAGAAAAACGTTAACGCACTTAGTGGCACGCACGCACGCACTACCAACAGGACAAACATAACCCATTCAAACGGCTTGCAACTTCATGTCCTACACGTCCAATAGCTTACTTGTCAACAACTCCCTCTCTGTCGCTCTCTATGTCAGACGATGCACGTGATTGAGAACATTCGTAGACGCACGGCGCAAGAACGAGAAACACATGACTAACTACAGAATTAAATACCTGGATAATTATTTTTATAGGAGTTACAACTTTTCTTTGAGTTATATCGTAATTTAAATATGTGAATTTTGTTATAAGTAATATAGCGTAAAATGAGTTTAATATTATTTTTACATTTTTATGGGATTACTGTTTACCGACTCTGATATTTTTAGTTTCCTATAAAAAAGTTTGATCATGGGCCGCACGGTGAAGATAGGCATGCAGCGAGTTGACCATCACTGGCCTAATTTTTTTCTTTCAAAATTGAAATCTAAAAGAGGATATAATAATAGTTACCATTCATTACAATGTAACTGAAAAGACTAAACGGGAAGTAATGTTGACAGAGCATGACTTGCACTGGGTTTGAAGCTTACTCAATCTACGTAAATCTTCAATGGAAAAAGCTGTGCTTGGGCAGGTTATCTTGGGGCCCTGCCATTTATTCCAGAGAAGTTTAGATTAGTAGGTCATTAAAGCAGCATATCTAAAATATAGTTGATAGTATCATTAAACAAACTTGAAATCTTTCAATAATTGACTCCAACTGCTGCTGGTATTGGAAATTTAATGTATGACTACAAGCAGTAATATCACGTAAGGCGTGTTTTATTTTATTGATTCAGAATATTCTGTGCCGAATTGCAATGATTCAACTGACTTCACTGAATTGGCAGTCTCAAATGCTGCGCGTTTTGGTCTCTATGGTTCACAACGTCAACAAAGAAGGTATTTCAGTTAAAGAAACTTCAAATTAACGATGCAAGCAGCGAACTCTAAATGACAACATTTCTAACGTTTCTGTTCTTCATAACCAACTGATGCGAAAACAAAATAACAGAATAACACTATGGATCCGAAACGTCAGTTGACTTCCAATGGAAAACATGGCGTTATATTCCAGACGACAAAACTCTTCATAACCACTGTTCTCAGAACCTCAAATCCTATAATTTAGATCATATTATTCATGGAGATCCGGCCTACAAAACCGAAATTAACGACCGTGTGGATTCGTTGCGCTGACCACGCGACACCCTCTATTCGCTAAAGTTGGTACCAACTTCGTTGACAAGCGGCGGTCGCTCGGTCGGTATAGTTCGCTTGCGGGATAAAAACACGGAGTTTGTTTTTTATTCATGGAGATAAATTAAAACGAAATTATCTAACGAATATCACTGATTATGAACTCCCTTGAAAAGTAGATATTTACTCTGATGATGAAGACATTTACATGTTTTTATGGAACCAAAGAGTTCATCACTGTATTCACAAAAGTCTAGCGTTGAACCATATTCTATTCTAAATTTATATTTATTTGGAATCCATTAATACTAAAAAAATGCATCTGTATAAGTTCCACGAGTTAGACATTATTTTATAATAAAAAGATACTGGTTTTCTCTGTATATATTAATACTGTCCATCCATATAAAGCTCTGTCTTTCATGGACCCTTGGGATTTCTTGACCAAATTTAGCAAGCATTCTTCTTCTATGAGTGCTATATGAGCCACCCTTATCATCATTCTTGATTTAATCACTTTAAGGAAATTAATGAAAAAATACATGTTTTCAAGTTGCTCATTACTTAATTTTTTCCATATATCTGCCACTAAGTCTCAGATATATATCTAATAAGTTCAAATATTCTCTTTGGAAATTCGTTCTAAAAATATCTCAATCATTTCTTATCTCAGAGTGAGAGATCAAACTTCTGTAACACATTCTGAGAATAAAGAACTTTTCCATCAGCCTAGTGGCTGAGGCAAACAGGAAGATCTGTAAAGCTGGGGGAAAGACTGATTAAATGTGATAAAATATATACACACACATTCATATTGCAGAAGGATTTGAACTCTGGACAAGTGAGCTGAGACCAAAAGCACAGAGTTTCAACAAAAATCCAATATGATCAGTTGCACAGGCTCTTCAAGCGCTAAGGAAAGAACATAAATTTCAAGTGTCTGAAAACAAAATGGTCAGGAAACCATATGTGTCCAAGTGAGCTGAAATTAGTGGGTAATTCAGAATATTATAAAAGAAGGAACTTTGTGATTTATACAGGTCACTTGTGGGATCATATCCCGATGAGGTGAATTTTTTCAATTTACCTAATCCTTCCAGGCGCACTATGGCCCTGGGGTGGACTCAGCCCAGTACCAGTACCAGGAATATTCTTGGAGGTAAAGGGCGGCCAGCACGTAGGGCTGACCACCTTACCGCCATCTATGATCTGACTGTCAAGAAAATGTGGGAATCTCAACATCTCACAACCCTATGGGCATCCTGTTGCATGTATACCTTTACTACTTTTTACTTCATGTCATTAGGGAATAAACATTATGTTATATGAGCTGGGCAAGTAGCTTGGATGGGGGAAATAAGAAATACACAAAAGAAAGTTGGTGGTGAAAGCTTTGGAAAGTAGCATTTTGGATGACCAAGAAGAAAACAGTAGGATAACATTAGGATGGATGCAGAAATAAAATGTGAAATCGTGCAATGGATGGAATAGGTTTAGGATTGTGTCTCATGGCAAGCTTTGGTATTAGCACCATTGGACTCTTGAGTACTACTACTGCTAACAACGCTGTTACTTCCCATTATTTAATAAAAATTATACAGTGAATGTTATTACAACGATCTTCACTGGACCTTCAAAATGCCAAGCTTAAAATTAACACCTATTAGGTGTGATTCTTGGCTATGAATCTGAAACACACAATTCCAATATTTAAAGAATTCTGTAGAAAACCAATTCAAATTGAAGTACAGTACATAGACTTTCATATTCTGACAATGAAGCCATTTTCTTACATACTGACCAGGTTTGAATGAATTTCAACTGAACTATGTACACTCTCACTGCACTTATTCATC
The DNA here is from genome assembly GCF_002891405.2 of Cryptotermes secundus. Classification (NCBI taxonomy): domain Eukaryota; kingdom Metazoa; phylum Arthropoda; class Insecta; order Blattodea; family Kalotermitidae; genus Cryptotermes; species Cryptotermes secundus. The sequence continues at coordinate 1,339,338 of NW_019726229.1, forward strand.
AACAATGGTTGTAAGCAACTTTACACACAGAATGTATAAGAATCATAGGAAAGAAAGAGTAAATTTACTAACAGAAAGGAAGATCTGTATAATTACTATACAATAATGATGGATAAATTATGTAGAATCTTATAAACTATATTTCTGTGTCTTACATACAAAACAATATTCACTCTTTCTCACAGTAAAGTACAAGGAATGTGTTAAATGTTGGAAGTACTGAACTCTTCAAATAATAAAACATACATAAAACATGAAAGTACACCAAGTAAGTACAGCATCATTTTAAATGTGTGATATAATTTTTTGTGGATTTTAAATACAAAAATATTTTCTTCTTTACATTTTGTTCCCAATTCAATGAGAACTGTATTATTAATTTTAAAACAGTGCTGTAAATAAATAACATTAAATCATTATATATACAAATTCAGTAAAATAATCTCAATATTCTGCATTCAACTGTAGGCTGTGACATTCACCAAGTACATGCATTATTATATTTGCACATACTCATACAAAAATATTTTCTCCCACAAGTGATTTGTCTTTGGCCATTATAACATACAGTTCTATTAAGTTAATTTGGTTTCAGTAACTACATCCATTAATTAGTGTGAGGTTTGCCATACGTGATACTTTACGTCTAAGCTTGGATATAAGAGCGTATAAATGACCTCTAATATTCGTAGATTTCAGGCTTTCACAGTGGTTAATTACTGATGCTAATTGTCCTTGGGTTGTGGATAATGTTGCTGATATCTCAGAAACTCACCAACCTCCACATTTCAACCCTGAAGATGAAGGGGGCATGTACCTCCAAAATGCACAACACAATGTAACAACCCAGGAACAGAATTAACAAAAACCCAGTATGGTTATCCATGTATATAAAAGCATAACATTAGCCATTCTGTCTCTGTCCATATACAGAAGTCACTGTAATTAACTGTTTACAGGACTACCCATGTGGCAGTGGACTTATGCTTTGATTACAACCGTATTCTTGACCTTTACCAAAAACACATCTCCATTGTTCACGGCGTGCATATTCAGTGAAATTGTCATTTAAATGTATATCAGTGGAGGGGTTAATTGTGGAAACTATAGCCAGAGACAGAAAATATATATATTTTCTTAAAGTTCTCCCTGTTTGTTGCATTTGAAATAATTCAGAATAATCATTACAAATTGTTCACAGGAAAAAAATATAGCGCATATGGTGGTAAAGTCAAACAAACAGCTATTAGTAAAATTATAAAGTGCCTATTGGTGTTTATTTTGTATCTGAGAGCCAAATCACTCAACCACCATTTCTTCTCATTGGTCAGGTTACAACTGCAAGAAACTAATCTGTTATTTAGTGGTGACTTTGGTGATGACCAATATGGCGCTGTGTTGCCAGTTGAAGAAAAGAAAGGCTACATATTTCTGAGAAAGATTATTTTATACACAAACTTTTTTGAAAAATATTCCTTAGATAGCAGCAGTGTAATACCTTCGTACTACACAGCTGTCTTTCCAGAACTTTTTGATGACCCCAGAGAAATATCATAATTTATGCATATGATTATTACAGGATGTCCCAGTTTTAAATAAGGAAGGTGTTCTTGGGAAAAATTTTGAAGAACTGAAATTCCATAAAGGAAATTCAATTTTTTCATTGACTCTTATGTTACAGGTGGTGGTGCATTCTTATGTAAATCATAATAACAAGAAGGAAGTTTTAATAAACATTTAAATACAAACAAAATTAAAAACTGACAGAAAGAACTATCATTATTAATCACACCAGTCCACAGTTCTAATAAAAATACATATCTTTACCTGTTAGAAATAAGAGCAAGGATAAGGATATCTAACGACAGGTAAACTGAATAATCTAACATACACAGTGTGTCCAGGTTCTGTTAGGACTGTGTTCATTAAAAATACACGACGTGAATTATTTTAAAAATTTCACTCTTTTTATTCAAAATAGTCTCCTTCTGAATCTATACATAGCTGGAATCAATTGAAGAGTTTTCGAAAACAGTCACTGCACTCCTTTTGTGGAATCGCATTTAAAACTGCAGTACATTCCCTTTGGATGTCCTGGATGGTGTCGTGAAGGTCTCCTTTCATCGCCAACTTAACTTTTGGGAACAACCAGAAATCCGGAGCCAAATCTGACGAATACAGAGGATGATCAAGGACTGTGATCCCTCTTCTGGCCAAAAATCATGCACGATCTTCAATTTGTGGGGTGGGCATTGTCGTGGAGGAGTGACCAGGAACCTTGCTCTCGATATTCAGGTCGAATTCGAAGAACTCTCGCCCACAAACGATTGAGGACTCCGAGATAATAATCAGAATTCACTGTTTGACCTTCTGGAAGAAATTCCTTGTGAATGATTCCTTTGGAATCGAAGAAAATGGTTAGCAGTGTCTTTACTCGACTCTTTTGCATGTGCATTTTCTTTGGTTTCGGCTTCTTTGGGATCAACCATGCTGCACTCTGCCGCTTTGTGAGAGGCTCATATTGAAAACACCATGTCTCATCACCAGTAACAATCGATTTTGTAAATTTTGTATCACTTTGGGCCGACCATAACATGTCTTTGCAGTGTTCCACTCTGGCATGTTTTTCATCACCTGACACCGCATGCAGTACAAACCACGCACAGACCTTCCTTATGCCCAAATCTTCGGTCAAAATTTGATGCACAGTACTTTTTGGTATTCCCAAAAGCTTCTCGATGAGTCTTGCAGAAACACATCTGTCTGATGCAAGGATTTCGGTAACTTTTTTCACATTTTCTTCGGTGTGACTTGTTCTTGGCTTTGATGCATGTGGAGCGAATTCAATGTCCTCCCTGCTGTCACGAAATACAGCATACCATCGACAAATGTTCGAGCGACTCAAACAATCACTACCGTACACACTTTTCAATCATGTCATACGCTTCTCCGGCTGTTTTGCCTAACTTCAAACAAAATTTGATATTGGCTCTCTGTTCAGCTGCCATTTTCCCACGAGCATCAGAACAGTACTGTTACATTCAAGGTCAGAACACATGATGCAGCGATGCTTGCGCTTTGAAATTAAGATACAAATTTGTTAGTTTGGATACCATTCATCCGGACACCCTATATTATGAAGTATATCAAGGTACTTTTCTGAAATAATGTAATTTATGATATATCAAAATGTAATTTTAGCAGCATCTAGAATTATTGCTCATTTCTGATTTGAAATTCTTATAATGCATAATTATATCAGCAGTACAAGTGCCTACTAGAGGGCACATTTTTGTTTTTATAGTCTCCAGAACTAAAATGAAACGGATAAATAATCTGAAGTTTTTATGATGCCTTGCACATGTGATGCAATGCACTACATGGTGATATGTCTTATGGATAGTGGGGGGGGGGAGACACATGCATGCACACATTCACGCACACTCTCTCTCTAGTTCAGATTTTTCAACTCGCATAGTAAAACAAAGTTCAAATTCCTGAATGAATTAATCACCTTCACTTGTCTTAATTGTCTGAAATATTATATGATTTTGTTTCCAGAATATATGCGAACAAACCCCACACCTAAACATAAAATTAGTCACATTAAATACAACTATCAGCCAAGAGTTGCATTAAATGTTATATGATATTCAAGATTTTCACACAAACAATGATTGTAAATTCTCAGAATGGCAGGTCTTCAAAAGTAGAACTTGATCTGTCAATATGACATACTAATATTTAATTATTTTTTCTTTAAAATCATAAATGTATGTATGTGCCACAACATATGATCAAATACAATTTTGTATCCTAATTAGCGGCAAATAGGACACATCAATTTGAATACTGTCTTTGATTTGTAAAAAAGTAATCTAAAAAAATAGAATTTCTTCTCATAACAGGTTAAATATTTCAAAGTTTATATACCCCCAATTAAAATTAAGTTAAAGATACAATTAATTGGAATGGTGCCTGCTCCTTTTTTTGGTTGAAAAACTTTTTTCAAAACAATGCTATAAGGTTCACAGATGAAAACACATTACAGTATACCAGTATCTACTTACATGATTATATTTATATCACCTGTGATATGAACTACCATTAGAGCCAAATCACAAAAAAAAAAAAAAATTACTAAACTTACTACTGCCTAGAACATCACTGGTCATCACACATATGAGTAAGAAGCAATGTTGTACACAGTTACACAAACCACTCTATGAATACTAGAACCAGAGTGAGAACGGAATTACAACACCTTCAGAACTGCAACTTCCATTCTAAAATCACATATCATCAACATTACCAGTTTACTATTACATTTGGAGGACAATGCAACAACAAAATGTTATGGCAATATTGTTTTCCTCTTGTTTATGAATTACATTTAGTGCTTGAAAAAAGCAGTATGATACTAAAACCTCATTAGTTACTTTAATCCTTTCACTGCGGGGGGGGGGTTGTTATTATTTTCGTATTCCTACAATATTCCATACCGCATACATATATTTCTTCATTTTATCTTTAACTAGATTCTTGTCTGAAATGTCAGTTTTTTTCCATTTTATTCTTTTTGAAAAATTTTTCAGAACACAAAATCATTCTTGTTCTGTACAGGGTGTTCCTAAAAGAATGGTGGGATTTCATTGCCGTATATCTCCATCAATTTTTGCAGATGAAAAGCAAAACATATACGGATTCATAACATGGCTCTCAAATTTTCATTTTGTATATCACACTCTTTCCTAGTTCCATTTCCGACAGTTAGGCAAACGATGGATTGGACGTGCTGCAGGTGAAGATGCTCCCTTTCTCCAGTGGCCACCCTGGTCCGCGGGCATAACTCCATGTGATTTCTTCTTGTGGGGGTACGTGAAGGACGTGGTTTATGTATCCCCATTGACCCAATCGCTCCAGGATCTCCGAAACAATCAATCGTGCTGTGGAGACAATCACACCTGAAATGCTGCAGCGGGTGTGGCAGGAATTCGACTTTCGCATTGATGGGTGCCGGGTAACAAAAGGTGCATACACAGAGGCACTTTGATGGATGCACATAAAATTTGGACAGTTAAGCTTCCGATTGACGCATGTTATGATTGTACACGGTAAGAAATACAAAATATATACGTATCTGAAACCCCACCATTCTTTTAGGAACATCCAGTATAAAGGCAATAATTTCTGTTCACAGCAGTAAACGGGTTAAAATACAAATCATCTGGAATGATTTCAATGTATCAGCTTCCATCAACAATAAGGATAAATTAAAACTTCTTAATTTGAAACTGACCTCTATCTGAGATACCTATTTTCCTTCAAATGCTTCTTCATTGCATGTATTAACATGAATAATAAATCAATAATTATGCAATTTACTGATCTATCTGTGTGAGTATCTTCCACCAGTACAAATTATAATTACAATAAATGTGTTGATATAACCTTAAACCTTTGCACTGTTATTATGTTTGTAACTGTAAGCATATTCAAAATGTTTCATATAGAACTTGTAGTTAAGTTTATCTCCACACAAAATCTTACAGGTTTAGGTCCAGCTGCTCATTTCTTATTGCCATGAAATTAAAAGATAAATATAAATTTCATATGACCAACATGTTATATACATTTCATCATAATTTTCCTTAAGAAAAGTTGTATATTTTTGAAGCACAATTACCACAGAAAATTTTAAGACCCCTTATGATGTGAAAGGGAGACCATCAGTAATGGCATGATGTTCATATTAGGTTTTGTGAAAATGTATCACTTGTTTAAAAAGTCAGTGGGAGTGGTAGACATGCAATATAAAAGTATTCACTTCAGTGATCTATTCATGTGCATAATTTCCAATAAAATAAAATACCCTCAAAGTTTTTGTACCACTATTATATTTATGATTTTCAACCTACCAAAATGTTGTTCTAAGGTCATATAATAGCAATGCTCCTACAAAACTTACACCCTGTCTATTTCCTATCTTCATAACAACTTCTAAATTCTCAGTCTCAACAGTTTATCAGTTATTGCTGTAAAATGGAAAGCTGCTAAATGGAAATTTCCCAGGATGCTAAACACTGTTCTACATTCCATTAAAAACAAGCTCAATATACACTGCACATTCTTTTAATATTCATCATTGTGAACAGCAGGAGACCACATTAAATTGTGCTACTGTTGCTTTAACTTCAGAAATATGCAGAGGAGCCACACTGATGTCATCTGTAGCTGGGAATTATAAAATGCAATGGTCAGGTGACCCCCAATTACATGACATCCACATCAACACATAACATGAAAATCCATCTTGCATGCACACATGCACACACAAAATGGGATCTCCAGTATAGGAAGAAATAACAATCAACGTCAGAAGCAACAAACTTGACAAAAATTTTCGCTTATCTAGTATTTAAAGTGTTTTTCATGAAGTGAAACATTTTATGGTTAATTATTTTTTATTTAAAAAATATGTTTGATTTTGGAAATTTGATAGAAATATAATTCATATGAGTATTTAAGTATATGAATTTGCTTAAATTCATAGAAAATGAATAGAACTGAATTGGCTAACATACATGCAATATATGCATTTACCAATCAAGCCCCTTAAAATAAATTCCGTAATCTTCAATTAAGTGTGGCTTTGTAGTATAATATTATACAAAATGTAATTTTATTATTGAGAGTTCTACCAAGCAACCAGATGATATTATGTTTGAACAATGCCTTGGATGATGTAAAGCTATGTAAATAATTATTACACATCATTTTTTTTAAACATATATGAACAGACTGTGCAAAAACTGTTAAGAATAAAGGAGAAAAAACATTGCACTTTCATTGCATAAAATTAGAGCAGACATATATTCCTTAAATATACTAGCCTATATTAAATCTAAGAAAATGCCAAATCTGCGAGTTCATTATTAGTAGCCATTAAGAGAGTGCTAAAGGAATACAAATTTGATTTATATCTTTATTGGAAGTATGGAATGAGCATTTAACTTCATTTCTTGATAGAACACACAAAAGAATAAAATATGTACATTCATACATTGCATTCATAAGAAGAATAAAATTATAACTATAAATTAATAAGAATAATGCATACATCACTTCAAATGCTGCAAAGATTCTGAACTAGAACTATTCATATGGTAAGTGTGTAGTAATTCTGGCAAACTACTGAAGTTTAAAATATAAAAATAAATAGTATATATATATATATATAATTTAAGAAAGTATTCATAACACACTAGCCATTTGGAAAATGAACAGCTAACATCTCATCAAAATTTCAGAATTACCATGTCTTTTGAAGTTGAGTTTTTATTTCTTTGTGAGTTCTATCAATAAAAAAAAATGTTTAAAAAATATCATCATAAGAGTTAAATTCATCTCTGGAATTTAAAACCCAACTACCAGATTTTCTTAAGTATCACTGCCCAGTGGTACCTTCCATTGTAACCTCTTACCAACTTCATACAATTCTTTCAAAGCAGAAGTCACATTGCCTTTACGTTCCAATTGCTGATAATGCTGATATAATTGAAGAGCTGTACGAGCATCCTCAATTGAATCATGAGTGACTGATTGAATTGTTATTCCTAGAAGAAAATAACTTGCATTACATACACTCTTCAGACTAACATTCATATGCAAGCATATATATAACACTAATTAACCAATCAGCCCTTTGATTCAGGTGGTCTTTCTTGAGAAGTTTACAGCTGATAAATGGTGAAGAAGTTACACACTTTTAAGCAACTCGAATATTCATTACCACATTTGCAAAATCCCATTGAGTCAACTGATTTCACTCCACACAACCACAGTATATTTCCTTATGATCCACTTTCATATTGTCATGGGTTAGTGACTAGACACAGGCTTTGCAATTACAACTAAATTCACTGGATATTCATTATCCTTAACTACAGATAATTTCAACACTTTCACTGCTCTTCATGATCTACAATTGAGTGCTATATCATTTCAGGTATTAACAGAGTCATTAAATGAACCACAAATAAATAAAACAAAAGAAGATACTTCATATCATAATCACATGTTTAGAATTCTCATCACTAAGCATAACTGAAAATAAAATGCACCTTCTTACAAGATGTAAAGAAGGGGAGGGGAAGTACAGTAATCCTTTATAAAGAAATGAAGCACAGAGTGATTGCAAGAAACACATGTAATTATTGAACTGATGTAATCACAAACCACACAAACATACATTTCTAAGGAACACTTACCCAGAAAGTGCCATGCTAGAAAGCGGAGGGAAACCATGCGATGGTGTGGCAGATGGAAAAGAAGAACTGTGTCAATTACTTGGTCTGCGGGAACCACTAAATTGATCACTCTGCGAAACAGAACATGTAACATGTCAACATGTCAAATTTGATGGTCTATGATGAAGTATCACGAAGCAGAGGAGTATTCAGGGCGTCTGCATTGTTTTAATTATGTGCACATATTGTGTGGCAGTTTTCCCCACATAAGTGCTGTATGTTGTATTTTCTTTTTGATGTCATGCATGACGGTGGTAAAGTTTTTGTGTATACTGTACTGTGTTCTGTACAGGCTACCATGTCTTCTTGCTATTAAACAGTGGTTGTTCCTCTTCTGTGGTTCTGTTTGTACTCCAGTTGGATCAAAACACGTAGCAAAATGTACAAATAAACATATTAATATAGTACTATTTGATTAGTTTATTAAGAATCTGTTGTGTTTCCTAAATAATACTGTATCCCTTGAAAATCTTTCAAGCAACATATCAATTTTGCGCAAAATGTGACTAAGGTTCCCCATACAATATCAACAATATGCATTTAAATTTAACTGCATTTGTCACAAAAACTATATACTGGCAGTAAGATTACAAAGTCTAAAAATAGAATGTTTAATTACTTTCTGAAATTTGTCTAAAATGGGGCGCATTAATTATGTGTATAAATATGGTACACTAAATCTGTTTTCCCTTTCAACTGACTTCTGCTGAAGAAGGAAACAGACTGAGTATATATTAATTAATGTCTGAACACTTCTAAAATCCTGGATATTAGTGAAGTATTACTAATTACAAATATTACAAATTAAATAAGAAAACACATGGCATTTTGGAATAAGATATTTTATCAAACTGTGTATTTTTGGCCTTTAAAATCTGCTGTTCCAAGATACTGACAAGAGACTGATTAAGTCTTTCATTCTTTATTTGCTTAACAACACACTGCTGCATGGTGCTGAATGCCAAATTTCTCATGTTATTAAAATGTTCTAATATGAATCAACATTAGAATATTTAATAGTATGATATGTATTTAATGAAACTGCCTGAATATGATCCCAAATGTGGACCAAAACATGAAGCAGTTATTAAATAAAACCAACATAAACAATTTGATTGGTTTATTTTTTATTGTTGTGTTGAAGGCCAGAATACCACAATTCAATGCACTTGCCCAAATAAAATTCTTAGGTACAATTCTCTTCAATTCTAAGGACAATGGTCTGGTAAAATGTCAAGATTTTTCCTGGATATTGTCTACTGTCTGAAGTTGAGAATATGCCTAGATTTCTGATACTGGTTGTACTTCTTTCTTCAGAGAAAAGCAACATATTCAGCTAGGCCTATTAAATAAAGCTAGTACCACAGACTCTTGTCTCCATTCTCATTCAGAAAACAGGCAGGGAGAAGAAATACCTATTTAAATGGGGCCATTAAATAAAGTTACTCCCTGTTACTGCATCAGGATTAATTTACATGGTATACAGTTCCTCTCCTTCATTATTTTCTGCAAGTCAGAGATAGTGGCGCTTGAAAGCACTGTAGGAAAAACTTAAGTCTAGAAAGCTGATACTAATGTAGCATGTAGAACTCATTGCTAAGTAATGACTCTGTAAACAAAGTTCATTGCTTGGCAACAGATTCCTAACACACACCAATACACTAACTGGGAAGAGGTGTTCTGTACACAGTCAGTGTGACACCTGCATGACACAACAGAAGAACTGCTGGAAGCAGTGTTTTCTGTGGGGTTCATTTCAAGGTGTTATAGGCAGGACAAGTCTCAGAGTTCAGTTAGTTGGGAGACAGTTGACAGCCAGTAAGGGCTTGAACATGGAAGCTGAGGAAGTTACAGTGCTGGAAACCATTATCAGATGACTGGTGAAGACAGTGAACACTGAAAAGACTTAGTGAACTGTTGAGTGTGTGAATTAGTGGCAGCACTGTAGTTACTTTCTGTAGGAGTTCAGTAAATCTGATTACCACTCCAAACCCCATATACAGTCACTCATACATGTGACAATATATTCAGAGATCCTTACATTACAATTCTTTGGCAGAAAAATATATTTTTTCCTCTCACCTTCATACAGGCACTTTCCTGAATATACAGTTTCTAGCTTCTTTCTTCTCTGAAAGTAAGATACCACACAAGAGTAAGTTGTGAGAAAAATCAGTTATTGTACCTGAAGTCATTTTTGAGGCCATGCCCAACAAACTTTACTCCATTGTCAACAAGAAAGCGAAGTTTTTGGTATGTGGCCTTGAGTGTTGTGAGGTGCTTAGAGCTGAAGTTGGCATCCAAGTCTCCTGGTTTTATGCCTGAGAACTTTGTCAAGTAGTCCACTACCTGCTCCTGTGTTGAGATGTAGTCGTCAATGAATGGCGTTCCTTCTAGTGGACCATACCTGCAAAATGTGTTCCAAGTAGAGAGAATATTACTGAAATCAGAATAGCAGTGTTATTCTCTATTCATAGTGCTTCAAGTAGGATTGAGTAAGGCAGAATGCCAAGTGTCTTATTTTTCTGTCATTATAGATACTCTGCTTTAATACTTTTAACATTAATACTAAATAGGCACAGAAATGGGAACATGTATTAGCAAATCCTAGGGATGAGATTAATTATGTCATCCAATTACAAAACAGTGCTATGTTCAGGATTCTTCAGGTTGTTTACATCTGTAACTAATGGATGGATTATTTTAGTGGCCATATAAAATAAAATCAGTTTGGTATGACTACCGCAGTTCCAAAAGGTGTGAATTTTTACACAGATATGTCTTCAAGGGGTGCAGACAAGGACACCACTCAAGTTATCATGCTGAAAACTTATATGAAATTTTGCACATTAACAGTACCTGCTCAGTAACGATTATATGCAAAACTTTAGATGCTGATATGCAATTAAGCAAGTTAGGAAATATATCTGTAGCATACCAATTCTGATATGTTCCTTCCATTTTGTTTAATTACTTTGAAAACAGTAAGACTTGCTGAAAAAGTGTTCTGGGCATAAAATGCACGTTTCATTTTCTGCTTGTCTGAAACAGTTTTCACTCTAATAAATGTTTAGTGAACTGTGTCTGAGAAGCATGCAGAAATGCAAGCAGGTCTCCATATAGCATTCATTTTACACATCAGAATTTGCTGATAAAGTTTAGCAAACCTCCAGAATATCAAATTTCATTAAAATCCATTCAGTTGCTCTTGAGCTTCTATAATTTTTCATAAAAATCACGATTAAAGTTCCCTGTACCATGTTGCCATAAGGCATTTAACTTTAATCATATTTTCTATGAAAATTATGCATCAGCTGGAGTTTCATAAAGTGTTAAAATAAGGTATGTACTTAATTTTTTCAGAAATTTCTCATTTAGAAGAAGGAGTGTGTAAATTACGCAGAGGTATGAATTATACAAGTAAATATGTGGCTTGGATGGGATGATAAAAAATGCACACAGATTTTCACAGGGTCACCTCTTGGAGGACCAAGAATGGGGCAATGGGTAGTGGACAGCATTAACTGAGAATCACCAACATTTGGTACTAACACTGTCAAAGCTTCAGCTTCTACTACCATATAGTCAGTTTCATGTAGAGAAAATATATTCATGTTCCTGCATTTCAAAAGGACTTACATATTCATCTGAAAAAAGAAATCATTATTTAGCAGTTTGCAAAAGATTTTTACTACATTCAGTGATTACAACATTTACTTGTACTGGAGTGAAAACATATTTTAAAAGAAATAATCTGCAAGGTATGAAATGTATTATACTTTCTGGTGCATTTGAGAAAATGTGAGGTCAAAAATGACATCTTTATACACTCACCCACGTATGCAAGTGATACGAGCTACAGACATATGTGATGGCTTGATAGTTGACAATTTGCCATCACTACGAAGTTCAGCCTCTTCTTGGTTTAGGGTAACAAATTCTGCATCCATTGCTACTATGTCACCTGTAACAGACCAATTTAATACCAGTGAAAACAAGTGTTTGATCCTTAAGAAGAAAATGGTAGACTTTCTTGATTATTACAGCATTGTATCCAGGTCTCTTGATAATACAACACAGATCTCCTAGTATATTAACAGTTAACTTGTACAGATGTTCAATCCTGAATCAGGTCTGGCTACAGCTCCTTCTGTACATATATATAAGCTTCTTTTTTTTGGGGGGGGGATACAAAGGCCTTGTCAATTCATAATATGGAAATAATTTCTAGGATGCAGCCTGTGAGGAAGTGAACAGAATTAGCTTAGAACAGGTCTCTGTTGTGGACCCTTTATATCATGATGACAAACCTTCAGGTACCATAACATGAGTTTCTTGATCAGCTGAATAACTTTGAATGGCCTAAATATACCAAGAGCCACAGAGTTATTTAATTAGTTTATTAACCAGTTAGAAGAATTCTAGACTTTGTGAGGTTGGATTAAAGAGGCTATTGTGTACTTACCTTGCCCCGGCATTTCATCTGCTGCCAGGGGTGTGAATGTGATCATTCTTCTGGCCCCATTATTACGTGCTAGACACTTGTCTTCAAAAAAGACGTCTACTGTGAGAGGATTCTGAACTTTAGATACCACATTCTCGGGCATGTCCCGGTTTACCCAGTACAGGACACAGGGTATTTTCCAGTCCAAACTGAACCAATTCACCTCATGGGCAGGAACAGGTGAGATGCTGCAGCGAGTAGAAAACGAAGACTCTTAAACATATCATTTTATAAGCCTCATAATGAGAATATACCTACAATTCTGTGCCATGTTCCTTTATATGCTTGAAGAGATGGAAGTACACGGTTTTTATTTTAAGGATAAAACATACACACCAAGCATTTCATAATAAAGAGCTCAAGAACTAATTGGGATTAAGTGGAAAATCAGCATATTACATAAAAAGAAACTCTGTGACTTGTATAGATCACATGGTAGTGTTATAATAGTGAAACTGGGGAAGGTATGATGAGCCAGACTTCTAGTTCAGATGGAGAGCCACGCAATTCATACATTTTGGTAGAGAAACCTTTTAAAAAGCAGCCACTTCGAAGACCAAGATGGGTGGAACATTAAGGTGGATCTTCAGGAAAAGGACTGAGAGACAGGAAGGTGGCTGAAACTGACTCAGGATCATGTTCAATAGCAGGATTTGACAGTAGCACTGTTTAATCTTTGTGTTCTACTACCAATATCATAGTTTAGCCAGTTCTGTTTAATTGGAATACCCACAACAGGGAAGATATGTGACATATTCATGATACTATGAGGTTACGTTGAATACAGGATATGGATAGGTCTGCAATTAGAGGTCTAGGGGACCTAGTCACCAGGGGTAAGAAACTGAACTCTTGTAATGCACGTTACATGTGTTTCTTTGCATAAAGATCAAAGCCTGAACCTCTATTAAAGCTTATATTTTAAGAATGTGGAGAATACCGAATCTCCACATTGGTTCAGAGCTTATATTATGCTGTCGATCCCATCCGCCGGCTTCTCAGAACCACCACATCACAGGGGGTGGACTCTGCCCTCTGGGGCTCTTACTTCAAAGCTGAATTCCTTCACTGTGGGAGGCAGCAGAAGCTAAGTGAGGTATATAAGTTTAACTACAAGCATCTGTCATAACAAACACAAATTTTGGGGAGTTCAGTTCAGCACTCATATGTACATTAAGGCTAATCTATGCTGCAAATGTCATATGACAGTGATTCTAGTGATGAAACGCCTATATCTGAATTTAACTTACAGTACTGAGGTATGAAGTTAGCTGGGACAGCTCAGTCAGTATAGAGACTAGGCTATGGGATGGACAAACAAGAAGTAGGGGCTCAATTTTTGGTAGGGGTAAGAGATTTTTCTCTTTTCCACAATGTCCATACCTGCTCTGAAAATCACCCAGCCCCTATACAATAGACACCAGGGGCTGTTTCCCCAGGGGTAAAGTGGTTGGGATGTGAAACTGAAAACTCACCTCCATCCAGAACTGAGGTTAAGACTGGTGGAGCTATACCCCACTCACCTATACATCTTCATGGCATGGTGCTTAATTATTTAAGCCTAGAGATACCTTTACCTTACCAAGGTATCATTATGATTTCAACACATTAACAGGTCCACATGAAATTAACAAATCAGATCAACTACAACCTTCCATATAACCGACCTGAAGTCATTGAAGATGTACCACTGGCTGACAGGTGAGCCCTTGGACCTGGCATGATAGCTGGGTCCCACATTGATAAGTGCCACCAAGTTCTTCTTTTCATGCTGATGTGGACAATCGATGTAGCACACAATGGCAGCTAAGTCATAACTGATGGCTTGTGTCACATCCTCAGACACAGTGACCTGAAAAGAGATATCTCTGGTTGAAGACTGGTCCAGCAACAGAAAATTCAATTAATGACAAGGAAATTTTGACATAAAATATAAATAAACACAGTGAAATCCCCATTTAATGAATATTTGGGGGCCTGGCTTTCTTTTACACAAAAGCAAACAGGAGTTATACAAAATCACATCAAGAAACTATTCATCTTCTTATAAGAATTGCAGTACATAACCATGAAAAAATATTTTTTCTATATAAGAAGTTCAAATACTGAAAGAACCTCAGTTAACAATCACAGCAACTATACAAGGAAACTGGGCAGAATACTACTATCATCAAGGGTTTTAAAATCCTGCATTAAAAACTGATCTGCAATACCGATGTGAATTTTTAAGTATATTCTAATGGGTTCTGACAATGGTGGATGAAACACAGAATTACTGGGTTTTCACACTTTTTCCATCATCCAGAATTCTAGGTAATAGAGGAAACTGGATCTGTTTCCGTCTTCAGGTGAGAAAGGAAGACACCTACTCAGTTGGGCCCCTTTGAAAGAGCTAATCTCACAGATCCAGTCTCCAAAACGTGTCTTCTATTACATAGAATTCCGGACGATGGAAAAAGTCCAAACACCCAGTTATTCTGTGAATTTTTAACTTCTAGGTTCTAAAACTCTTTATAGTTACATGCTTCTCTCTATGAATGGATCTGTTGTTTGCATTCAACTTATGTTAATCAATGTCAAAGAACAAGAAGAGGTGTATTTCTAAGTGTAGACTGCCATATTTTCATATGACAAATGCAGTCTAGGTTCATTCTGTAGTGCAGTACATGACAGAAGAATCAAGGTTCACACTCTGATAATATAAAGATACTGTTATCATTGAAACTGTGAAAGGGTTGCATTCTTATGAATCTGAAATTACTAAAGGGAAAATATTGAATTTGTCAGCATTAGCAATGCAGAATGTTACAAAATTGCTTCTCTTCAACCATATGCAGAGGCAAGAACTGATTCTTCATCATTCTAATGACAATGAGCATCTTACAATTATCAGAATTAAAACAAATGTTTGGTCTACTGCAGAATACTCTCATTCCCATCTCAATTCTCAAAATTTTTCCAAAGCCTTGTCTCAAGGTGAAACAGTCATTCTTGTATGCACCTACTTTACACCCTATGAAATAGGGTAATAAGTGGCCTAATATATAAAGTGTTAAAAGAAAACTGGCATGGAAGGTGTAAATACAATTATGAATTACACTACCAATTCTTTTCTTCCTTTTCCATGCCTACTGTTCCATTATTGTGCACAATAAACATGCAACTTACAAATTCAAAGTAAAAATTGGGATTAAGTCTAATACTCACTCCATCTGATGATTCCATATCTGCTGGTGGTATTTTCCTGATATTAACTCCTCCCTTCCTTAACAGCTCTATCCGAATATGCATAGGAAGCCACGAATGTGTATTATACAGAAGACCTGTATTTGTAGTACTGTTTTCTGAAAAGAAGTATGTGTTTCTTATACAACTACATTTTAAACTTGAAATAACTGGTGTACATGAACATTTCTTTACTTACAGGGGACACAACAAACATTCTTAGTAGTTCTAAATGTTTGGACAATGGTCTGATAACATGATGTAAAGATGTTATCTGGACATTGTACATTGTTTAGAGCTGAGACTGTGTCTATACTATTCTGGAGGTCCAGTAACAAGGACCACCTTTGCTTAATGGGCTGAGTTGAGTAGGCATTCTCTTCTCTCTCCTAGTTTCTAAACCAAAGATGAATACCGAGCCAGTCTCCAAATAGTTACAGATATAATATCAAACAATGACAATGGACAATTTTTGCGGAACACCCTTATACCATCAAACATTTTCTGCTTAATGGTTCAAATGGTAAAGACAAACAACTGAAACTCTTATTTGCATGACAGTAATGATCTTCTGCGAAGACATCAGCAGAACTTCTGTGACTTGACACTATATTTTAAAATACCTTGATAGGTAGCAGATACCATATATTCAGTGGCAAAGAAATGTTGGTTTACATCTCCACTCAAACAAAATCGTTACTTTCTGGGAGTTTTTAAGAAAATTACAAGTTGACTCAGCTAAGATCTGATCCTATACCCACTGGCACATGAGTCCAGTGAACCAGCCCATGAGTTAAACTAAATTTTATTGTTGGACCGTGAATTTACATCATTTAAATAAGACATTAATAATACAAGATTTGTAGAGGCGGAAATCTGTGCAATATGGGAGTTAAGATTTATGAATTCAGCCCAGAACTTCTGGCTGACCTTGCACTGTTAAGTCTGTTTCAATTATTGGCAGTANATTACCTTGATGAACTCTGTCAAACATCTGAAAAATCATGTCCCACAGAAATGGTGGGTTTAGTTAACAGTTTCAGAAGTAAAACAAAATAAACTTAAAAATGTCTGAAAAACCATACATTGTGACCTAAAAGGGTTAATTAATTGGAAATGAATTTTCATACAGGAAATTTTTGCTTAACCAACAACCTTCAATGAACACACACTTTTAAAAAAAAATGATATAGGCACACAGCCATAATATGAAGACAAACAATACTGTAAAATCAATATAATACAAAATTAGTTTCTTTGCATAGTACCACACCCTTTATGGAGCATACTCAGACCAGGAACATGCCAGATTGAGGGATATTCTAGATTTTGGGTCTTCCAGTATAACAAATACTATGTATTTATTAAATCTTCATCCAAGTATGCTTCTATATTATTGTGATTACCTGAAACTTTGTCACAGTATTCTCTAGTAAGATCTATGGCAAATAAATCTGTTTCACCGTCTTCCAAGATATATCTTTTGTAAACTTGTATTTCATCTTAAATACAACCTATTAGCCACACACCTTCTTCTTCACTACACGTCTTGGCCATATATGGCCATCATCAGGTGTTGCCTATCTTGCTAAAATTACTGCACTGAATGTCAAAGTTACATATATCACATGTGAACGTGACAATTCCCAAACAAAATAAAATAATCTTGGAATTAAAATTAATTAAGTGTAATTTCAAGCATAACTATTAATTAACTTTATTTCCAAGCTTAATTCATTTTAATTAGGAAATATCACGTTTTCACATATATAGAGACAAAGAAGGGTGATTAAATAATAAGGTGCATTTAAGACCAAAATATATGTGTACAAAAGATATAATAATGCAATAGGAAGCTTAAATACAATATTCTAATATAAATGCCAAGTACATATGTTTCATCATCTTGTAGGATGTATACCAAATAAATCTGTTTCACCCTCTTAATGGGTGGAGCCAGGGTAGCGTAGTTGGTATAGCGATTGGCTATGGGCTGGATGACAGAGGGATCAGAGTTCAAGTCCCGGTAGGATCAAGAATTTTCTCTTCTCCAAATAGTCCAGACCAGCACTGGGGTCCCCTCAACCTCCTATCCAATGGGTCCTGGGGGATATTTCCCCAGGGTCAACTCACCTTCAGCTAGTGCTGAGGTCAAAAAAATGTGTTATCTGTTATTTGAGGTGTGGGGAGAGAGACTATAGCCTAGGGCAGACCTATTGTATCATCTGCAGATGACACATAATACAGAATACTGGTGAAATAAGTGGAAAGGGAAAACTGAAGTGGCCTAGCACCACTCTGCCGAACACAAATCGCACTTGGACCAGCCTGAGACTGAACCTAGACCTGGAACGTGAGAAGCCTGACCTATGGCACTGCCTTCTTGAAGCATTCATAACTCCCACTTCCTCATAGTACTGACCAAAAATTAGTTCCTCTTCCCACATCTGCCAACAAATGAGACATAATACTGCATTTTGGACACGACTATAAGATCAGGGCAAAAAGCACTAGCACCCAATTAAAGTAAGCAGTCTAAAAACTAAGGAATGAGCTGTTTCATAAAGCAGCCCAGGTATGTTTATTATAATAATAAACAGAAATTCATACAAAGATATAAATATAAGAGACAAACTGACAGTTTCAAGTAAATTAATTCACAAAATTGTAAAAATATCCGAAATAACAATTACCTCCTATCCTGCCAGGGTGCTTAAATCGACAACCTGGTCTAGAACAGCTGGAAGCATATCGACATGGTTTACTTGTTGAACCACCGGCACCTTGGAAGCCAGTCTGGTCTAATACTTTCTGGACAACCTGGTCCATCTGTGTTTGCCAGAAGCACTTATTCTGCAGAAAAGAAGTACAGTCTCAATAGAGTAAGATTGACACTAATGGAATATACTACAGGTTTAATGCGTAATAAATGCTGGCAGTCAACATGCTCTCATTTGTGCAGATGTACTTGTGTTTGCTTTAAAAAGAAGAAGAGGCTCAACTGTACTCTCAAATTCAATTTTGACATCTAAATACTTCAACGAAAAAACAATTTTATAAAGATTCTGTTATCCTGCACTACTCAATTTTGGCTGGCAGCTAAGGTAATGATACTGTACAAAACAGGGAGAGAGTTTATAATTGAATAACATGAGATGAAGGTATTTATCTGAAGAAACTTATAAAAACCATGAAAATATAAGTGAGCACAGCCAGTGTCTCAAACAAGATTTGGACCAGATACAGCTGCCGAAAAAAATAAAATCTACATTCAACTGGGAACCAATAAACTGACATTAAATTGTATGGCTAACATAAGATGAAAGTGATTAAACTGAGAACTTAATTCAGATCTTCACTTTCATAAGCAACACTGACTGATTCAAATTAAACTTACGATGGTGTGATTTGGACTGTTACAGAGCTCTTAACTATATATGGGACATATATTTTCGTAACCTCATTATTATAAATTCTTAGGACAAACTGCATAAGTTTAATGCAATATGACATTTGTTCATCCATTTAAATGTTTCATCTCCAAAATTACTCAGCGGATGAAGCTGTGTATTGGAAGTCTTCACTAAAAGCTGTTAAGTGAAATAATTTTGGTGAACACTGAAACCCTGCTTCAAATTGGGCTCAGGCTCCATCAATTTCCTCAATGACGGTTCACTGTGAAAAATACTGATGCATGACATAAAACATCACAATCTATTAAGACACTGGTCCTCATGTATTCGCTTTATTGTGATAGTCCTTACAGAACACAACACTGGACAGTCCAACATCACATTTCTCCAAATTTTTATATAAGTAAATATGTTGGGGTGTGATGATAAACCGCTGTACTGATAATTTTTATAAGAAATTATATATTCACTATATTATGGTTAGAACATGGCAGTACATTAAATAAATCATAAATGTTCATAATTTGTTCTGACATGTGTCTTTCATATTTTTGTTGTTAACTGTATACCACTTACTCTTCCACTCTGATACACATATTAGTCTTAGGTGGCCAGGATCCAGCACTGTTTGCTGACAACAGAAGACCTCATGAGAGGATCCAAGATTCTTTGAAACAAAACCAGCATATATTCTACTATTATGTTATTCAGCAAGACTGTTCTTAGGCACCTACTGCTTGATTACTGTAGAGTTGCTCGACATCCTCTGTAAACAAGACTTGAAGAATGGCAAAGTAGCTCTCTCTTCGCAAGTTGTTTTATTGCCTGTATACTCCCCCACATTCAGTTTTACTTACACACACATGTAATTCTTAGCGGCTAGGTTGTGAATCTATTTCCACTGTATTTTGTATGATGTGGGGATTCATTGTGCTAACCACGCGGCACCCTCTATCCACTAAAGTTGCTACTAACTTCACCGACAAGCGGCGGTCGCTTGGTCAGTATAGTTCACTTGTGGACTAAAACCATGGAGTTTATTTGTGTTTGTTTTGCATAATGTACTGTTCAAGCCTCATGACCATAATAAGTTGTTACTGACAACAACATGGATACTGTACAGTTCCATTGCTACAAAATTGTTTCTGAATTTTCCTGTACATTTTTTCAGTTTTCTTAGAGCTGTGCTCTTCACTGATCTGACAACTGCAAACAGTACTGGCCAAATATTTATAATTTTATTTTCTTTTATTGCCCACTACATATGTCAGTTTACATCATGGATAAATCCATTCGAAGGCATATTTTAGCAAGCAATGTTAAGAGAAAAAGTGAAAGTAATAAGCCAGGAAAAAGAAACCAAAAGTAATGTGTCAGCAATATAATCATAATTATTTGTCTTTCTATTTTCTCTGGCATGGTGATGAATGCAACAAGTCCAATTCCTGAGTGTCCTCAGTGCAGAGGAAGACTTAGTACAATACTATGGTTACAAGCAAGATGAAGTGACATTCTACAACAAAGCATTCCCCTCTGGTTTTCAAGAATATAACTTATTTTATTGTAATGCTGCAACAAAAACAAAACAAGGAAAGTTTATGATTTCATAAGTATGAACTTCCAAAGAAGCCCACGTACATCGTTATAAAGTAGCTAAACTTATCACATAAGCAAGATCCACATATGATAGCTGAAACATTATTAATGCCTGCCTGCAAGATATGGTGAAAATCATTCTCAGTCTGGAAGCTGAAGTGAGATTTGTAAGCTGTTCTATCAGCTGACACTATTAGTCTCCAAGACAGCGATATGTTGAGTGATATCAAAATAATTTTGAGGGGAAAAAAGTAGTATCAGCACAAAATTCTCCTTTCAGATCAAGCAATGAAGTTCCATGACAATGAGAAAACCTCTAGAAAACCGTAAGCTTAAAGGATTGTTTCAAAATAATAATTAAGTGACTTTCAGGGTTGAATGCAACATTAATAATGGGGATTTCTAGAATTTTTGATTATCCATTGTTCTTAAATATTCATGTCATTTGTTCCCTTCAGTATTGCAGATAAATGATAGTTCACTGTACAGAAGAACACCGCAAAATAAAGTGGCTCATGTTCTGTTTACAGCTCCATAAATTAGTACATAGATAGTGTTTAAAATAATTTGCCTGCTGTCCTCAGGACCGTGAATTTAAATGGCAGCGACGAGGGTTCATAATACTATCATGGTTATGAAAATATCAGACCAATAAATATCTTAACCTGCTGACTGTCCAGACCACAGTTCATGGCTAGGATGTCTGGCAGAACTTTTAACTGACGAGACTGCAAAGTTGGCTGATACTTATCACAGCAGTCACACCATGCTGGAGTAGTCTGCTCTGGGCACAAACTTTGTAGTAGCACATCACAGAAACTAAATTCCACTTTACCTAGAACATAAGACATATCTCTAAATACAAAGAACAGCATTGAACACACAATCAAATTAATACTTACCAGTGAGTTCAAATTATAATCTTCTCACTTTTATCATACAAATTCATAAATCAATATCCATGACAAAACTGTATAATGTTTACTGATTGTTTAATGTCTCCAATAAAAATGCAGGATGCCACAGAATGCTGTCAGCAGTGCTGCAAATTGGAGTTACAAGGTCTGACAATAAAGTTAGAGAACTCACCATTGTGTTACATTTTAGCATCCAATTTCATTGAGGCATCATCCTTATTAACAAAGTATCCATCAATAATGCAACATATTGCATGTCAAGGTACACACATGACAGTTCTGCCCAAGAAAAATAATTTCTAAATAATGATCTCCTGCATCAATAGACTGGTTGATGTGGACCAGACTTCATAGCAGTGAAATAGGTACTTTTATGATTTATATAAAGAAAGAAGTGTTCCTGCTATCCTTACCAAGAAATGCGATGAATTGACATGTTATACTACATGTTGGAAGAAACTGAATGTCAACAGGATGTGTTGCTTCACAACTGGGAGCCACAGTGAAATGTTTCACAGCAACTAGAACCTACCATGTCTAGTCATATTATGGTGATATTTTTGGTTTTTATGCAATTTAGCAATTCAATATTATGTTCACACAAGGCCAACAACGGACATTACACTGAGATGCAAGACTACAGTCCATGACCTCACACCATATTTCCTCAGTCTTATGTGCAAATGATTATAGATATTGAATTAAATTTGTACAAGTCCTGAATGTTATAAAGTTTACTTGTGTCCATCATGCATAATTGCTGAGCTCAAGCAAAATGCAAAGTTTTGTTTATTGGATGTAAACTCATACCTGCAGTAATGTCTGGATATATGAGGTTACACAGTAGAACTATGGACTCCTTGCTAACTTCACGACCACATTTTAGACATCTATGTACATGAATCTGTTTCATCCCAAAGAGATGGCTAATTTCAGTTTCCTCATCTTGTGCTTCCTTTCCAGTGCTGCTCTCTCCTTTTTCTTGTTTCTCACCTTTCCCATACAACAGAAAGAAATCAACTTCATATTTCCACAGACTTCAGTCAAAGGCATGCATGAAAGTTATTTTAGAAACAGGCATTATGTTAATCACACTGTATTTCTTCCTAATTTGCATAAGAGGTGTGTGGAAGTAGGAGGAATTAAAACACATTCCATCTTGTGCTTCAAGTTTATGAGCAGATGCTCACAGGCTTGGAATTCAGGTCAGTAATTTTACTACTTTCAATTAAAAATATGTTATATGCAGGATATTATTATTGCTATTATTATTACTATTGCCGCTATTGTTATAGTTATCATCTTCATCTTTTGAAAAGAAGTTACTACTTAAGTACAGATTGTGAAATAACCTCAAAGTCTTGCACTAAAGTGAAAGTAAAATAAATACGTAGGTCGTACTGAAAGTCATGAGCAACAATTTTTTGTAAAGTAACATGCTTTATTATTGACAAACCAGATACATCGCCTCAATCTACAGACCTTTCTTTATTTTTCCACATAATCACCACTTCTTTGTACAAATTTCTCTCAGCGTTCTGGGAGTTTGAAAATTCCTCCTTCTGTAAAATTCCGTTCCAGCCATCCGAAGACACTGACACACTGCTTTCAGCGAGCTTATGGAAGTGTGTGCATAGGTGCGAGCAGTGTTCGAAGATGGGTGAAACATTTTAAAGATGGGAACACCAGCATCGAAGATGAGCCTCAGAGCGGTCGTCCTCGAACAGCCTCAACTGAACGCAACAAGGAAAGAGTGGATGGGATCATTCAAGATGACAGGTGTGTGACTGTAGACACAATAGCTCGAAAACTTGGAACAGGGCACAGTGCAGTACAGGAAATGATTGAAAGCTTGGGCTACAGGAAAGTTTGTGTTCGTTGGGTCCCGTGGTTATTGACCAAAGACCACAAAGGTCACATTGGAAGCAATTGCAAAGATGGGGTGGGAAGTTCTTCCACACCCCTCCTATAGCCCTGATCTGGCACCCTCTGACTACCATCTTTTCGGATTTGTGAAGGATCAGCTGCGTGGACAACGTTTTGAGACGAGGGAGGCAATTCAGTAAGCAGTGTGTCAGTGTCTTCGGATGGCTGCAACAGAATTTTACAGAAGGAAATTTTCAAACTCCCAGAACTCTGGGAGAAATGTGTACAAAGAAGTGGCAATTATGTGGAAGAATAAAGAAAGTCTGTAGATTGAGGTGGTGTATTTGGTTTGTCAATAATGAAGCATGTTACTTTACAAAAAAATGTTGCTCATGACTTTCAGTACGACCCTCGTATTTTTGCATGGCCACTATGATATTTTATATCCCACAGAAAAATTACTTTAACAAAAGTTGCATATATTTTTTTAATATATTACCATATATAATTTGAGGACTCTACATTAAGTCACCCTCACCTAATAACTTTATAGGAAAGAAAGAGGAGGCTGTAAGCTAAATATACTGTTTTGCAAGTAGGAACTATTTTCGTTGCTTGTTTCCTTTTAGAGGTGAAGTACTTTGTGTCAAACATCACTGAATTTTTTGCAAAAACACTCACTGGGTAAGTCAAATGGTCAATGACTTGTTATTAAACAACAGGGAAAATCAAACAGGAACTGATTTCATATAACATAATTCTTAACCGTAAACATTTCATGTGGATGATCATGTATTTTCTTATTTTAATACCATATAAGTACATTAAATTCATATTGTAAATGAAAATGTTGTTACATGCTACTAATAAACAGAACTGCAGACTAGTATTTATACTGTATAAAGTGAAACAGATAGGGTACCAGTCCTAAGAAAACCCAATACTGTCTTGCCAATCCATGAATCTGACAAAATGATGGGAGCTGCTGGTGTACCTCACAGAATTAGAAAAGTCTGTTCTAAACACAAGGCACAATATTCAATTCTTTCTATGTAGGCATAGTGAAGTTTTCTAAACAGTAATGTTCCCTACTCAGGCTTCATTCAGATACTGGTTCAAAAGTAGGGCCCCAAATGAGAACTGCCATTATAATATTATGCTGATTGTTGAAGCCAACTGAACACCTCAGAGACAGTGACAAGTAAGCACAGAGTACTGGAAGAATAATGATGGTAAGAAAATAAAACTGTCCCAGTGTCACCGAACTGCACTGAGGTTGAAACCAGGCATCTGCAGTGAGAAGTCTGTATCAAACCACTTCATCTACAGCACAGCCACGGTCACATGTTTAATACAGAACAACTGTGTCATTCACTGTACTAAGTTCTGTTGTCAGATCTACAATTTCAGCATGCATTAAGTATTATTGTCTTGCATGCTGATGACAGTAATGAAAATGGATATTGCTTTGTAGAGAAAAACTGGTTATGTAATGTTTTTATTGGTGGTGGTGGTAATAGTAGAAGTCATATACCTGTTTTAAAGTTTTAAAGAAGCAAAGAGCAACAACAGCATATAGCATTTAAGAACCATTTGGGATACAAAGTAGCTGGAAGCATTACTAAGAAAATATTTGATCTGAATATGCAAAACATAAAGGAACAAACACATCATAATTTGGCATGATTAAAAAATCAATAAAATATACCAACACTGAAAATTAATATCCAAATCAGTAACTGCAAACCAATGAACATTTAACACACAAGTACAACACTGCTGAGCACACACACTGTGATTATCGAAACCATGCAGACAACAGACATGCATGTGTCTCCAACCATACCAAGCAGCAAAATAACTTATTTCCACTTATTTTGTTACTTCTTGGTGGGGAGGGGGGGAATTAAAAACAGAAAGTCTACTTTCACATGATTCAGCACCATTAATCATGTTCCCATACAATTATGAAGTTACACTTTTCACCCAATACCATTAGGACATTAACATCAAGGATGAGATTAGCAGGGCATGTAAAATGTATGGGACAAAAAAAATGCATACAAATTCTGGGTGGAACTGTGTGACTCGGGCACAGATTGGAGGATATTTTATTTACTTACTAATGGTTTATTTAACAATGCCTTCAGAAGCTCAAATGGTTGGATTACTAGTGAATAAGAAATTTGAATGGATGTGGCCATGGCCCAGTCTGTGGTAATATTCTAGAATTTGCTGGAGGAACTAAGAAAATTCACAAACAACTTCAGATATGACAGTCAGTATCCAGGCAAGATATGAATCAGATACCTCCCAGATACAAGTCAGAAGTGTTTTGGTCAACTTCCTCAATATGGGAGGAAAACATTAGGTCTTAAAGAAACAGGATGTGAGGATGTGGACTAGATTCATCTTTTTAAGGACAGTATCAGTGGTGGCCTTTTGTTGACATGGAAATGAACCTTGTAATTTCATAAAAGATGATCAATTTTTTAACGAGATGAGAGACTATTAGCTTCTCAAGAAGGACTTCAGTGCATAGACTTAGTTATGATGACATCCAGATATATATGGACCACCTCTACTGCAGATGTTCAGATATACCACATTTGTAAACAGTGATGAAACAGAATCAAAGTTAATAATAGTGTGACATGTTGAGCTATGGATCACCCCTACCTCCCCAGCGGTACGTGACGGTAACGTAACGCTCGCGTTACTACGGTAATAGGCGAGTTCCCGCCCCGCCACTCCCCTCCGCGGTGACGTAACGCGCAACGCTACGTACCCGTAATCAACTTCCTACTGTGACGTGGCACTCATTACGCAACCGGCAAGCACTGCAGCTATATAAGTCAGCTGCACAGCTGGTACCAGTCAGTTCTACTGTAGCAGTCGGCGACTTCAGTTGGAATGTGGGCAGCCGCCAAGTTGTAACCTGGCCATCGCCAAAGACAGTTCCGAGTTATAAAGTAACAGTCTCCGAGTGGAGCTGTAAAGTGACAGTCGCCGAGCGTGTTATCAACAGTTCTCCAGTCAGCCGACTACAGTTGGAGTATAGCAGCCGTCGCGGAAAGAAGAACCGGACGTGTGTGTGATTGTGTAATTGGGAGCATGTGACACAGCGATACATAGCTCCCCTACTATAAACGTGTAGACCACTGAAGACAGAGTGAACTGATTTGCGCATAGGGTTATAAGTCGTGAAACCCCGCAACAGTGTTAACAGATTAATGCGATTAGGGTTATAAAGTGTGAAACCCCNATGAGAGACTATTAGCTTCTCAAGAAGGACTTCAGTGCATAGACTTAGTTATGATGACATCCAGACATATATGGACCACCTCTACTGCAGATGTTCAGATATACCACATTTGTAAACAGTGATGAAACTGAATCAAAGTCAATAATAGAATAAATGAATATGAGAAGGAAGAACCCTAAGAACTGTGCTCTAGCAATGTCTACTGCAGATTTTGTAATTGTAATATAGTAACATTTAAATTCTAATCATTATATACTACAGTGTAATGTGATGTGATTATTCTCAAATTGTGTCTCCAAGGATTCTCTGGCCACAGCTGCTCTCCACACAGCTCTGATAATTGGGAGGGGGGNGGGAAATATATATACATATATATAAAACCATTAATGTTCTTCAACTGCGTGAACTTCAAAAAGTTTTGATTGGCATTATTAAGTAATGTTCCTTGTTTCTGGATTATGTTTCAACTTAATTATAAAATGCTTTCCACTGACAGTGAACCAAGGGTCTTTGAAGTTGTTTCATATCTGCATTTTCTTTTGTGGGAGAAATTTCATCTGAGTCTTCTGACACAAAAAAGGGTTCTGCAGGGGTGGAGGAAAAAAAATGTAAACTCTGTGACTGGATTACACATTACTTCAATCTGACTTCTCAAATGAGGACTGCAAACCCTTTTACAGCCTAGAGAATTAAGGATATCTTGCAGAGAATATATATTTTTGTACACTTAGACATAGGTAATTGCAGCTACTGCACAATAGGGGACTGCTTGAACAATATGACTTCAAAGCACAGTAGCCCATCTGCAAGCCATCAGTGTTGTGTTGTCCTGTCTAGACAAGAGGTTCATTGTTCTATTCTTCATGTCACACAAATAAAGTTAAAACATTCCATGTTAAGTTTTGGTAGATACTGTATCCTTCTGCCCTCATATAATAACTCACTTTCATTTGTTAAAAGTCCCAAATACTTAGTTTTAGCTATTAAAAATGACAAGAGAGGTACCTTTTCTTAACAATGTCTTAAGCCAAAGTAATTCAGGATAAGTGGCCACACCAGAGCTCAAGCAGTTAGTAGCTGGCTTCCCACCACAGTGGCCCAGGTTCAACCCCGGGTATGGTCAAGTGGGACTTGTGGTGGACAAAGTGGTGTGGGGGCGGGTTTTCTCTGAAGAATGATTATATCATGGTGAGAAGAAGTCAGTGTGTTCATCAGAAATGATGAAACCCACCTATAAAATACACAGCATCATAACTCAGAGGACCACAATACGAATCTTCGCCACTGTGAAAACCTCAAATTTCATATAGTATTCGCTTTGTTTACAGGTATAGCAGGAAGAAATCCCTAATTAGCAAAGCTGCAAGACTTCTAATAGATCAATTTTGACTCAATTTTTTTGTTCTGCCTTAGCCTGGATGCAGCATACATAACAGATATGGAGTGGTTGCAGACACATGCAACAGCAGATTATGACTTTCTAAAAAATTTCTTTAACAAGCTTAGGATTGCCATTTATTTAAAAAAAACTTACTATACATCCAGTAACTTAACTAGATTATTCAAAAGGGAAACTAGTCTGTTCTTGTCAGTGATGGAAATGGAAAAGTAACTTGCCATAAACTTTGTTTCCTAACAAATCCAATGAAGATTAATATTCACATTTCACTTTCAAAATTTAAAGAAAACTCTGCTCTGAAATTTGGGTGTCAATCTGATGCATCACAACAGTAAATTATTGTTATTGCGTGCTCTATCATGTATTAGTTCTCTGCTATGGCACAGTTAATAATACAGGAATGCATTATAATGGAAATATTCTGGAAGTCAAAAACATGAACTACAGCAAACAATATACAAGATCTGCAAGTGGAAATCAGTGCTTTGCTGTGTTCTTTTGTAAGAAAGTTGCTAATAAATTGCAAAATTCACTAAAATAGGCAACTATAACCACAGCAGTTTATTGTCCATGCATTATTTCTTAAAAATAATGTGTTCAAGTGTCCACTGTCAAAACTCAAATATTTCTCTGAAACCTTTTCCTGTACTTCTGTGTTACTCACTGCAATAAATCGCCATCAGTTCTCTTCACTTCTCTCATAATTCAGTTCTTTAGCTCATGGTTGTGTGAGGAAAAACTTTAACTAGGATTTTAAAAAATATTTTGGAATCCTTAAAGCAACAGGCTTTGTGTTCTTAGATCTTTGGATCTTAGAGAGACAGGATGGGAGTATGGATTAGATAGATGTGGCTCAGAATAGGGACCAGTGGAGGGCTCTTGTGAACACGGTGATGAACCTTCGGGTTCCATAAAATGCTGGGAAATTCTTGAGTAGCCGCAGAATTGGCGGCTCCTCAAGAAGGGCTCAGCTCCATGAGTAAGTAAGTAAGTAAGTAAGTAAGTAAGTAAGTAAGTAAGTAAGTAAGTAAAGCAACAGGTCTTCAATCATGAATTGAAAGCATTGGTTTCACATAATGGCTATATATATGTATAAAAATAATATATATAAATCTTCAGATGACCATTTTAACTTCATATATTGATATGAAAAACTACTGTTCCTTGTTTCCATCAATGACTTCTTTAAATCTGTTAAAGAACTTAGAGCTAATACATTACATGAGATGGTATCACAGCAGGCAGATGACAGGAAAAGCAGGCAACGTTCCAACAGCAGACAAACACGATGTGCATCAGCCTACTTACTGAATACAGGATGTCATTACCAAAAATAAGTACTAACACATGTCTATACATGTTATACTTCCATGCACTTCCATCACATTTAGTTTGGCAGCATGTAATGTAACCACCATTACCATGAGTGTCCTTACGTGTGAAAAATATGTACAGTACACATGCTCATTTGTGCATTATAGCAATTCTTGCTGAAAACTTTTTCTTGAGTCCTGTTTCTGGATTATGGCATTGTAATGATGTACATTGTACTACCAAAGTTTCAGAAATCCTGTCTCCATCTCCAAGGCAAAGGGACTAGAAAATGCAGTTCCACCAACTTGTGAACCCGTACTGTATCAGAAGTCATAAATGTGTAGTCACGCTGATTTGAAGGTAAAACAAGGACCTCTGAACCATCAGCAACACAGTCTACATCTATACAGTATTATCAACATCAGCATTAAAATGCTGTCAAATCCTCAATTTTTTCTTTTAAAGGGGAGAGTACAGTATAGCTCACACTCTTATAATTATATACACTAAATTTTCATACTGTTCTTTTAAAATGTAAAGCTGCTTAATAAATTAATGCTTCAACACTAACTCTCAACATTTCCAATCAGTAATTTTCTATAAAAGATGTAATTTTAAAGGACATCTCACTTCATTTTCACTTCATCATTAAAGAACTCACTTGACACTGGGAGGTTATTAAAAACACTGTTCAAACTGCAGAAATTTTCTGGCATCAAATATAATTATTAGAGAGGGGTGGATTTCCCCATGCACTTAGACCAGTTATTGGTCCATTGTGCATCCCCCTTTAATTTCTACTGTCGCCATACCCTACCGGTACTAGTTCATGCTATCAGCCCCGTTCAGCCAATGAGGTCGGCCGTCGGTACCTGATATTTCCCCCATCTACCAGAGGCATTGGAAACTACTTGGGCGGGAAATTGTTGCCTAATTTTGCTCAGAGGTCTCCTAGAGACATGAGGATCTTTTACATGCTGTAAATCTACAACATGGGACCCACGGCTTAAAGTTCCTCCCTGAGGACTTGTTCCTTGAATTTTTCCGCCCTTAAAAATTCCACGACCTCCGCCGGGCTTGAACCCGTGTACCTTGAGTCATGAGGTAGGAACATTACCCCTAGCCTACGGAGGCCGCTTGGCATCAAATAAAATGGATAGATGATCACAAATGGTTGCCAGCTAAGGATCTGGAATGAACTGGTCTATCCTAGAATTTACCTTGACAGATTAAATAAAGCAAAAACCTCTGTGAAAGTAATGAATAACCCACCTGAGATTCAAACTTGAAAACCTGTATAAGAGGATAGGAGGGAAAAGTAGCTGCAGCAGACAGTAATAAAGCTTAAACTTTGTTCATCTGATGAGCAAATAAAACCTACCGATATTCAGAGAAGCGAAAGGTCAGGTCAACCTTCAACTTCAAGAAATAATTCTCTAGTTTTCCAAGTGAAATACATTATCCATACATTAATTCATTGTACAGGAAGTAGCTGAACAGACTGGAATATCTGTTGGTTCATGTCACATAATTTAAATGCAAGATTTAGGGAAGTGATGGGTCTCAGGAAAATTTGTACCAAGGTTCTTGACTGAAGATCAGAGAATTCAAAACATTTCACTTTGTGAAGATTTCTTCCAATGAGCAAATGAAAAATATTATCACCAGAGATAAGACTTTGGTTTATGGGTATGCTGTTGAAATGAAAGTTATCACTACGGATGTGTCCTGATTTGACATGCCTCAAGAACGCACAACATGTGTACCTGAAAGTGAAAACAATGTTGACCTTTTTAATTATGGTGACACCCTTCACAAGGAGCTCATTCCAGCATGTCAGATGGCTTACCAAGTTTATTACCAGACAGTTCTGAGGCATGTGGTGGATGCAATATGAAGAAAATGACTGGAAATGTGGACTATATGAATGTGGCACCTCCATCACAACAATGAACCAACTGACACAGCATTCAAGAGTTCTTAGCAAAATATATAATTCTTGTCCTTCCACAGTCTCCCTATTAACCCAACCTATCCCCTTCAGACCTTTTTATATTTCTCAAAATAAAAACTACTCTGAAAGAAGGATTTCAAATGGTAGAGAACATCATTACAAATATGACAGATGAACTGAGAGAGATTTGAAGAGTACTACCTTCTGGGATATAACGCTGTGTAGTCTGCTGAAAGTCAATTGACATTTCAGAGGAACATACTGTCTCCGTCTTCAGGGTCAAAGATACCAGTGTGAAAGCAGGTGGCAAGCCAAAATATTGATTGACTTTCAACGAACTGCATGGCGTTATATCCCAGAAGATAGTATCCTTCATAACCACCCCTGTGAGAACCTCAAACCCCTACTGAGAGAGATTTAATACACACCCTTTGAACAGTGCTATCAAAAGTGGAAAAAGTGATGGGTGCAGTGCATTGCTGCTCATGGAAATTATTTTGACGGGGATAAGCATAACTAAGTTGTAGGCTTTGAAATAAAGTTATTAATAATAAACTTCAGATACTTTTTACACAAACCTCATATATGTGTTGTACTTCAACATAGCTGTTTGAAGTACAGTCACTGCTATGTAAGACAGCTTTACTTGGCATCATGCCTTAAAGGAAATATGCAGCAAACTGTGGGTGCTGGAAAATTAGACAGCAATACTTCCTAACTCATAAAATATCAATGCATAGACTCCTTAATTTGATACCAGTTTCAAGAATTTCAATTTATTCTTCATGCTCAATTTAAAATAAACATCCTGTATTCTGCAAATGTGGCAAAAAATACTACATATCTTTCATTACTATACCTGCAGTTGATGTTGATATCCACATATATTTACCATCCTCTTCACCACAGGTACTGGAGTTAGGACCATTTTCTGGTAGTGTTTTGGGTGTAAGATGTAAATGAATGTCATTCAAAATGCTGGGGAAGTCTTGGATTCTCTTACTTCTGCTTTCATCTGCATCATGGATGGCTAAACTGTTCCCATGGGCTTTTGACACAAGTCTTGAGTGGATATCACCAAGTATGCTGGGAAAATCCTTTTCCTTGTATACAAAGTAGTTTGCACCATCTGTATGAAAACCGTTCTTCCGTTGCTGCTCCAACAGTTTTTGTTTCCGTGTTTCTAGAATTTCATAATGAATTTGATGCAGGATGAAGCGATTCCAACTCTGGAAAACATTACAAGAAAAAAACTTGACTAACTCCCATCAAGCAGCCCAAGAAGTGTATGTAATGAACTGTAACAAACATACACTTTTAAATAAATCTGAACACAATCTAGGTTGAAAATCTGGATTTTAAATTTCCTAAAGAAGGGAATTCAGTGGAACTCACATCTAATGCTTCTCAAATTAATGATTTCCCTTTATTTAGTATCAAATTTCAAACAAGTTGTTTTTAGCTGGTTATTTAATGACACTGTCAGTTTTTAGACTATATGGCATCAGAGACAGGATCAGTAATGAATGTGGAGCAGTTGATGGAATGAAAACTGGCAGGAGAAACAGAAGTATTCAGAGAAAACTTATCCCATTGCCACTTTTCATGTCAGAAGTCCCTGACCTGGGATTCAATCTATGTTGATGTGGTGAGAAGCAAGGAATTTCAATGAACACAAGTTAATAAATTCAGTGTTAAATTACCTATGCTTAAGATTTTCCTCATTTTAGTGCTCCATTGCCCCCCCTCTCCCCTCCTGAAAACCGTAAATGGGGGTTTCACCATATTCCATCACAATAAGGATGTTTATGAAATATAATTTAATTCTGGTATGAATCAGTCCAGTTTAACACCTATAACTTGAGGGGATGTATTACACTGCTGTTTTTGTTGTTTTGATTTAGACATATAAAATAACAAGAAATATGCCAGACCGACCATTCCTCCATATAACTGCCACAGCAATTGTAGTATTTGTCCTGATACTACATCACCTGTTCATTTCAAGCAGAGAAGAAATCAGGGCTCACTGTGCATCCTGGCTTTCACCTCATCATTACAACAGAAGTGTTTTCCTTCAGTGGTTCAGAGAAGTGGAAATCACTAAGTGGAAGACCTGGGCTGAAAGCTGGTAAACAAAGGTACAGCTATTCCTGTAACAGGACATTCAGGCTCATAGGAGATGCTGAAAGCTGGTAAACAAAGGTACAGCTATTCCTGTAACAGGACATTCAGGCTCATAGGAGATCTCAAGGCTTCCACATTAACTAGATAATCAGCTCACAGAATGAGGCGAGGTTGTCAGCCTTACATTCTGACTGTCCTTTACCCCCCAAGAAGATTCCTGTAACTCATCTCTATCAGAGGCTGGGGCCTTAGTGCAGCTGAAAGGATTAGGTAAATTGATAAATCCACTAACCTCAGTGGGAATCAAACCCACAACCTTCTGGCTTGTAGCACAGTGCCTCAACCAATTACACTAATGCATGCCCCTGGCTGAAAGATGAGTGAGTCAAAATGCCATCTATATCAATTTTCCTCCAGAAAATCTCTTGCCCATTCTCCATCCACCTTTCAGCTAATGACTTCCACCCTTTGAACCACTGAAGAAGCACGCTGAAGCAAAACACTTCTGACATGATGATGAAATAAAAACTGAGCTGTGCCAGTGAGTGTAAATACAAAGCCCTGATCATGTCTTGATGGCAATTAAACAAGTGGTGTACTGCTGGAACAAAGCTCTCAATTTCTCTGAAAATTTATGCTGGCAAATAACTAGACATCTATATCAAAGTAATAAATATAAGTGTAACACAACTTTGGAAGTTACTTACTGAACAGTCTATATACATTATATGTTTCCTCCTCTACATGGATTAAATACATGTTCTGATTTTCAGGAATGTAACCTCTGTCTGTAACGAGAGTCAGCTCTACAGCATAACGTCTGTATGAATGATTAACTTTTTTAACAGTAGACTTTATGACCCTAAGACGTTTAGTGTCTGTATTGTTCAGTAATTCTGCAAGAAGTTAATATCAAGACCAAAAATGGATGGAAAATTACAAAGAATTCGTTTGTTAAATATGTACACTCCAACATGAAGAATATTCTTTCATCTTCTTTACTATGAAACAACATTACTGTAACATTATTAGCCATATACAAAAACATACCTGAATGAGTTGGATTAAGTTTGTTTTCTTCTTACTTTCGGGACTTTGGTCAGAAAGAATAAGACCAAGTGCTGAGGCTTCAGGAACAGTGCGGAAAGCTCGAAGAAAGTTGCTGGACTGGCAGGGAAATCCTTGTGATACATCAAGCATGTGGAACAGATAGCCAAGCTCACAAGCAAGGCAGAACTCCTTGTGGCACAGGTGTGACAGCAAAATACTCCGGACAGGGTTCACATAGTACAGCAGCTGACAAAGAAACAGAGGTCTAAGGGTTGTGACACAGTAATCCATGTAGCTGGTTCAAATACATTAAAAAATTACTTCTCATAATGATTTAACTGTTTAATGCCACATGACACTAGCTGACAGTCACTCAGCTGGTCAAGAAACTTGATGGTTCATCACTCAGCTCACAAGATAGAGCATCACTGGTCCTATATTCAACGAGATGAATCCAGCCCACATCATCAGAGATTTAATGTTGTGACATGGCAGCTGAAAGACCAAAATAGTGGATCCAGAAGGGAAGCATGCTGCTAGGGAACAGCCGACAAACACATGGCCCACAGTCGGAAATGGTGCTTTCATTTGGGTCTGTCCTGAGGCTACATAGCAAGCGCAAATTAGACAACTTATTTAGTCTTAGCAACTAGAGTAGTGAGAAGACAAGTCATTATAATTCTTTGTAGTTATGAGTTGTAAATGGTCAATAAATCCAATTAGCAATCCAAACCCTGTGTCCAGTCACTAATATATCATAATATTATCTTCCCAAGCAGTTTCTTCCCTTCAGGCTTTCCATTAAAATTTTGATTGTATCTCTCTTCTCCCTCATGTGTTGCATTTCTAACCCATTTCATCCTAATTTCTTTGAAGTTTTTGGTGAAGAGTACAAAAAAGCTCAGTGCTCACTGGTCAAGAAATGCTTGCTACCAGCTCTTCAGATGTTACTTAAGCAAAAATGAATGGTAAATGTCAGTGGAGGTTGGTACTACCTATTATAAAGGGTCATCCAAAAGAACTTCCTAACTCTTTAAGTTTTAGTGTCTTGTTCTGTGTGGTCAAATGTGCTCTTTTACTTTGAGAGAAGACTATAAATAATAAACATCTCAAAACAAAAGGTTCAGAAAAATATCTGGCCTCAAGGATTATAAACTAAAGAGATATTTAGGATATAACGTAATGAAGAATATTGCTAGGATAGTGAAATACAAAGGGATACAGTGGGCTAGGATGGGGAGAGAAGGAATATCTGAAGAATTTTGGGAATTCCCAATTATCATAGCACTTCATCCTTACCTGAAGCATTGCATTACAGTAGGAGTTTGGAAGAGTTGCTTCAAGACCAGAGAAACCAGTTCTGTTGTATTGGTCAAAATCACAGTCTTCCATGCCCATCTTTGAATACTTGACATCAATCTTACGGTAGCGCTTTGGAATTGCAATAAAATTTGCCTCTTCTCCTGATTTACCTGTCCGAGAATCACTATTGAACAGCTTTGACTGCCTACGGCCTCCACCATGTTTCTCCAGTTTATATGCAACCTGTAAGAATCACAAAGTTATCCTGTTCTTTTACTGGTAATAGCATATTAGCAGATACAGGCAATCCACATAAGCTTAACCCAAAAACCAAGTACCTCAGCATCCCCCTTAAATAAAACAAGATTGTAAAATTATCTATTGTACATTTGCATGGTGAATTCCATTGAAGGACTTGTATAATAAGTGATGTGCCAGCATCCATATTCTTATATGAAAAGAGAGTATAGCTAATACAATAAAGGGAAGTAACATTCTGTAGTTCCAGCGGTCTTATTTTTTTAAATGAATAATTCTGATATATATGAGATAAACTCCGTCTTAAGTGCAACAATTTAATTGTAGTTCTTTCTTCTTCCCTTCCTCCAAACTACATGTTTCGGCCCTAAATGGCCATCATCAGGTGTGTATTCTTACGTAGCTGCTACACTGCCCGTAGTTTAAAATTTAAAATCACCAGTCTTTCCAATTGTATGTATGTATAAAATCTTTGTTAACCTACACGCATCAATTTGATTTCTAAAATTGTCACTTTTTTAAAACTTCAATTCAAATTAAAATGTCTATAAATTTTCTGTTCTTTTTCTTTTTCCGAATTTTTAAAAATTAAAATTTTCTCGGGGTACACGCCCTATGTCTATAGAGGCTACACAGAACAATACCTTAACAGCGATAAAACAAGAAGTGGCCTCTGCAGCACTATAGACATAGGGCGTGTACCCCGAGAAAATTTTAATTTTTAAAAATTCGGAAAAAGAAAAAGAACAGAAAATTTACAGACATTTTAATTTTAATTGAAGTTTTACAAAAGTGCCAATTTTAGAAATCAAATTGACGCATGTAGATTAACAAAGATTTTATACATACATACAACTGGAAAGACTGGTGATTTTAAATTTTAAACTACGGGCAGTGTAGCAGCTACGTAAGAATACACACCTGATGATGGCCATTTAGGGCCGAAACATGTAGTGTGGAGAAAGGGAAGAAGAAAGAACTACAATTAAATTGTTGCACTTAAGACGGAGTTTATCTCATATATATTGTGTGAGTGTAACAGGATGCTTAAATATAATAGAATAATTCTGACTCTGATGAACTCTTCCCTTATAATAAACAAACATTACATTCACATGCAATGATTAACTTTTAGGTGATACTTATTCAAACTGACAAAAAACCATAACTATCATCTTACAGTGAATGAATAAACGATCAATATTTAGACCCTACTGTCCACTGCTATTACAGGCACTAAATGAAAATTAAACAAGTTCTTTAATATATGCTTCAGAGTCATACTATAACAGAGCACTGCATTAGAATAAAGAAACAAATTTGGGATTACTGGGTTTTTGGACTTTGTCCATCATTTGGTACTCTAAAGAACACACTGTTTTGGAAATTGCATATGTTGCTGTCCTCAGGTGAAAGGGAGGGAGACACCTACTCTGTTGGACCTGTCAGAAACAGATAACCTCAATCATCACTGAAGGTCCAACCTGGAATGACACATGCTGACTTCTTCAATAGTAATACTTTCAGTGTTCATGACCTTGCCCAAGCCAATGCTGAGGTGTGCCCAAAGGCTCTAGTGATAGAGGTTAGCTCTTTCTAACAGATCCAACAGTGTATGTGCTTCCCACCCCTCACCTGAGGATGGAAACACGTCCAGTATCCAAAATGTTGTGTTCTTTACAGTACCAGATGAGGAACAAAGTAAAACATTCTGTAATGCTAATATGTATACACTATCATTAAGACCCTTTACAACTGAATTAAGCAAATTTTATTTCAGTGTAGCATAAATTCAATAATGAGTTTCTTGCTTTCTGTTCCTTAGTTGCTATCTTTGGCTGAAACAACTCAACTGTTTGCTTTCATGTTGACTGACCTGTTATAAGACAGAATAAGACTTCAAAAATGCAGTCAATTATATTTTAATTATTAGTGGCTTTGCTTCGCATATTCACAAACCAGTCACAACATCCAATACTGAAACAATACAAATTACAGGTTTCAGGAAGCTCATCGAAATGAGCTTTCTTCACTATAGTGATAACTACTGAAAACAGATTACTGTTGGCTGATCCAACTACCAGCAGAATTAGTGCTACCTGCAACCAGCATGTGCGCACTCAACATCTCATGCAACGCCAATACAATTGTATTGTACAGACAGGTATACAAACACACACGCATACCTATAAATTCAAGTGAAATTTCAATTAATTATTATTGAGAATAAGTCTTCAGTAATCTTTGCACCTGTTTGGAAGACCACTGCTGAGTGTCAAAAACACATGCTCAGAAATAAACCCCTCCCTTTATAGTTTATTACCTCAAAAAATGTAAGACCACAGAAAAGGTGTGGACAAAAAGATGTGTCATTCATTTTTCTCAATAACTTTTGTTCAAAACATTACTTTCTGAAATAAATACTTGGTGACTTATGCTCATTACATACACAGAAACACATGTAGGTTTTCATGTAAAGTGTATGTTACTTTTGTTCAATTTTAAATAAGATTGCAATATGATCATAAATTTTGTTCCAACTCTCCAATACCAAATTTCTTGAAAATCCTTCCATACATTTTCAGATTGTTTCATGTGTACAGATGGACAGAGGGAACAGATTTAATAGGCATATTTTAGGGTTGTGAATGTGCCTAAAGATGTTTACTTCCACTCTATTCAAGTAAAAAAAATTTCATGTTAATAAATTCTGAAACAATGTATGAAGATTTCTATGTGAAAGACAGTTCTGTTCTCAAATTGATAACTACTGTTATTTCATGAATACCATAAAATCAATTTTTGCATACACAGTAATGCTGCTTGAACTCAAAAGATTATATACCACAAAATGAGATGTGTGAGAGATCATGAATGGAATAAAAAAATGGATGTGGAAGGAGACAGTCATGGTCTATTTGAAGATACTGTAATGACACTCGTCTGGACATGGACATAAGTGGGGAAGAAAAAGAAAAGAAGTTGGAATAGCAGATAATCCAGCCAAGATTTGAACCAGGTATATCCTGAATAAAAGTCTACAATGTTACTATACATCTGTTTTCCATTAAGCTGACATTATCAGAACCTATATCCCTGAGTAACAATATTATTCTGAGCTCTCCTTGGTCTCATGGATGCTTTATTATTTTTTTTTCCATAAGAAATTTATGTAGCATTTTCCCATTTCTTCCATCCCAGTTCATAACAACATTAACTTTATAACACTGACACTGTGTATGAGAAAGTTAATATAATTAAGTAGAACATGGGAAATCCAAATGGTTGATTCAACAAGTAAGATAATGAAATATTAACATATAAGGGAATGCATATGAGTTTTCTCAGGTTAAAATCCAAACAAATGGCATGGTAAAGGGTTAATTCTGTTTCAACTAGGCAGAGTCAATACTTCCTGCATTACTGCTTTCTTAATTGCTGCTAGTTCACCTGCTACCTTTGGCCTTGTTAAATCTTATTAGATAATCTTGTTCAGTCTCCTTTTATTACTGGGCAGTTTGATGTAGCAGTAATGAGGCAGATTTGTATTTGGGAAGTATCTGGTTTGAATCTAGGATGGGTTACTAGCTATAATGACTGATATGTAATTACAGCATTTGTTGTTGGCCACGTTGTATATTGAAGCTGTTCCAATGTTTCAGTGTAGTACATTGCAGTCACGATCTTTAGGGTCAATGTGAGGAAGTTGGAAATAAACTGATTTATGGGCCTTGCAGTGAGAGTAAAGGTTGATGAATGGAGCATGGAGCTATTAAACAGAAAGAGGGCCATGTGGATAAGAAGAGGAGCTGGAAGAAAAGCTGAAGCCAGACTTTGCTCAGTTTTCACAGCTCTTCTGATGGCGTTGATTAGTTTTTTTACAGTCTCCCATGCAACATTATATTCTATAAAATTTATTAAAAGTTATTCACTTTAAAAGTTTATCACTATATGTTTCAACCAATGTGATCATCATCATCATTATCAGGTTTTTAAATTATTGAATGAGGAAACTGCTGTCTTCTGTTTCATTGTTTATGTTGTTAATATAAAGTCCCCTCGATGCGCATATGTGTTTGAGTTGGTGCGTCATATTCTCTCCTGTTGTGTGTCTTATTTTTGAATGCTTCGAGGATTTGAAAACAAGCAAGTTAATAGAAACACTGACTGTGACAGTAAGCTATTTGGATGAGCATACAATTTTTGTCAGTAACTTTAGTGCAAGGTTTCAGTATCCAGGGCTTCATACACATCTTACAGACAGCTCTATTAAATGCCAACTTCACAACTCTTAGAGCAAGGCTGCCAAATCTTTTGCAACAGAGGGATATATAGCAGGCCCATCATATCTGTAGTCTGATGTAGGGGCTGGTGTCCCACTTCCACTTCTACAGCCTTAGGAATCCCCACCCCCTTTCTGTCCAGAAGTGCTACAGTAAGCTGGCTTGAAAATTTGTTCTAACATTGGATAGGTTTACTACACAATAAAAATTTGTTATGCTCATTTCTTTTCTCATAAAAAAATATCACTTTAAAAATGTTTCCTTCCCACTGTGATCAACTTTACTCAACATGTTACTAGACTGACTTCGGTATGAGTCACCGAATCATGTTCAGTGCGACAACAATGTAAACTGCAACATGATGGCCAANATTTTAATATCACTTCCAAAACACACAGATAAACAACTCATGCAATAAAATCAATAAATTCCCTTATGATCTGAAAGTTCAATATCAAATTCTCAACAGGCCACCACTGAACTATATTCTGAGACAGCACAATCAAGTTCACATCCTTACACTATTTATTTAAGATTTACTTTAATAAGATCCTTCCAACAACTGATCTCTTTCCTTGAAGTTGCTGAAATCATGCCAGAGAATCAGTCCAGTCCTGAAACCCTTTGATATTTTATTAGATACTACCACTGAGGCTGCAGAAACATGTCTCATGCATCAGTGCCCTCCAAATTGAATCAAACTGTTATGTTTCCCCTTCCAGCATACTTTCCTATATCCCTCCTCCCCTTGTAGTTTAGAGTCTGTTCACACAAATGTTGACAATGCTAACTCACTAGCGACAAGCACTTTGGGTCAGCTGACATAGACCAGATGGGGGACGGAAGAGGAACAAAATAACTGGGGAAGCATCAAGCACCACCATTGCCACCAACCATAGGATGTCTCTCCATGACCTCAGTATAATTTTTAATGGTGAGTAGTTGTTACTTTCCAAACTGTCAACTATCCCATCAGCTCTCCAGGACTACTTAGCAGCTATATATATATATGTCTGGTGGCTTAGCTTTCAATTACAA
Organism: Cryptotermes secundus; assembly: GCF_002891405.2. NCBI lineage: Eukaryota > Metazoa > Arthropoda > Insecta > Blattodea > Kalotermitidae > Cryptotermes > Cryptotermes secundus. Next base: position 1,381,158 of record NW_019726229.1, read on the forward strand.
TCTCAGTATGTGTTATACTGTGGGTCCAAGGAACCCAATAAACATGACATTCTCAAAAGTGGAATTTTCTTTTCATATGACATATGTACATCATGCTGTGAATGAACGTTTTATTAGGATACAAATTACATGGAACATGGCCTATTAGCTTGCATGTTAAGTAGAATGTCAAAGGGCTAAATGAGGCATTTAAAATTCTGGCATTTTGTTTGTGTGACAATAATTCAATTTCATATATACATTATGAGATAAACACTTCAATACTGAATATTTCTGATTAAAGAGTGCCCCATGAATGGATGACTCTTAATTTCAGTAAGTGCTTTAGTGTAGGATCAGAAGCAATATCAGTCAAAACAGTATTCTAATCATTCCAGTTTTAACCAATTCTGAAAAAGGACTTCATGTCCATAATCATGATCTAAAATGCAAAACACCCATTATTTAAATGTTTAATAATGTAAATAAGAACCCTATTTTCAACCTTACATCCAACTTCTTCCTAAAATAAACCATTCACAATCTGAAAACTTCAAGCTTCTAGACCACAAGTGAAGCTTAAATTATTATTCAGAGACAGAATCAACTGAGTTCTAATTTAACATCACATTGCTTTCAAACTGATATTCACAAATATAACCATAGAATAACAGAATTCTGTTGAACAGAGCAGTTTCAGAGTATTTTTTGTTTCTTTCTACAGTTTTAACACCCAATATTCATGCTGATAAATTCTGGGATGACAGTGTCAGGAAGAAATGAAGAACTCATGCCCTATTTTATGATTAAATGCTAATACTGTAGATGAGAGATTACAAAATAATTAACAGCCACTATAACAGTGTAAGGAAATTGTTGCAAATACAGTACAGTATATGCATGAAGATTTCTATTTCCAAACAGAAACATTTTGTGTCAAGTGCTGATACATTCTTACTCTCTAGAAATCTACAACATCTGATCTTCCACCTTGTAAGCATAAATCTGTTTATTTTAATTAGAGGTGTATGCCCCTTATCAACCAAGAAAATATAAAACCACCAGCAACCTATGATGAGTTGTGTACACAATAATGGTTTATCATCATGTACAACTATAACGAGTATTTGTGAACACTTTTAATTGACTTCTGCTGATTTCTTATTGCTAATCAACTGTCCAGACAATATGCATAGACAACACACTAACAATTACTATTAATTTATTTCTCTGAAACCATGATATATTTTGATCAATTAATGATCATCACAAGGTGTCCACTCTTTACATATGAAAACAGACCTGTGAACATGTTATTAATATTAACTCTTCTCAGATTGGAGGCTGGATCCAGTTACAGTAAGACTATGCCTGTGCTGCTGATTTTATACAACTAATTATGTCTAAAATTTTAAACTGTACAAAGAAGCTGATGAAGGTAGCTGAAGTGAATGGTGGTGTTAAAAGTATGTCATAGCAAGATTGTTGCATTCTCATTTACATACCTCATTACTGGCAGAATTTGCCACACAAAACACTTTGCATTCAACATAGTGCAAAGGATAGGCATATATATTTAACTTNTTGAACTTGAAATAAATATGAATATGAATATGAATGTAAGTATATTTGTTTTTAATCCCACTGTGGTATAAACAGGTAATTTTGGTGTATGTTGTGCAGTATGTAGATCTTATGAGGACTGTGATTGTGCATTATGTGAGTTATATTTTCAGTTGTATGTGCTAAGGGTTGTCACTGGTTGTGCTGTTGAAGTATAACTGCTCATTTATTGAAAGAAACATGTTGTGGCTTCAGAGGGATAAATAACTAGTAATTACTGATGTGTCTATCAATGTTGTGTGGAAAGATGATAACAATAAGGACTTTAAACATAACAGGAAGCAAACGTTAAAGCTTCAACACCTCTTTACCTGTGATAACCACATGGCCTTCTCAAGAACTCTCTGCAGTCCTGTTGCAAAGTGCAATACGGGTTATCATGTGACAAACTTACCAATAAATGACCACCATGGGTCAAATATGACCAAGGCTGCTAGGAATAAATACCACTACAAATGAATGTGTAAATACAAAGGAAAGATGTAACAGTGATCCCACTGAATCGAGTCAGGCAAGAGGAAGAAAAAGAAAGGTTTATGACTGTTTCATATAACCTTTATTTGACTGTATTATTGCAAATATAGCATATAATATTTTCAACTACAATGATAAAATCAATGTCAGTTACTGTCACAACAAGTACAGTTAATGAGTACTGGAATATGTTAAAATGATAATTTCTTTGCCATTACCAAACAAGTGGTGTTAGAGCTCTGGTATTTTTTAAGCTGAAATTAAAATCTTAACTTCACCACAGTGAACTAAATTTGGAGTTATTAGCTGTTTCACATCTGGTTCCAAAACCATTAAGAGACTGGTAATATCAGCTAATACAAGGTTCTGTTAGTTTATTGAAAAAATAATATTAACAGCCCTAATAGTAGCTGGAAAATACACGCAAAATGTGTAACAAAGCATTATAATTAAAACACGAATGAAATAAAAGAATTCTAACAAAATAGTCATCACTTCAGTACATAACTACAACAGCATATTTAATCTGACATGGAATTTACACACGTCATATTCCAATTAAGCCTTAACTCAGCTGGGATCATGTTTCATTAAAAGCAACCAAATCATAACTGTATTTAGATCATAGTCTTCCATGTAATTTGGCAGGTGATTATCAATGTTTCTGAGGAAGCTGCTGCCTTCATTTTCAAAAGCCCACGATCTAAATCTTAAGTGCCATGAAAATCTCAAATTTAATGTAACTGCATCATTGAACAAGAGTTTCTGATGGAAACTTATATGTAAATCTAGGCATTCAGAAATGTACTTACAAACTTTTGGGTTATGTTTCAACCTTAAATATTAATTTAACACACAACAGTCACTAACATAATTTCAGATGTGATTACTCATACCCTGTTCATATGTATGTTAACCCTTCAGTGACGGGCTCCGTCCGTGGCACGCCAGCGCATTCTGTCACATGTCGCCGGGGTCCATACCACGCACCCGTATTGCAGCTGTGAGTTTCAGCTCATATTTTGAACTGTTGTTTTTCATGTAAAGTATTTTTTTTGGTATGAAATTAAAGAGGAAATTTCAGGCTATCATTTCGTATGTTCAGTGTCCCACTTTGAACTTCCTGCGGGAGTTGTAATACAGTTGAATTCTTTGAAAAAATTTTCAATTTCAACACTTGGTGCGCTTGTTACCATATAAACCTATCTCTGCCTAGGGGAATTCTTATGAACTAAGTATGTTAGATCGATACTGTGTGCTGTCCAGTAGCTGGTCGAATGAAAAGTCGGTTCTCTTAAGGCATATTCTGAACTGTGCTGCTTCAACATTGGTATTTGTAACTATGAGAAGACACATGGAGAATCATCGATTTTGAGACATGATGTTGACTCTAAGAAGAGTGTTATGACTGCTACTGTAGCAAATGATAAACAGTTCACTATACGAATGGTACTACTGTAATTCCCCTTTGTTCTATAAATATGCATCATGCAGTCTGGTTAGCCAAGGCCAGCCGCAAGGAACAAAGTGGCCAGCTGTGTTGTGTCATGACCAGTGGAGAATATATTTACTTCAAACTGAACCAGAACAAAGTTTTATCAGATTCGGAATTAGACATTGAAAATGGATGTTTGTGCTTTTCTCGATTCTATGGTAAATGACAGAATCGAGAATAGCACATACATCCAGTGAGAGAATATGCAAAACTATAAGGGACAAAAAGAAAATTTCTGAATGTGATGAGAATATGTAGGAATAACACAAGGAAAAGAAGAGATCAATTGTCAATCAGAATTCAGTTAATTGAGGTACTCTCTGTGAAATATGCTAATACTGTAGAACACAAAGTGCCAGGTTGACATTCGTCAGACAAAACAGTGCCCTGCCTAAGAGAAAGACTCCACCAACTGCTAAGAAATCAAAACCACAGAAACAGCGTATTGTTTGTCAAATCTGTGTACTGATGTGATGCGTGTGACGTTGGACTCTGTGTGGAATGTTTTCATGACTAACACAACCAGCTGAATTTCTAAGGTAATATAATACTATCATTCATAATTTTTATAGGCTTACTGTGCCAAAAAATAATTTTAAAGCAGTGTGGATCAAGACACCAATTCTATATACATTTCTGAACGTAGTGTGAAATTTAGAGAAACAAAACTCCAGTTTTTCCCAATTTATTACACTTTAAGTTAAATTCTGCACTCTCCAATTTAATATTTAAATATCCTCCAGCATATGAGTTGGGTAGGAATTTATAAGCCCGTCGGTGGTGAAGGGTTAATTTACATGTTCAATCTAATGTACATACACAGTGATCTCATACCAAGTTCTGACAAAGCATAAAACAAATTGAATATCCAGACTTATTTGAAGTTTCTATCTATGATAGCTTATGGTTTGTCAGAAAACAATTATGCCACTGCTTGAATCAAGGTTTCAATTATAAAATTGAAACAAATATTAATTTCAGAAATTTCTCCATACTTAAACATTCAAATTTTGCACATTACAGAAATGCCACTTTAATATATTCTGAGTACAAATTTACCTATTTCATAATCAACACAACTTTATTTACAGTACTGCTGCTACTTCTATCAACAGTGTCATGTAAGCACTGAGGAAACACAGGACATTACCCGATGCCATATTTAGGATGTTGAGAATTCAGAAGAGAAGAAAATCCAAGGAGAGGTTGACAGTTTTATTAGCATAAGTGTTATGGGTGAGAAGTTATCACCATTTGTTAACTGGTAAAGTGAATAAACCAGTACCTTTCAAAAAGATCAATGTAAACAGTTTGCCAGTTCTCTGAAAGATAATATATCGGCATGGATGACCCGTAAGATGTTCACTGAATGGGCTAATATCATTAGCAAAATGATAAAACAATAAAACAGAAACAATGTAATGACAATGAATAACTGTTCCGCTTGCCCATAAGCAGAAAATTTTCTTTCATGAAATGCCACTTCAAGTTTGCAGCCACTTGACACGCCCACCATAAATACAGTTAAGGTATTGTAGTGGAAACTTCTATTAACTTCTGCTGTAGCAAATTCCAACAATTTCCAGCCCATAACTAAATTCTCATAGCCAACAAATGTGCCAGTTGCTATTTTATGGACTGCTGCTTCATGGGATAAAGTTAATCATGAATTAATCATTAAATGCTTTGCCAAAGCAGGCTTTGTGGTTGCTTCACAGCAGACCAACAAGAGAACAAAACTGAAGATTTGGTGACTCTGTTAGAATCATTAACAAGCTGTATGGGCCACTTCAGTAGAAATTACTGAGATGGGCAATGATATTCCAGTAGTTGATACCATCAAAGAAGATTATAACCAGCAAATTAAAAGAACTGAGTGGCAAAAACACACAGCAAGACGATAATAGTGACAAAGACCATGAACAAAATGAAAGCTGTACTGTTCCTGCATGATATATATAGTAAGCCGTACAGAAGCTGTTAATATGTTAAGGTAATGTGTTTTGCTGTAGAAAACAACAATGAAATGTTAAATTCTATCAGTGGTGTCAAAAATATGTCTGAAGAGATACATAATAATCATAATTATTATTAATTAAATTTGTGAAAAAACCTATGTTATACAAAGTTGTTAAAGGAATGTACAGTAGCTGATGTAAGTACTGCAATATTTCCTCAAGTACTGTTATCTTTCTTGAAATAATAAAAAAAAAAGTTTTATAATTAGAAAAATACTGTGCATATGTATTCTAATTAGTTACATTCACTGATCACTTATTGAGCATCAAAAACTGTACAAGATTCTTTTTATATAAATTAGTGACTACTTCTACAAGTCAGTTTGTGCATAGTGACCATTAACTTGCAGTTCCAAGACAGGTTCTGTTATATTTTTAACTAAAACATACATTATGTTATATATTATGTATTACGCACTATAATCTATATATGCTGAAACATTAAGTATATAAAGCGAGCCNAAAAGTGTTCTGCATATACCTCAGAAGACACAGTGTGTTTTGGCAATGAATGAAGAGCTCTTTATGACGAGGTCTGCAGCCTTATTACCGTTTGTTTATCTAACAAGATGTCAGCCAGTGGGTGGGTTCTCTTGGCTAAGATCACGTGCACCACATAACAGAATGGAGCAGTCTATCCACACCTGAAAAATGTTTTTGTAAAACCACTTCACATAGCACATTTCACAGTGATGTAAACTGTTCAATAAGGAATGTCCAAAGGTGTGTTACACTCATATTTTTTACTTCAAAATAGATCTCCAACAAAACAATGAATGAAGGACAAACCTACATTTCTTCACAATGTAGGAGTATTAAAAAGTTCCCAGAATATAGGCACAATTTTTTAGTAAAAATATATTAAAAAAACTAGCCTAGTCACCCTTGAAGTACTGCACACTTGCACCAGCCATTGCTGGAAGCACCCTTGCAAGTCCTCTTCTGGTATGGTTCCGAGACCTGTTGTCATGTTCTGCTGAATTTCCACCACAGACGCAAATCAACGACCTCTAAGAACCATCTTGAGTCTCAGGAAAAGCCAGAAGTCACATGGAGTAAGTTGATTCCTCACCAGAAAGAGTGCACTGCAAGGGAGGCATGACAGGTTGCACTGTCATGGTGCAGGATCCAACTGTTTATCCATAGCTGACTGTGGCACATTAAAGTGTCTCGGCTTGTTGCAACTTGTTTCACAGATAGCACACAGTCCACTCCTGTACATTTCACCCCCCTTGCTTGTAACAGGAAGCAGTGATCTTGATATAACTGAATTCCAGGAACTTTCTGAGTTTTCTTTATAATCAGAAAAGTGACTTAGACCTTTGACATTACTTTGGATCTAGCAGATGAAGTTCATCATCAATGATTTCTAGAATGACATCCCAGATTTCAATCTTCAGAGAATCCAAAGTGTGTGATCTATTTCCATAGACTTTTGTTCCAAATTACTCCAGAGATAAAAACCACACACATTCAGATCTGGTGAATGTGACAGCCATGAATCACATAATAATAAAAACAAATCAAACTGCTACTGTGGCAAGTTCAAATCGCTGTATGTTTGTCCTCATGACCAGTTAGCTGTGAGCTTTCTTTTCCTTTGTGTCAAACCATGGTGAGGTACAGTACTAAAGATACCTTCTTCTGAGAATTAGACTTGTATATATTTTCAACAGGAAAATGCACTATCAAACAACACAGAAAACCAATATGGACTCTCATGAACTGTTCTGAATGAACAGGTAATAATTATAGGTTGATGGCTGTCGGTGTCCATGATCTGAATGCATGTGATTATCATTTCTGGGGGAAAATTGAAACAAAAAGGGTATAGAAATAACCCACACACTTTGTAGGTTTTACCAACTGGAATCCTGCATGGAAGGTGACCAAAACTAACAGAAGTTGTTACATTTTCTGAGTGCAGATGGAACCTCCAATTATGCCATGTAGTGGCATGTAATTTTCTTAGCCAAGATAAGCTGCTTACTAGCTAGCACCTTGCTATATGCTGCTTACTAGCTAGCACCTTGCTCTACAACAGGCTGTCACAACATTTCTATATTCTGGCATATAATGCTGTGACGAGTTCTGGAGGAACACAACACTTCCATCTTCAGGGCTGAAGAGTAAGCCAAGTAAGGAATCATCATGATGTAAGCACTAAGTTTGCTGAAGATGGAGAGAGTATTGTAGCACATAGACCCGTTGCTAAGTAATGACTCTGTAAACAATGCCTGCTGCTAAGTAACAGAGGAATGGTGTTTTCTGTGTGGTCTGTGCAAGGATGTTATAAGCAGGACAATTACTGAAAGTTAGTGCTGTGCAGGGAAGTGATAAGTTGGTTGGTAAGTTAGTGAGTTAGTCGGACAACTGCAGTTCTGTCCTTGTGAGATGCTGTTAAAAGCTGGTAGCTGATGCACAGGGATAGTTCGAGAACCCAGAGTAGGGGGAACGTCAGCTGTTGAAAGCCATTACTAGAAGACTGGTGAAGATACTAACAGCATACTAACAAGACTTAGTACGTTCCATAGTGAACTACAGAGTGCGAATTAGTGATAGTGCTATAGTTACTTGTAGTTATGATCTGCAAGTGATCAATAAATCCAATTACCAATCCAAATCCTGTCTATAGTCATTCACACACATGACAATATGTTCCCTCACTACCTGTCCTGTTCGTAACATCTCAGCATTGACTGCACAGAAAACACCATTACTCTGCTGTTTACAGGCCGTTGCCTAGCAATGGATCTACATACCACAATATAAAATTCAAATTGAGAAAGTGACAGTACTGGACTGAAATACAACAAATTGCCCATTTCTATTTGCCCACTTTATGCGTTCAAGTTCGCTGATTATTAATACTGTAGACTCAAGTATTTTCAATGAACACACACACACACACACATGAGCTTTCACAGAATAATATCACATTAAAATGTTCATAACTACCTTATGCTTCTTTTTGTTTGATCCAATTATGAAATACCTGGCCTACAATCTTCTGCCACTGAACTATTTATTAATCAAAAGTGGCAATGCCTCTGGAGCCTTGGATTTCAGATTGCATTCAATACACTCAATTTACTTTTATCTAACTGCAAATGACAGTATACTGCCAAGGACCTATTCTATGTCACAGCCTTTGACACAGACCTTGCATTCTATAATTGACAGAAGGTTGCATATGTTTGACTACTAACCGTTTTCATCATTACCAGGATCATTATGCCAAACTTAAGTTTTTGCAACTATTAAAAGTAGCTGTAAATTGCTATTTCTTTCAAAGACAGAATAATGGAATTACCCAGATTCCAATGCAGGACCTAGGTACCACAGTTAAGCACTCAACCTTCGACATTAAACAACAGGCATTAGAACCCAAACTTCTCATAACAAGAATGTTAAATCCAAACTAAAGATCTCTATATTGTGTCACATTTCATCTAATCAACTGAATTAAAAAAAAAAGATTTCACCAGGGATGTCACAAGGTTGCTAGCACTGGTACAGATTTCATGCATATTCTCAATATCCAAACCTTCATCTGGAGCTATACCCAGATGATGGACAGGAACTACTTATATTCAACATTTTACCTCCACCTTCACTCATTTTCTTCACTTGAATACCACATACATTTTTCCCAAGATCTCTATAAACCAAAGTGTTTTTGCTAACTGAAGCAAGTTTTTCACTTTCTCTCAGTCATATCTTAAAAATGAAAACTGTTTTTCTGTTAACTTAAAACTTACAGACTTCCTTACCTCACATAAAATCCTATGGCACACAACAATTTCCATCAACCACAGATGTGTACAGTATGAATACCACTGTGTATATAATACATCTGCCTGAATTCTGCCATCTGTTGACAGCAGACTTAAATTTGAATATGTTTAGAAGGCTTCAATCTAGGTGTCCATTTGTTTTTATTATAAATTTTACCTTATTATTTTAAATACAGTGGAACCTCATTTAACGAGCACCTCTCATAATGAGTAATTTGCATAATGAGCAAAACAAATTGTAAAAAAATGACTCACTTAACAAGTGACATTTCACATAACGAGCGACGAGAGGGGAAGTCCTGGATTGTGCGCTTGCTACATCAGTCTGTGTTTAGCACTCGTTCTGCTAGCATCTTAGTGTCGCTTGTGATCACACATTTTTCCAAACTTGTGTTCAGACATATTATTTGTGATTTTTTTGTGCAAAGTTTAATAACCCTTGCAAAAATGTCCCCGAAGAAAAAGCTGCAAAAAAGACAGCCATAAGAGAATAAAAATAACCGTAGAAATGAAACATAAAATCATTGAAAAGCGAGACCGAGGTGTGAGCGTGGCTGATCTAGCATGCACATACAATCGGTTTACATCAACAATTTGCACTATCCTCAAGAACAAGGACAAGATTAAGGAGACAGATGCTTCAAAGGGAGTGACAAGAATATCTACGCAACGGTTACGTATTCTCAACGATGTTGAAAGGTTGCTCCTCATATGGATAAACGAAAAGCAATCGCAAGGCGACACTATTAACGAGAACATTTGTGAGAAGGCGAAAGTGATTTTCATCGACCTCGTTAACAAGACGCCAGGATCATCAATGGCTGAAGAAGAAGCATTTAAGGGAAGCTGTGGGTGGTTCGAGAAGTTTAAGAGAAGAACCGGCATCCACAGCATTGTAAGGCAAAAACAAATGTCTCTAGACAGCTTTCTAGTAAAAAAGAGTTAGATATGTATCATAAATAATAAACTAATTATTTTTATTTTTTTTTCTGCAAATCGAATTTGCATTCCAGGTTGGTTCATTCCGCATAGAAGAAAAGATGAAGATGATTCACGCTCCGTAACAATGTATATATAATTTTCTTTGAATAAACGTTATACATAAAATTTTTTGAGTATTTTTTTCGGCATGGAATGCATTATCCTATTTTACATTAATTTATATGGGAAAAATTGTTTCGCTTATCAAGTGTTTCGCATTACGAGTAAGATTCTGGAATGAATTATGCTCGTTAATCAACGTTCCACTTAATTAAACAAATTTTCAAGCAGTTTTCCCTTATATGGCAGGTTCATTACTGTGTGAGCATGTATCAAAAATTTTTACAGATTTTTGTGGGGTACAATATATCCTGATGCTAATTAAAATGATTGTTTAAGATCACAGTGAAACAGTTACTAATCAGTACTTACCAGCACTCCTGGACATCCTTCAGAAAGCAAAACAGAACACCTTATATGCAGGTCATGTCTGAATATCAGCCTATAACCTAGTATTAGCACTCAAACCATGGGATGACGTTTCTTAATCTGATATGGGAGACTTTCACTAAAAGTTGCTGGGCCACTCCAGTTGAGCCTGACAAATATAATGGACATTTTGCATGAGGAACTATACATTTCTGCATGCATCACACACAAATGGAATTTTCTGTTGTCTCCTCATAGCTTCAAAACTGTTACACTGATTTTGACAACATTTAAATTGGAAGTCCTTGCGCAGATTAGTTACGGTCATGTCTGTCAGTTCATACCTAGCATCAGTACCTAAACCGTTGGTTACATTTTTTTAGTTGATATGGGAGACTTTCACTATCATTTGATGAGCAAATCCAATTTTCAGATTCAATGACCCATAACAAAGGCCAATTTACTTAAGGACACACATGAACTTTTGCATAATTGCTAATCTGTTTTTATAAAAAGACTGCAGGTAAGCTTAATAAACTACATTATGAAATTTGTATACTACATTATGGAGTAGGACTACACTCTTTCCAGGCTTCTTGATACTTTGAGAATGAACCAATTAGAGAGAGCTACAGGAAACAACAGACACGCTGAGGAATGAAAAGCGTCACAATTGGAGCTATAGCTAACGAATACAAAGATTTACAACTGACATGTACTGTATGTTCCACTTCTGGGTAAAATGGCCATCAAAGAAGTGTGTTTAAAAAACAACAAATATTTACTTTCTCAGTGGATCACCCAAAACAGGATACTGATAATGGGCCTCTATATATGGTGGGGAATAAATCTCAAGCTAACTACACAGGCAGAGGACAATTTTACAAAATTATCTCCTTCATGAATAACAGATTCAAAGTGCAGGCTGTCATGAAGATAATATATGAACACAAACTGACCTCTAGTCTGTGGAAGGGTAAACTGAGCTCATTCTCAGGTTGCAGCATCAAAATTTCGAAATTAAATAAGTGAAATGTGAGGTATTTGCAAATTTTATTACAAGTAGTTCTTAACGTAATGTGCCACTCAGTATCAATGCAAGAGATATTTTGAATTTACAGTGTTATTTTAATATCCGATAATTAACAGTATGTCACATATCAGCATCCCTAACAAACACCATAATCACAGTCCACATTCATTCAGACAAGATACCCACCATGCACAAGTGAAAACAGGGAGGTTCCCATTTAGCTTCCAAAGTTACATGAAACTTATGTAAGTATGTGGTATTCACGTGAAATCATTTTTGCATTCACTCAATCATGGTTATCAGAATAACAGACTACAATACTTGATATGAAGTGTTTTTTAAAATCTGTAATCTCACTTGATTTCTTCGGCAGCCCATGGGGTTTGGTGCGTAGCCAATCGTTCCTTGCATTTTCATGGTTCTCAGTATCTCTGGATCAATCGGCGCTGGCCGCCTGAAATGAAAATTAGAAGCCATTCAACAGGTGAAATTAGTGGGGGAACCCACAATTTTAGAGTAACAGCAGACAAACAAGAGTAGAATTTGTGAGTTTTGAGGTTTTCACGGCGATGACTATGAAGAAAGTCATCTTCTGGGTTTAGGCGCCGTGTAATCTTCGTTTTGGCCCCCCCCCTTAGCACATAACACCATATATGGCCTTAATCGCTCTCCAATGATCCTATTGGTCTGTTCTCCCTAACCACCCCCCCTGCCTACTTCGTATATAAGCAGCGCCTTTCACTTCCTATCACTACAGCTACTGCTCTCTGCATTCCAAGCCATTCAACTGCTCTGAAGATGGAGGTGATACGTTCCTCCGAAACGTCGGCCAAAATGAAGATTACACGGCGCCTAAACCCAGAAGACGACTTCCTTCAAGAGTAGAATTTGCTTGAATTTGATTAGTAACAAAAGTATACAAGCAATCTAAATGTTCAGCAACTTCTTGAGGATTCACAAAACAGTAATTCTGCAAGCTGCCTGTATGGGTGTAAATATGACCTCTTTACTTTGGAGGAACAACATAATTAACAAGTGTCTGAAAAAAAAATACCTGAATGTAAGGACAAAATAAGTGAGCATGATTAATACAGGTCACCCAGGACTACTGAAATTAAGGAGGTCAAAATGACCTGTGCATGTGTCTGGAATGAGGGAATGAATATAAAATTCTGGTAGGACACCTCCTGGACTATGTCCACTTTGGAGATACCAAAAAGAAAATCGTATGTTAATACTGCATCATTTATCCTGCTTTGTAGCAGTTATTTAGAGTTATCCACTTATAGTCTCGATGTCAGTTTGTCTTATTCCACTGATACTATACTGTACACCATTACACTGTCTTTTTAAACTCATTTTGTCACTGCCAACTCAGGACTCACTACTTGCTACTGACTGCACTAGTTGTACCTCACATGAATGCTGAGTGCCATTTCTATTAGTTAATCTGAGATCACTGAACATTGCACACTTTCTAAATTGATTTCTATTTTCATTCCTATTTATTTTTCCATTATTGAAAAAATTTTAACCTGAGAGCAAACGGCAGAGCCAACAGTGAAAACACGTGAATTCTCCTCCACCGAAGAAATTCAAAGCCGTACACACAAGTTCCGGTAAAGTGATGATGACGTTCTTCTTTGACTGCAAGGGCCCTCTGGTTGTCAAATTTCTCGAGCATGGGGCCACAGTCAGTGCACAGCGCTATGAAGACACTTTGCAGAAACTGAGACGTGCCATAAAGTCAAAACGCCCTGGAATGCTANCCCTCATAGTTTTCTTCTGAGTTGGCAAATGGAGTTCAAACCTTCCCTTCTAAATGGATGGGTACTTGCCCAGTACAGAAAGACTGGTCAAACAAGAGTTCCCAATCTGACTGAGACTTCGGTCAGTATCACCCACCAAAGTTACTTAGTGCTCTGTGATTACACAAAACCAACAGTCATACACACAGGACACAGAGAAAAAACACCAGCAGTCGCCACTAGAGTCAAGGAAGACTGCATTATATTTCTTTTGGAATCATTTTGGGTACAACATTCACCGCCAATCGACATTTACCTAGCACCTGCAGAGAGCCATTAAGTCGATAAGTTTGACAAAATAACCAGTTACAACTGAACGTGTGTTTTATTTGAAATTATTACCACAGTTCAGACTGATGTTATGAAGCTACTACAATTATGACCATAATGTATGAAAGATATTGTTCCACTGCTGACACCAAATTGTCACATGTCGGGTATATGTCACGCGACATGTAACTTCACACCTTATTTGATATAGCGAATTTATTGAACACTCACTCTTACAATTACACAATTTACAATCTCACAATTACTGCCCTCGGTAGTATCACAAATACTTCTCCTGTAGTCACTGCCATGCACTCGACACAACCCAACTCGGCGACTGCTACAATTCAACTGACTGGTTAATCGTTACTCATTAGTAAGTCACTCTCTATAGTAACTGGCTCAATCATCACTATTGAATAGTGTTCGCTGCTCTTTATTTAGCCTGGGCATGGACAACACAGAAATCAGTTATGTGATAGGTACCGCTGTTGTGTGATGCCATGTTTACAGGTTGCCTAGCAACACTGTCGAGAGTTGTTTACTGCTGTATAGTAACCGTGGTATCCCTCGTTATGTCAGCACGGCAATGGTTGCCTGACACAGTTGCTCCTGTTACGTCACCGCAGGGGAGTGGGTGTTTACCGAGCGTTGTGCACTGATGGGAGGAGTGGGGGTATGTCACATCACTCATGAGACCGCAGAGTTCACGTGACCCCTACTTGCCGTTGCGCCATCCATGTCACAATATTAACCGCATAATTCAGATGTCATGTGAAGAGCAGTGGAATGGAGTGAAGGAACAATTTTATGTGTGCACATTATGAACATTACCTGAAGAGTGATGGTGGCAAAGTTGTAATAATTATTCTGACTTTCCAAAACCTGTTATTAATTTGACTGAATCAGAGCCAAGTCCTACACTGCTTCATATCTTCCTCACTGGTATCAAGTGAGGTCCCAGCTGATATTCCTTGGGTAGAGAATCATGTTCTATGTGCTTCACTCACCACCAGTTTACAGTGAATACCACAGATACCAACCCATTCAATTATTCTATTCAGTTACCTTCCTACACACCTCAATAATGATAAGATTTAGTGCAGAATGTGTGAGTTGAGAAGTGAGACTGGCCACAGAAAGTAGGTGCTGAGGGAGCTAGCCTGCTGTAACAAGTCTGGTCATGAACGTGAGGAGGTCTGCTACACACTCCTGTCATATTTATTAATCTCTTTCAGCAATTCTTCATAGTGGTCCTCAGTTTTTATTTCTTTCTTCTCTTCAGAAGCATACACTCCTACTGCAGTTATGTGTCCTCTCATATCTTCAATTTTATGGTAATATTTGCTCATTTATATATATATAGCTTTGTAATTTATTGGTTTATCTGTTACTTAATAATATTGCAACCCTTTCAGAAGCTAAGAAAATCCACGGGTCTCCTGGGTTGTGACACCATGCACCTTTCTGGGCAGATACTGACATTTCAGACGAAAATGATGCCTCGATCTTCTGGGTTCAAGTGCACTTGTTAAGGAATAGGTTTGGGTGTAGCGAGGTACATGGATGGTGGTAATGGGGGGAGGGGGATGGAGAGAGTGTGTGTGTGTGTGTGTGTAAGTCATCCATATTTTAAGTTACTGGTTGCTGCAGTAACAGAACAGAAAGAACATTATACACTTCTTCCTGAAAATCTGGTATCCTCCAGTTTGAGAACTTATAATACACACATGCTCAAAATGCCCAGTACAGTCTAGGGGTAACGTTCCCACCTCATGACTCAAGGTACGTGGGTTCAAACCTAGCAGAGGTGGTGGAATTTTTAATGGCGGAAAAATTTAGGGAACAAGTCCTCCGCGAGGGACTTTAAGCCGTGGGTCCTGTGTCATAGATTTACGGCATGTAAAAGATCCTGGTGTCTCTAGGAGACCTCTGAGCAAAATTAGGCAACAATTTCCTGCCCAAGTAGTTTCCAATACCTCTGGTAGATGGGGAAGCATCAAGGTACCGAGGGCCGACCTCATTGGCTCAACGGGGCCGATAGCATCCACTAGTACTGGCAGGGTATGGGGACTTGTAGAATATCAAAGGGGGACGTACAATAGATCAACAACTGGTCGCGGTGCATGGGGAAACCCACCCCCTCCAATAATAATAATAAATGCCCAGTACACAGTCAACTGCAAACTGTTCTTGATGAATTATTTCAGGCGAATGATTTTGATGTGGAAGACAGCACAGTTTACAAGCAATATATTCGTGAAGATTAGAAAGAAACTGTATCCATGACAAGTACTATTGGAGAATTCATTAAGAATAACCTACTGAACAGCAGATCAAGCAACAACTCATCATTATACAGCAAAATCACAAGCTTAACATTCGAAGAAGTTGACAGAAACAATTCTGCCAGACACTGAGAACGATATTTTGCTTGATTTTTTATAGAATTATTCATTTTCATACCAAGATGCCATACAAAGGTTCCACTGAGAAACAAACCAGATCACTCTCCACCGTCTTATAATTTATTATTGCATAACAGGATCAGATAATTGCAAGAGAAAATGGTAACTTCCTGTGTCATTAGTGTCTGTCTTCAGCTTACAGCAACTACACTCCAGTCTTTCATAAGTTGCAATATACACCACTTGGTTTTTGATGTTTTATCACACTTAAAGAAGGTGTATGACTTCAGTGATGGCCCAAGTTCACAGTACAAGGACTGTAAAAACTTCTTAACTTATGTTATCATGTAGAAGAGTTTCATGAAGCTGCCAAGAGGAATTAATTTCCTTTCTACTTCACATGGTAAAAATCCCTGGGATGGGATTGATGGAACAGCAAAGCAACATGTACCACATGTTAGTCCTCAGGCAACTGAGAAAAACAACACTTTAACACCAGAAAATTCTCATCAATTGGCCAAAGAAAATATTACAGGAAATACATTCTTCTATATAAAGAAATTAGACCATATGTTCTATGACTGACCAGTAAATACAATTTGCTATACCTGCTCATGGTACACAAATTCACAATAATCTTTTGGCACCTACAAATCCATTCCCTATTTACAATCACTATAAATACATTATATTTAAGATCTGTCAAGCTCAAAGTAATGGATTTGGCATAAACAACATCAGAAATTTCATTATGAAACTTCTTTTTTGTTAGAAATTTTAGTAAATGCGGGGCTGATGTGGCATATACTGCTTTTACACTACTGCGAATTACTGTTAACACTGAAGAGACCTGAAGCACCTACAACCCATAGCAGACAGTCCCATAAAACGTTGGGACAAGACAAGAATGATAGTACTTTATAAATGAAAAAGCTTCAGTATAAATTAATTCATCTTCATAACATTTTACAGAATATAAATTAAAAACAATAAATTACCTGTATACTTTCTTCAAATACTGCTCTGGCCAATCAGAGAGCAATGAAGTGCCCTGTTGGCAGTACGGTAATGGAATTGAAGACAATGGTGTAACATCATCCAGAATACTGATTGGTGGTAGAGGTTCGACTGGATCAGCAAATTCAGTCTCACGTGAAAAGCTATTGAACATGGCTGCATGTGGATTGGATGTATAGAAATGGATAGAACCACCACCATCACCAAAAGCCATACACTGACAGGATGAAGAAACGTCAAGTGAAAGACACATTAAGCCAGCAGTATTGATCTGAAAAGGGAATAAAAATGAAGTAAGATATGTTTGTGTAATATTTCTGCACAAACAAATATGAGGAACAAAGCAAAATCCTGATTTAGTATTCCCACATTCAACAAATATTTTTTCTGGTCCTAGACAAAGCCCATTACAAATAATGTATAAATTTTCATTAATTAAATGAATTCTGACTTAGCAAATAACCAGCATTTTGTGTAAGAATTGTTTTACTTTCCAGAACTCTTATCACCATTTGGGACAATTGTGGTCAAAACAAAAATAAGTACATACATTTCCTCTCTGCCAGAAATCACCACTGCAAAACAATAATCTCTGGCAAGTGACATCAGATGTTGAACACCCACCAAAGTAATGCTGCTTGTGACACAACAGATGCTTTGATTCTTCACTGATGTTCTTTCAATGTTTATTTCATGCCATTAATTATTTTAGAAATGAATATGATATTATTAAGTAATTGTAATTATCTGCATAGAACAGTTTCTCTCATTGTTCCAACACAGTAATTATTTCGGCGTAACTGTGTACAGTAAACCGTACACGAAAATGAACCATTTCTTGGTACAAGTCTGCATATCATTGACTTATTGAAAACAATTGTGTGTACAAAAAGCAATTCTCTCAAGATTCACTGAACAGGAGTTTCAATGTATGTGGTGGTATACTGTTTCCAGCATGCATTTTGCTCTAATTGTAACATAAGCAAACTGAAGTCCATAACAGCTGATGCCTCTTGCTCAAAGAAATTCCATTTATTTAACATCTGCTAACTTCAGGTTTGCTTGATGGCCGGTCACTGTATTGTTTTCAGTGACCTGACAGTTTGTTGTAACTAACCCTCAGTTCACTAATATTCACTTAATATATTTTTGCAAAAGTGGATTATTGAGAATAAATGAAGTTGATTAATGACGAATGGTATATCATCAATCTTACAGTACTACAGTTACTGAACATCTAAGGTGTATATGTGGCATATGAGGTTATCAGAGCAGTAATTATGAAGAGTCCTCTCTCCTTGGATACAATGCCATGTAGTCCAGTGAAAGCCAACCAGCATTTTGAAGGAATATGTTTCCCCACTCTTCAGGGTCAAAGAATAAGCCAAGCATTAAACCACCATGAAGCAGGAAGCAGATACATCTTGCTACCTGCTGAAGGTGGAGAGGACATGCTCCTCCGAGATGTTGGATGACTTCTAACAGACTATATGGCATTGTATTCCAAAAGATGAAACTTTTCACCTAACGCATATAGCCGGGATTACAGCAAATTCTCAACTGGCAGTACCTTCAAATAAATTAAGAACACTGGAGAAAATATCTGATATCAGGCACAAAGATAGGTAACAGAGGAAATTTTATTAATAGTGCTGAAAAAATAATCAGACAGTAGCAGGTCAATATCAATGAGACAGTGATGACCTGGATTTTCCATTTATGAGTTTGACTTTTATAAATCTAGTCACTACAAGGTGTAAACATTTATGACCCTGAATGTTTGAAATAATAGGGTTTATGTGTACCTCACAACTAAAATGGGTACTCACTGTAAGATGCATATTTTCTGATTTTATCAGTTACCATAATGAGTTTTCACATACCTGATACAAACACAGATTTGACTGTGAAAGTGCTACAGTGTCAACAAGCTGCATTTGACCAAGAGCAGATACAGTAACCAGACGAGATGAAAATGAAGGCAGAAACCTTAGTAGTAGAGGGTTCAACATGACTTGTATGGGTGTGACAGCACGCATCACACGGAGATCATACACCATGAGAAAACGGTCCACTGATAAGCTTCCTTGCCTGAATAAACCAAATATGTACAAATTAATAAAACATTACCATTTCAGTACAAGAGGTAACTGTAATTCACAAACATTTTTTTAACCATAATATCTTGATAATAATATGCCAGATTCATCTGTAAACAATGACAGTCAAGGATGAAGAATATTTTTTGAAAATTTAATTACACTTAAGAATATTTTTTGAAAATCTAAGTACACTTCACATCCAAGGATAACTTTCCTTGGGTTTGGACAATGCGACAGGACCCAAACACATATGGATGCAATGGGTAATTGTATACATATATAAGAAAAATGCAGTAACAAACAACTATACATGGTGACCAAAATAATAAAAATGTAGAAGGAACATCACACATATGGCACCAATAATTAACTATATGCATACAATATATTATACCTATTTGAGAATCCACATGTAACCAAAAGATTTCCATGTACATCGAAGTCGGATAAACTTCCTGAGTGTGCCTCCAATGTATGTTCTACTTGCAGAGTGTTAGGATCACGCAGATCAATTCTACCAGTGGGATCTCCAGCACATATAAATCGAGGATGCTGTCTCAGGATAGCACATCCATTTTTTCCCACATGTAACTAGAAGAAAAGTTATATATGACAGCAAACAGATAACATACATGGTATTCTTCTTTTTTTGAACCTAGCTGCAGGGTAATCCACATTACTGTTAGTGCCTCTGGTTTAATGTCATGAAAGAATTTCTCTGTGTAATGAATACACATGTACAGCAAGTAAGTGGTCAATTTATTTCTGAAATGAAATAACATGGACAGCAATTCTGTGAGATTATAACTGTGACATGATTAAGCACTGAAATTAACAGCATACAGAACAGAATGAAAAAACTAAATAGAACACACAGAAAATCTTGTCCAATTACAACAAAATAATTGTGAGGGAAATACATACCAAATTTGTTTCTTGACACTGATTCAAATTAAATTCAATTAATTTATCTTGGTGCCCACCCATTAATAACACATCTCGAGAAGTCTGAAGTTGGCACTGCATTTCTTCCATGTTATCTGAACTGCAAAAGAAATATACAGCTAAACTCACCTTTAATGTTCCTTGATATAAGGTTTTTCCACATTTAATGTTCAGTTTCAATGACCTCAAGTCAGAAATGTCACTGTTAAATTACCTGTATTTAAGATTTTCCCCATTTTAATGTTCAAATCCACTGCTCCTAAAACAAACCTTAAATGGAAGCTCCACTGTATAGAAATACGTAGTGTGTTCAAAAAGTATTGAACCTTTGATCAGCAGAAATACATTTATTGATTTGGAGGTACAAAACCCTAATCCCATTCAAAGTAGTCTCCTTGGTAATGCACACACTTCTCCCAGTGCTTCCGCCATTGTTGGAAACACTTCTGGAACATGTCTTTTGGAATGGTGATCAGCCGGGCCGTCGCATGCTGCATGATGTCTTCTCTTGACTCAAATTGGGTTCCTTTCAGCGGCATTTTCAGCTTGGGAAATAGTCAAGTCACATGGAGCCATGTCGCGGGAGTAGGGAGCCTGACGAACCACAGGGATGTTGTGTTTGGCGAAGAAAGTATGAATCAGATGCGCAGAGTGGGTGGGCTTGTTATCATGATGGAGCTGCCAAGTTTTTGCTGCCCACAGATCCGGTTGTTTGCGCCGCACAGCATCACGAAGGCAACGAAGGACCTCTTGATAGTATTCCTTTGTGATGGTTTGGCCTTGTGGTGCGTACTCATGATGGACAATCCCATGGGAGTCGAAGAAAACGGCCAACATGACCTTGACATTGCTGCGGACATGCCGTGCTTTCTTTGGCCTCGGGGATGTCGGATGTTTCCACTGTGACGACTGCATCTTGGTTTCCAGGTTGTACCCATAAACCCACGACTCATCGCCTGTGATCACGGTGTTCAGAAAGTTGGGGTTACTGTTTGCATTGTCCAGCAGGTCCTGTGCGATTTGCAGACGGTGTTGCTTCCGCTCCATTGTTACCACCAAATCCTCGGTCAAAATTGGATGTACCGATCCAAGGCTTATCCCTATCTCGTTCGCAAGTTCTTGGACTGTGATACTATGGTCCTCCATGACCAAAGTCTGCACTTGCTCAATGACATTCTCATTTTGGCTTGTTGAGGGTCTGCCTGAACACGGTTTGCTGTCCACTGATGTGCGGCCATCTTTGAAGCAGTTGTACCACTCCTTTATCCGTGAGTTGCTTATGGCATTGTCCCCGAAAGCCTGTTGAATCTTGCGAATGGTTTCCACTTGGGTATTGCCAAGCTTTTGGCAAAATTTGATGCAATATCGCTGCTCATGTTGTTCTGTCATTTTACACCTTACTGGAATCCGACGAGTGCTCGCTGCACGTCCTCACTCATAGGCCAACTGCCAGCGACTGACGCTTTCTGTGAGCGGGAAAAAATTCACGACTGCGCATGAATGGCCCCTCCACATCTCCACCGAAGGGAGCCTTCTGCGCTTCATTGGTTTACATGGGGGAAAAAAGGTTCGATACTTTTTGAACACACCACCAGAGCTTTCTTCTCACATTTTTCCTATTCACTACCATTAACCGCCTTCCCATCTCACCCAGCATTTGTAATCTCTGAGGCATATACAGTATTATTAAATACCTGTAAACCAATCAATCATCCACCACACACCCCTCCTTAACTTTCAAGCACTGTTCTGTAATACCATGCTTTGAGGTACTCATGTATCACAGAATATTCACTTAGCAACTGCTGGTTTGTTTTAAAAAGAAAAGTAAAGCTATCCCTGTAACAGGCCGTGCGTAGGCCCATCGGGCTGTGAGACATCAAGACATTTCCTAGACAATTGGCTCACACATGGTGGTGAGGGCGCCAGCCACCCTTCACCCCCCACGACGATTCCTGGGACTCATTTCTGTTAGAGCCTGAGTAAACCAGAGGGCCATAGTGCGGATGGAAGGATTAGGTCAACTGAAAAATCCAGTGACTTCATACATGTTTCTTTACTGATTACACTTTCAAGTTACTATATTGTAATGACTGAGAATAAGTTGGGTCACAACTTATTCTAAATGGGTACTAACAATTTCACTGCTATGCAGTGACTGTTATGGTACCTTCAATAGTGATGAATCATTTTCAGGAAGTGTTCACACATACTACTAGTGGAATCACTTAAACAAGGCCCAATCAAAGAGTAGGAATACCAAAATCTATGGAAAAAAAAACTTGTAAACTATGTACCTATCAATGCTGTCAGTAACTGACAATACACGGTCTCAAATAACTGTATGACAGTAGATAATCAACTGCAGAGGATGTGGAGAAAGTGATCATGCTCTGTATAAGGTACTCTCCCAGCATCTGCTTGGAGGGGCTGATGAACACCATGCAAAATCACCGTTAAGGATGGTTGGTGTGCAGAGATTCAAACCTGGCACCTCCTAAATACAAGTCAGAAGTATTACTGCTTTAACCAACTTGCTCGATGAGTCAGCAGAAAAGAACACACTGTATTTTAGGGAGAGAAAATTAATCCCCTTCAAAACAGGAATCATTAACATGGACACACTTCTTCCACCATTCCTGAGAGTGCTATGTTTTTTAAATAGCCAACAGCTGCTCCATTTCATTGTGTTCAAATGTTTCTATGCTATCAAATCTTCTTGCCTTTCATGTTTAGGGAACAAAAATTATTGGAAACCATGTTTGTTAAGCAGATAGACAATCTCACATATTCAGTAATACTGCCTTCAAATAAAAAAGTGCCAGCAAGTTGGAGTGAAAGGGTAGTGCAAGGATGTTGAATCTGGAACTCTCTGATTGCCACCTTTGTGGTTGTTTATGAGAAACTGTATCATGCAGAAATCTCCTTCAGAACAAAATGATGGTTAACAAAATGACCCTGTGGAGCATACTGATGATGCAAAACATCCTCATAACCAAATAAAAAAAAGGCATCACATTACATTTGTTTCATGCTTGGTACTCTTTTATTAGTCACAATGAAGAAGACAATTTACATTATTATGAATAATGCTTAGTTTCGGGGTCAAAAATATATACCTATGTTTCATTACTGGTTATGATAAATCATGCATCAAACTAAGAGATGAATGCTGAAATGAAGTGGTGGGGGATTGGTTAAAGGTTGTCTCAAATGTGAGACCAAGAGCATTACTGAGAAGACAGGAATACTTGTGCTGGATATATCTGATGGTAATTTACCACTGGACATCAGATCCATGATCCATGCAGTGAATAAATGACCTTGTGGTGATACCTCGAGAGATGGACTCACAGCTGCATGTTCCAGTAAACAGTCCTTTCAAACGATCATTCAAAACAACTGTATTATGAATGGCTCTTGGCACAGTGTGACAATAAAGAAACACAGTGTGGAACTGCTGTGCCAGTGGGTCAAGACCATCATAATGGATCTCTCCAGAAGCGCCAGTCAAAGAATTTAAAAAGTGCTGTATATTTCATGAAGTGGATGGGAGGGAGGATGAGGAAGATGATGATACAAGATGGGAAATGTGAAGAGCCAACAGGGATGGTGAACAGAGACTGGTAAAGGTGAATAAAAGACTTCAAGAAGAAAATTACCTCAATAAATTTTATGTATAACATATTATCTATGTAATATTTGAGGCTTTCACGGCGGTGACTATGAAGAAAGCAATCTTCTGGGATTTGGCACTGTGTATATGTTGTGTTAACCGACGTTTCGGAGGAACGTATCGCCTCCATCTTCAGGGTAGAAGAAAAAATATAAGAAATCTGCAAGCGGAGAGACCGTGAGAACCGGTAAAAGCAGACCGGATATGTTTCTGAAACGTTTTTTTCTTAGTTATCTTAAAACCAGGACGATGGATAAATTCCGAAAACTCAATATCTCTGTGTATTAAACAAATTCATAAACTACTTTTTCTGTGCAGGTATGTTTCTTAGCATGGAGCTGTCTTACATTTGAGATCATCTTCCATTCAAGTAAACATGGCAGTACACTGAAAAAGTGGTTAATGTTGTAAATTATTACAGTGAAGAAACTGGTTTGCTTGAGAAAAGTCTTGCTGTCTCAACTCTCTAAATGTTTCCAAATTCTCATCTCAAACTGAAAAGTCATTCTTGCATATTCCTACTTTGTTTATGTTCAATAAAATCAGATATCTCAGATGACAGATGTCTTTCTGCTAGACAGTCATCAGTCACAGAACAAACCCAGCTGAGATATGTCAAATGAGATATTCTCAAATCTTTGGTTAAAATGGCTTGACATAAGTAATTTCAGAACTCCTATTTCTTCAGCTTTTACACAAACTGTCATCTGCTTTCATTCCACACTAAATGACATACCTGAGCTTACTCATCATTTCTATTTCTTGAAGAGTATCCACAACACACATTATTTTCAGTGGACATTTGTTCCCCTGTAAAACAATGAGAACACTCAAATCTCATATTCACTTCATTGCTGATCTCCAAAGCCATATGCTTCAAGTAATAAGTTTCAATAACCATCTATCTGAACTTCTTGCAAAACACAAGCGTTATTCTGAGCTTCTTGCAGAGCATAAGCATTCTTCTGTACTCTTGGACATCATTATATCAACTCCGTGATTTTAGTCCGCAAGCGAACAATACTAACAGAGCAACAGCCGCTTGTCGGTGAAGTGATAAAAATGATCTGATTTTAAGTGCTGCATCTCAAATGAACGAAACAATGGCAAGGGCTGCACACATGTCTGGACACGTTCACTGCAGCTGTGTTCCTGTGCTGCGCAGTTTGTCTGAGATGAATTCAGTTTTCATTTTTAATTTATGAAAAATTAAAACTGATCAAGTTCACGGAAAGTAATTCTCAAATGATCACAACTTTCAAACATCCCTATACCACTATTAAATCTGTCACTGTGGGGAGATGTGTTGCACATACACCCATATATTATGCCACAGACAGATTTACTCCAGCCTTTACTTTATAATGGTCTTACAAAACTTACAGATTATAAATTTAATTACTAAATGAATACTGATTTCAATTAGATTCTTCCTTCACTGCAAGATGTTAGATTCAAACATTGGCCATCCTTCTTCTGGTAAAGATGTGCCGTGAGAATGATCCTGTTCTGAAGTCAAAGAGTCTTGTTGCACAAGGATACATTGTTTGTGATGTGTAAGAATAGCTTGTGTTTCTGCCATCTTCAGTAGTTTGATTCTTATGGGAGGAAAAATGATTTCCTACATTTTTCCCATTCACAGTGTTCAAAACTAATAGTCTCTAAACAAATACCACAAACACGTTTCTTTGTATGTACCCCATTAAGTTCTTCCAATCGGCAGCAGCTCTGGATGTATGCCCTACTTCTCAGATCTTTCAAATCATCTTCCATTTCCTGCCTTTTCCAGGAGTATAACCACCAAGTAAAAGGACAGCTTACTCCACAAAAGAATTCAATACCGTTCTCCAAAAGTCATGGTGCATATAGGCATCCTGATCAAAGCCAGTGTCTCTACATGGACAATCAGTGATATATGTGGGTTGTTTAAATGAAACCTATTTGAAATTATCCAGAAAACACTAAGGTCCATAGATTCAGGTCAGACAAAGATATTATCAAAGCCACAGTGGTAATGGTTCCTGCAGGGGTCCAAGAAATTCTCTGTGGAGATGATCCATTAGCTGGTGCGTCAATGGGATGTCTGCCTCAGTTCGCACAGGAACTATTTATGACAGCCTTTACTTTCATTCAGAACAATCCACAAAAAGGTTTCATTTGTACAACCCTTGTAATAAAATTCACAAGCAACTAAAGCAAATGCCTTGATTGTTTTAGGTTAATTGTAATATTAGCCTGCACCCTCATATATGCCTAGAGCTCCCATCTTACTTTCCTTTCATGTTGGTTCCTTAAAT
This sequence comes from Cryptotermes secundus, assembly GCF_002891405.2. NCBI lineage: Eukaryota > Metazoa > Arthropoda > Insecta > Blattodea > Kalotermitidae > Cryptotermes > Cryptotermes secundus. Next base: position 1,407,510 of record NW_019726229.1, read on the forward strand.
TTTCCATGCAAATCTCATCTTCCCCATGTATGTTACATGTCCTACCAATCTCATCCTTCTTCATTTGATCACACTAATAATATCTGCTGAAGGGCACAAATTACATTTCACAATTATAAATATATTATATTACCTATATGTAAATATTGGTATTCCTCTTCGCATCTGACAACGAAGAGCAGTCTGTGTTAAAGCTAAGATCCCCCCTTCAAATGTGTGAATATGACGGACCTCCTGATTTGCATGGACTTGGAAAGAAGTGTACTTCTGGAGACCAGGGCCATAATATGATGTGACATGACCCTGAAAAAGGCAGTGTAAAGTGTTATTATTCAAGAACTGAATATCTCAAGACATAAATCATCAGTACACTCTGTAGTGAAGTATCGCCACTCAGCATTTTACTGAAAGCACTTTTTCCTTTAAATTATACCAGTCAATTGGAAATCCAGTTTTGACTATCGACTACCACTTCACGCACAAAAAGATCTGATGCATTCTGAAACATAGTTTGATAAATAAAGAATGGATAAAGGCATATTTTGTTCACTCAATTAAGAAAACCCTTCATGATGCCTCTTGAAATGCCAGAACTTGAGGCATATTTAAGTATTCCAAATTTATGACAATATATCAGGGTGCATGCAAACCTTCATTAAAAAAAGGTAAAGCTATTGCTACTACAGGTCGTGGCAGCCAATAGGGTTGTGAGACGTCGAGGCTCCCACATTTTCTAGATAATTGGCTTATAAATGGAGGTGAGGTTGTCAGCCTTACATGCCAGTCGCCCTTTACCCACCAGGAATATTCCTGGTAGTCACACTGTTAGAGACTGAATCAACCCTATGGCCATAGTGCGGTTGGAAGGTTTAGGTAGATTAAAAAATCCAGTGACCTCATTGGGAATCGAACCCACGACCTTCTGACTTGTAGCATAGTTCCTCATAGCAGGATCTGAACAGCTGTTCATAGGACCTGAACCAGCTTGTGACATCTCAATTGGAGTTGCCAAAGAAGTGATCAGGGACTGGACTGATAGAAATCATAAAAAATACTGGGAATCCACAACTGGAGTCAAACAGGCAAAGGGTTTTATAGCAGGACCCTCTGGCCAATCCAAGGTGAAGCACAATAGATCACTAAAGGTCCCAGTGCAGGGGCCGGTTTTTATGGCCAACCCCTTACTTACATACATACATACATGCATGCATAGTGCCTCATTCAACTATGCCACCGCATGTCCCTGCAAACCTTCATGTCATGTCTAAAGGCATGTATGTACAATATTTGAACAGGATCATAATGGCAAAGTGACTGGATATGCAAAGGACAGCCAGGATTGCATCATTCTCTTCCAAGTGACATCCTTAACCCGTTGCCGTGGTTCGTCGTGTATGTTTCGTCAGGGATTTAAATCGTCTGGGGGGGTTCGACGTGTATGTTTCGTCCAGCTGCACACGTATGTTATAACGCCCATNGCCAAAGTCAAATTTGTGGAGCTGAAAGTAATTAAAGCCTGTGATATAAGTCAAAAGAGTAAATAAAGAAACTCATATCACCGAAGCTTTAAAGTCGGATAAAATCCCTAATTTTGAAATGTGAAGAAAGAGTGAGCTAAATACTACATTTTTCAAAATAGAGACATGTGAAATAATTGCATTATAACAACAGAAACAGATTAAGCAGCGTATGAGTATGTAGAAATCACAGTGACCATGGAGCATCACTATTTCATGTTAGACATAGGTCACTGAGTTAACCTGTGTTGTGCCGCAGGGGGTCGTGGCCTATTCTCCCCCTCGGGGCACCAGTAGGTCGCTCTCTCCAACCCCGGGCTCACAAGGGAAAAGGGAGTGCAGGGGTCACACTCATACCATTTTACAATAATGCATTACTAAGGCAAAAATGTGTATATTAGAAAAGGGTTAATTATGCTTAAAAGCAAATACAAAGGTGCCTTGCGGCTGTAGCGTGTTCTATCCTTCTTCCTACTCCTCCTGTCACAAGCAAATATTACTCACAAGCAAATAAGTATGGTACTTAACCTATCTAATTGATGTTCCTATATAACGGAACGTGTTGAACGATCCGGAGTAGCAGCAAGCTCCGGCCGTCTCGTTCTTACCCGCTTCTCTCTTGTGCCTAATGCTCCATGAGCCTAACCTAATCTAATACAAATTAGTACTTCAATTGTGACCTGTCACCTCTACCGGGTGGCCTGTCAGTTAGTTCGGGTGACCAACCATCGGCAAGTACTCACGTCCCCCTTCCTTGGGCGATACTAGGCTCCCATCTCTCTCTCTGTTCCTGGGTCAGAGATGTCCCTCGCGACTTCGCGACGTCGGGCCCCACGGGCTCGAAAACGTACCCTCTGGCGTCTGGCAATACTCGTCCAGTCTAAGCGCTCCCCGCCCCTGGTCCCAGGGTTCTTATACCATCTGGATCCATGGGCGTGCTTCCGTCCTCATGGACGCATTGGGAATCGGTGATTCCCATTGGCTACATTCCCTATGGTTCTTAAAACTTGCCTATATTTGGTCTTTCCTGACTGCCTCATACTTTGTCCCACATGATGGGAAGTGGCTGACTAACGGAAATGAATAATCATGAATAACAGGATACATGAGCAACTTGATTTCCGTAGTTCGTTTCATCATTCTAGCTCACCCATCAATTCATATCCACTAAGCCTTAATATTATAATTTAAACATCAAAATCAAGTTTCCAAAATCCTGGGCACAACACCTGCTTGGTAGGTGGTTGTAGTAGTAGTAGTTGTTGTTGTCATTGTTGTGGTGGTGGTGATGGTAGCAGCAGTAGTGAATATTTTTTACAATACTTACACCTTGATTACCCATCCACAGTAATTCCTCTTGCTGATCAAATGCAACTGCTGACACTCCAAAACGTTCCCCGCCATCTGCAAGGATGGTGTGTGTTTCTTGAAACTCTGCATCCGTGTAACCCTCAGCAAAATGTTCACTGGCAGGATCGAACCCTTCACTTGGTAATTCATATGTATCTCCTTCCACTGGATAATGTGCACTCCCATCAGCATACACTGCATGGAGCAAAAAATTACAGTAACCCATTCAAATCTGCAAGCACATACGTACATGTTATGTTGTGAAACGCGCCTACTTCATAAACGGTGTAAAAATGCATAGGAGGGTGTGTTCATTCACCTCAGTGTTTCATTATTTACTGAAGTTAAAATTTTGCTTCATTCAAGTAAAATTTTGCTGGTTTCATAATTCAAATGTGTTAAGAAGCTACATTCTATGACTCAATATAAACCTAGACAGCTCAGTAGGCAACTGAACCAACTACAGGCTATTTTAAATCCCCATGGGAACAGGGTTTATTCTCTTTAAAACCACACACTAAACAGGCCTGGAACATACTCAGTCTCCCACCTAATTAAGTGGTAAGTAAAAAGTAAAGGTATCCCTGTAACAGGCCGTGGAGGCCCATAGGGTTGTGAGAACTTGAGGTTCCCACATTTTCTAGACAATCAGCTCACAGATGGTGGTAGTTTGTCAGCCCTACGTGCTGACAGCCCTTTGCCCACCAGGAAAATTCCTGATACTCATTTCTGTTAGATGCTGAGTCAACCCCAGGGCCATAGTGCGGCTGGAAGGAGTAGGTAAATTGAAAAAAAAATCCACTGACCTCATTGGGACTTGAACCCATGACCTTCTGGCTTGTGGCATACTGCTTCAACCAATTATGCTAGAGCATACACCGGTTCATGAGTTATTTAATGACATTATATCGACAGTAATAGTTCACATCAAATGATGTGGCATTCTCATGTGAATGTGGAGATCGTCCTAGTTACAGTCACAACTAAGAATTACAGTTGTCATCCAATAGCATACACATTTGTAATAAAATACTGATAAACATATACAATATAATAAATAAGTTAATTTTAGTAGTAAAAGTAATGGCAAACCTTATACAACTTGTATAGTTTTATAAAAGTCTATTAATTAAAAATTCAATAGTTAAAACACAATGTCATTAATGAGTTTTGTATAACATACAGTAATAGCATAATAAATTTAAGTAAAGACTAGTATACAATGATATAAAAATTGTGTATATCTAAAATAAATAACTAAAAACTAGAACACAGGCTGACAATCTTGTCTTCTTTAAATTGTAAAGTAAGACAGTTACTCACATCTTAAAAAGATTTATAACTGGAATATTCCTGTAATGAATAAAAAGAATGTAAATAAAAAATTGTTTTAATTGTATCTCAAAACTCACTGTGTCACTTGATATATCCTTAATATGTTGTGGCAGATTATTATAGACCCTTGTTCCTAAACAATAAACTCCCTTTTGGTAAGTAAAAAAGTAAAATTATCCCATGAAGGGCCATAGGGTTGTGAGACGTTGCGGGTCCCACATAAGGTTGTCAGCCTTATGCGCTGGCTGTGCTTTACTCCCCAGGAAAATTATTTATTTAATTCCTGGTACTCATTTCTGTTAGACGCTGAGTGAACGCCAGGGCCATAGTGCGTCCAGAAGGATTAGTTCAATTGAAAAAAATCCAGGGCCATAGTGCGTCCAGAAGGATTAGTTCAATTGAAAAAAATCCAATGACCTCATCAGTATTTGAACCCACGACCTTCCGACTTGTAGCATAGTGCCTTAACCACTATGCTAGCACGTGCCCCAACTCAAATTTACAAGAGGTTGATGGAGATTATTTATTCTATGAATCTCTGAATTTACTATGAATTTGTTTGTTTTTTATCACAAAGAGCATAAGAGATAGTATGTACTGAGATGCCAGGGGTAAGATTTCTAATTATCTAAATAAGTTACTGCACGAATCCCTCCTTCTGTGTCCCAACATAATTCTAATTATATTCTTTTGCATTCTAAAAATTTGTATACTTTGGGGTAAGTTACTCCAAAAGGGAAACCACAATTTACAATAGAATTAAAATAAGAGTGATAAATCATTTTTAAGGTATTTAGGGACGTGTATGGTTTAAGCGATCTTATTATGTAGCAGACTGCACTTAGTTTTTAACTAATACATTCGATGTGGTATTTCCAGCTCATTATATAATCAATGAATATTCCATAGTCTTGCTGCCTTTCTAAAGCTTGGGCTAACATTCAGTTTACAGTGCTGTTTGAAAATTTGGTATTATGGGCATACCAGTCACTGGATTATGGTATAAACGAAACCACAGATGGTATGAATACTTTGGGATGGGTGATTATGTACGTTTCAAACACATACATTTTAAATTCACGTACAGTATCTCACAATCCAAAATCTGCTGAATGAACAGCATGTTAACAATTTCACCCATTGCCAATTCTTTTTACCATTGTCTGTTTCATGCAGTGAAGAAACTTTACAATATGGTGACCACATATACCTTACTGTTGAATATGACCTATTCTTGCCTATACAATCCCTTGCCCTGTCACTTATTACAGAATTTACTGAAGTTTCTTTAGAATTGACTTAATACTTCCAGCCACACTATGGCCCTGGGGTCGGCTCAACCTTTAACACATATAAGTACCAGGAATGTTCCTGGGGTAAAGGGAGGCCGGAGCGTGAGGCTGCCAACCTAACCGCCATCTGTGAGCCGATTGTCTACAAAATATGGAAGCCTCGACGTCTCACAACCCTACGGGCCTCCACGTCCTGTTACAGGGTTAGCTTTATCTTTTTTACTATCCCTAATACATAAGTCTAACTTTCAGCTAACACAGACAGCATCGTTCAGATTTTGGTAGCACTAAATAAATGTACCCGGAAGATTTCTAACCTAAACTAACCCTTGACGAAGTCAGCTCAAGAAATCTATTAAAGCATGCTTCATTAAGTTAGTACAGCGGCACGTGTGTTCTGTTCCTTGCTCGTGCAAACATGTTATTTTCCATCTGGTAGATAAAGACACAGAACTAGCAAAATATGTTTTTTAATTTACATAAAACTGTGTACTATAATGGCGACGCATCAAATGAACATTTCTACTACGTACTCAGCATTTCATCTGATGAAGCAGTCACGGACGGGTCATAATGACCCATTCCCCGGTAATCCATCTGCACTCACACTATTTTTAGTGTTTCACATTCGTATGTTCATACATTAAAAACGCCAAGGGAACAAGCACATATATCCATAACGTTCATATACTTCATACATGACAGAAGACGCAACCATGCAACTTCCCTGCACAACAACAAAGGAAAGTGACGTAAAACTGTTTTTTCCAAAATACCTGTTAAATAAATACTACTTCGAATTATACTGTAAAACTTATATGAACTGCACTAGCATGTATAATAATAATAATTATTTTTCTTGAAAAGCAGCAATAAAATTAAACTATACATAAAGACGGATAACACTAAAAATAGTAGTACTTCATTTGACAACACTTCATAAATCTACATTCATTGAAATCGGCGGAAAATGCGAAAATAATTTGATCTGGAAACGTGGACCGCAAACACTCCGAAATGTGTGTAAAATCAGTTACTTACCCCACATACCCCATCTTGACCTACAACTAAATTCTCAGTTTCCTTCAAAAGAAATCCTCTTGACCAGCCCCTTTCGTCAGTCAAACATTTCTTTTTGATGGACAAGCTATTCATCCACATCAAGGGACTTCATTCAGTTTTACCCTCATAGGTCCCTCATAAAAACCTTCCAGAGCTAACAGCACACTTCCTTTCAGCAACAGGGGTGTACAACTTGGCCTTCTGGTGCCAGAGAAAGATTTTATTTCAATTAATTTCCTAAGGAAGTGGCCATTGATGTTAGCAGGAGAAAGCAAGATGGAAAGAGACACAGTTCTTTGTAAAGATTGTTTTATACTCTGTCTGTGTGAAGGAAATCAATTTTCAAAGCAATAAAATAAATTGTATGGAAAATTTTGTGTATATATATATGCATTTTTCTAGTAAGGGGTCCACAGCTTTCATTATACTCCCCAAAAGGCCTACAACCCACCAAAAGGATTAAAAACCACTGATTTTAACTTCCGTGAACAATTTCTGGATATGATGCAACTTCACTTGTTACCAAAAATTGAAGACAATAAAAGAATATGAACAAAGTGCACTTCCCAATGCAAAGGTTGATCATGAAGGTGTAGATGAGCATTTCCCAGGATGACAGATTGCACACAGAAGCAAAGAATCAGAATCAGCTGAATCACTGTCTCCAGATATTGTCATTCAGCTGTGGCAAGAACTGGTTATACCAATCAACATGTGATCAGACATAACGTAACAGAGTACTTCACCAACAACATGAATAACACCATCTTTTATTCTTTCTCTCTTCTGCATCATGTTTCATTCATGTTCCTACCCCACTCACTGCAAAACAGTTAATAAAAAAATGCACCATAACTTCATACACCAAGTATGCGTGGAATCATGTATGAATCCGTGTGCACACATACCTATCTCCACAACTACATGCTTTGTTATCTATGGCACACTCCATTCCATTCTCAACCTACTAACCTTCATGCACAACACAATCCAAGTTTACTTTTTCTTGTAAGCATACTAATGATTCAATAAGAAGAAAGCATGAAAAACACGTGATAATTTTTTCTGAATTTTATAATAATGTTGAAATTTGGTATTTGGTACCAAAGCCCTCACTCAATACCTACATAACTGAAATACAAATGTAACAACCATAACAGATCAAAGAAAAGTCATGCAACTGAATATTACTCTCACTGTATTCAAATATATGATTCTTACATTTTTGGAAACACAGTCTCATTTATGAAATCCAAAAAATAAAAATAGAAAATGAAAACATTTTGGAGATCAATTTATTTCTTTTTAACTTTTAAACAGTCAGACTCGGCCCAACATTGGACTGGAACATGATTTTCCAAATATTTGAATTCAATAGGGACTTCAGATGTATTTACTTTAGTCCAATTTTAATTTATTTCTTTAAATTCTAAAATTTTCAGCATATTTCACACAATGAAATGGAATGTGATTTCCTAAATGTTGGACTGAGTCCCCTGAAGTGTTAATAAGTACCTAATAATAACACATCTTTTGTGGTTCTTAAATATTGTGCAGACTGGACTGTCATGTTGTCCGTGTGAAATACTGCCCATCATTCTGTATGACAGCAACAGCATTCATAATTCAAGATCTCTGTCATTACTTGTTACTTCACAGATTAAAAAATAATCACAAACTCCGTGATTTTAGTCTGCAAGCGAACTATACCGACCAAGTGACCGCCACTTGTCGGCGAAGTTTTGTCCCAACTTTTGTAGACAGAGGGTGTCGCGTGGTCAGCGAAACGAATCCCCATGGCCGTTAATTTCGGTTCTCTATACCAGAGCTGCTATTTCCTTCAAATAGCTCTTCAATTATCATCACGAGGCTGAGTGCACCCCGTTCCAGATACACTACTTCTTAGAAAAGAATCTGGTAGCTCCGGGAATAGAACCTGGACCACTGGTGTAGCCAGGAATGCTGACAACTAGACCACAGAGGTGGTCATGTAGAATAAAACTACATTTGTTAAAAAAAATACTTGTTTTAATATGTGGCAGCTGGCTGAAATCTGCATTTATAACTAGGTATGTCATGGAAAAATTATAATAATTTACAAACTCACTACTGTAATGTGTACTGGATCACAAACATTTTATGTTTTTAATAACTGGCATCACCTTTTACGAGCAAAACTAAAAGTCTTAATTTCTTATCAGCTGTATTTCTCTTGACATTGGTTACTAAACATGTGTAGCAAACATCTTGGCAACTAATAAGTTATGAATTTTTTTCACTTCTTGCTGTCTAGGCTAAGCACAAATATTTACAATATCTCTTGCATCAGTCTCACAAATAAATATACAGAGCAATGTAATATAACAATTAAATATGATAATGACAATCATTTCCATCACTTTTCAAATTATATGATATAATTTATTCTCCATAAAAGGACACCTCTCATTCATATACTATATTACTTACATCTACTGATTTTAAGGCATGTCTTATTTTCTTAATATTTTCCCATATTTACTTATGGAAACTACAGATAATTCCAAAACAGCTGCCATCATTTAACAAAAGAATTGCTCATGAAGCTGAGAAGTGAAATATTAAGTGATATTAATATAGTTTCATACATGAACTTCATATAACATTACACACCTCAATCTGTAAAATGTCCAGCCAGTTAATATATATAACAAGGTTCATTACAAAGATTTGTGAGTATCACACTGTGTCAGAAAGGTAAACATTACAAATGTTTCACATGAATTCGAAAGATCTTTCAAATTGTCTGTAATGTTTCAGACTCTGAAACATCGTGATACCCAGAAAACTCTACAATGAATACAAATTGCTTTGAAAACTTCTACTGTCAAGGAAGATTCCTATATACAAATTATTCATACTATAATTACAGTTACAATTACAATTACTTGCTTTTAAAAAGAGAGGGAGAAATCACTGTGATGACTATAGATGTATAAGCATGGTGAACTTTGGGTATAAACTTTGTATGGGTATATTAAGCAAAATGATTCAGAGTATTTATGGCTAAAAAATCTTAGAACCAAATGGACTTCATTCAAACTGATATTGAATGGATAATATATTTACAATAAAATAAACTACTCAGAGAATGAGAAAATAAAACTTAGAAATACATGTAGTTTGTGTAAACTATAAAAAAGCTTTCGACCATGTGGACAAGATTAAATTACAGAATATTTTGGAAAATGGATGTTATCCAACACATCTGATACAAAAAACAGAAATCCTTTATCAAAAAAACAAAGATGATACTGTCCTTAAATAAAGGATGCAGAAAGGAAATAATTATCATAAATCAAGTCGTAATACAAGGATGTAGTCTTTTCTCAGCCTGTTTAACATTTATCTTCATGACCTCTTGAGAGAATAGAAAGATAGATTTGACCCAGGAATTCAATAAGACAAGGGCAGCGCTTAAATGCATTACCATTTCCATTTCCAATTCCAAATTCCAATTCCATTTCCATTACCAAATTATAGTATGAGATAGTTAGGATAAGTCACAGTGTTCAATTCATAATTTACAAAGTGCTGGTAAAATGCATAACCTGATAATTTCAACTAAGAAGATCAAAGGTACGTTATTCAAGAGTAAGTTTCCATTTAGAATTAAAATAATTATCAGTGATTTATCTTGGAATGCCCTAACATATATGTTAGACAGACTCACAGAATAAACTAAATAATAATGATAAAATATGCAGTACATTATGAACCTTAAAGACTAAAACCAGGAAAGAAATACAGAACAAATTATACAAATCTGTAGCATTACTAACTTTGCTATATGGAAATGAATCTGAGACAGTAAAGGCAAGAGACATACAAAGAATACAATCACTAGGGGTGAGATAATTAAGAGGACTTACAGATTACTAGCTAGGCCATATTAAGGATAAAGATATTAGGAAAGCAATAGAAATGCTATCCATACAAAATAAAGATAGATGAACACAGATACAATTGAGAAAACCATTCCGACGGAATGTCTAATGAAAGAATACAATAACAGATTCTACAGTATAAACTGAAAGGATACCAAAAAGTCATTTTTAATATAAAAGATCATGTTAGATGTTCAGGAACTAAAATAAAAACAATAATTTAAGTATTTAGCATGCAGACTTTGTTTCAAAATATATTCATTGTGAAAGATATAATAACTCACCCCATAACAAATAAGGATATTACAATGAAGCACAGTAACTTATTTTTCATTTTTTTTTTTATTACTAAGCTTCTTACTTATCATGCAAAGCAGCTGCACATACATGTGAGGTGTGAAGAACAGCAGCAAACATAAAGGTACCACCTTTAGATGCTACAGTGAACTCTTGATTATCCATGGCAAGGAAGGCAGAAGTATGCTCAGATAATTAGAAATACCAGATAATCCAAAAGTCTGCTGCATTCAACACCGAAAATCAATAATTATTTACTGGTCATACTACTGGTCACTAACAGTGAGACAAGTAATTATTCACTAGCAAAAAGTGACCCTTGTTCAGTGATAGTAGGCTAGTGGGAAGAGGAATAAAATAATAAAAAGAAAGTTGCACCAGGGTGAGATGATGTACAATCTACTGCAAGTCATTATAACCACTAATACTCATATATATCATGTACGAGTAATAGTGGGTACCAGGGACTCTTTCCCTTGGGGTAAAGCACATAGATAATGAAGAGTCTGCTGTATAGCAATTTGCAGCTATCCTAATAAACTATGGACTGCCTTGAATTTGACTGGTTAGCTATTTTGCAAAATACATTGGGTAAATAGCTTTGAAAACTACAAGGTTGAAGAAGCAAAATTATTTTTCAATGAGAAATGTGCAGCACTAGTTGGAATACAGACAAGATGTCTGCAAAGCCATGTTTCTGATATTAAATCTTTGGTCTTGAAACAAGGACTACATCTAAGAGTGTCTTATTTATTGGTCTATCTCAATTTATCCCAGAACAAATTCTTATTGCTATTCTATAATTTATGTTTAAAAATTTGTGCATGATTGAAAAAATTATCCATAAAAGGTATACTTCTACATATGGATGGTAAAACAAAAACACCAAAATCACAAAATAAAAAATTATAGTTTAATTGAAAATAACTTTCATAAACACATAAACAGACTGAAAATACAGTAATTCAACAAATAAAGGGAAGTCTTTTATAACCTGCTATGGCAAATAAATATATACAGAATATTCATCATCAGCTGTGATGCACTTCAGTGTAAACTTCTGAGACTAATTACACAATCTACATATACTGTACAATACATATCAATGTTGGAAGATACATGTGAAAATATGCTGTTACATAATGGCATGCTCTTCACTGTTTCCATTTCCAATGTCTGAATAGAGGCAGTGATGGGCCAATCTGATCCTCAATATTCTACACATAAATCCAAAATTAATGTTCTTTATGAGGAAAATTATTGCTTCATTACAAGGAATTCATTTGTATTGGTTAAGTATGTGAACCTACACACCTTGGGGCAATAACAAATCCTTCCAATACATGGTAAGTACATGTTATACTATGAGTCCAGAATATTTCATGAACACTATCAGAAAAATACAATTAAAGAAATGACATTTTGTCATCTGGCAAATGTAACTAGGACACAATGAAACAAGAATCACCTTGAGGAGACGTTTCAATGATAGTGATAAAGACAGCACATTTTAAGCTTTTGAGTGCACTCTTGAATGGACAGGGAGAAGAAATGAGAAAAAACAATGTTCATGTGTACTGCTGGGCCTATACATATCTGGTCTTTTTATCAAACTATTACCTGAAGTTTCACTCCACCTGGAATATATTTGGGTAACATTAGTCTTAGAAGTTTCCTTTTAAAGGGCATCTGAATAGCTGCAAGGCCAAGGCCATCCCTACAAGAAGCCAATAAATCAGAGTCAAAGGGTTGCTGATTGCCCTTTCTGTGTGGCAGCAGGTTGGCTTCATAATTAGAACACACAGGGTCAAATCTCATAGCTTCAGTGATGTCAAGCAGTGCTTTTCATACTTATTTGGAATCAAAAAATATCGGATCCTCAGACACAGACAAAAGCTATATATATAGATTGGTCATAGAAGAGAAGGAATACAGTATTTTAAAGCAGAAAACTTGAGACTACTGAAAGGGATATCTGTGACTTCCTCATCATACATTCTTTAAATGCTAGAAACGCTACAAAGTCTGATTCCCATGGTCAGCAAAAACTTGTTTTGATCAAAATATTTCAAAACTGCAGTTCCTCATATGCATTCTGTTTCTAATGAATTGAACATTTAGACTCTGAGGACTCTTAAACCAAATGGTCCGAAAAATGAATCAAAGAAAACCTAATGAATCATGAGTGTAGAATAATATGAAACATGTATCACATTTATATAATCTCTAAATGGCATCCCATTTTGAGACAATCATAATAAAACAAGATTTCACACCAATGAAGAGGAATGCCTGTTCCTTACATGCTATAAAGCAAGTCACCAACTTTCTTCTCAAGTTAGCACCCTTCTTTTGTTAAAAACTATCCACAGCCATAAACCAGTCAAAATTCTTGCCTCTATACTCCTGAAAACAACAATGGTTGTAGTTTACTGATGATGATGGGTGGAATTCATACAGAAATCATCACTGAAGCAATGGTGAATACACCCCTCACAGATCCATAGGATTTTCTGTTTCAGTCTGGGAACTACTGTTACATTTAGAATCGTTTTTAATCTGGTACAATTAATACCATCTTAGAAAAACTCACATACAATCTACATTGTTCCTAATGTCCAGTTTCATGCAACTTAATCACTTATTTGAAATCTGAGAGCATTTATTTATTCAAAGAAAACTGGTTATAAACAGAAGTAAAAAAAAAAGGACTACACACTTCTATATGAACTAAAGATGAAACCAGTAGTAACAAAGCAGGTGATCTACAGAAATGAATGTTTCTGCCAATTGAAACAATCTAGAAAGACACACATCATAAATTAGCTATGAAATACAAAATGACCAGAACAAGAATCAAGGGCAACTGGAAGAAACAACTGATGTCAAAATGGGTCAACAACTCAAAAAATTCTTTGACAGTATGATGATGATGATGATGATGATGACATAAATGAATGCTACAAAGACAGTACTGCACATATTCCAGTGCAGTCATCTGCAACCTAAGAAACCAGACTGAATATCATTGCATCTATAACTCTTTCCCAGTCCATGTCCTGTGCTGCACTGTTAATTTGATATGAAGTAAATTGGATTCGTGACAGACCACAACAATCTATGTAGATTATAAAAGGTAATGATAAAGGACAGAACTATAATTTTGCCCGTGGTTCTGTATGGGTGTGAAACTTGGTCTCTGACACTAAGGGAGGAACATAGACTGAGGGTGTTTGAGAACAGGGTGTTGAAGAGAATATTTGGACCGAAGAGAGATGAAGTTATAAGAGGTTGGAGAAAACTGCATAATGAGGAGCTTCATAACTTGTACTCTTCTCCAAGTATAATTAGAATGATCCAAGTCAAGGAGGATGAGGTGGGCAGGTCATGTAGCACGAATGTGGGAGACAAGGAATGCGTATAGGATATTGGTGGGAAAGCCAGAAGATCTTAGAGAGATAGGATGGGATGGTATGGACTGGATAGATCTGGCTCAGGATAGGGACCAGCGGAGGGCTCTTGTGAACATGGTAATGAACCTTTAGGTTCCATAAAATGCTTGGAAATTCTCGAGCAGCTGCAGAATTGACAGCTCCTCAAGAAGGGCTCAGCTCCATGAGTAAGTAAGTAAGTAAGTAAGTAAGTAATGATAAAGGACAACTGAAGATGTAATTATTCATTTTAAAGAAGCTAAAATTAATTTGTCTCTTCACCAGAAAATCATAAATAAAAATATAATTTGCTTTGGCCTCACACAATTTTAAGCTCATTATTCATTCATTTTATAGGAATTAAGTTTACAAAGGCATCCTTTATTATTTCTTTCTATCAGAAGCAAGAATCAAAACCAATAATTCAGTATGTTTCAGCCAGTGGGTTAATTTTGACACAAGATGTTACTGTTGTTGCCAAACAGATATCATGGCAACAGAGCTATCGAGTAAGATAGAAAGGCTAAGCAACATACATTTACTGCTTCTACTGGTTTGTATCTGAACTACTTTATATATTCCTTCTTATAACAAAAAAAAGTTACATTAAAATTACAAAATGAACTTCCTACACACCCTAAATCAAAGCAGGCTGTAAAAATAAATTACATTATATATATATATATGGTATATATGTTATGTACAGAAAATAATTTCTTTGCATCACGTGATTGTAGCATGTATACAAATTCTTACATGAAGTACTGAATTTGTAAATTCTGTCTTCATGCTTAACAAGAGATTAGTAAGCATTTCCTATAAGCTCAGTGAAACAAAGACAAAGGTCCATGAAGTAACATCTGATCACTCTTACCTATCTTAGGAAGACAGAGTGGCACTTCATCCTATGTTACTAATACATTTTCTAGTGAATTTAAACCAGATCAACACAGATTGTGTGAAATGTCATGTTATCTGATGGTCAGGAAAGTAAATCTAGTCACAAAATTTTGACACTTTCCAAAGAAAACAATTTTGCAAGTAGTACCTATTATAATTATATAGAAATTAATACAAAACTATGAACTCACAACCTTAAACTGAAAACAGTCAAATTATGGAATCTAAACTGAATCTCTGGCAAATGCAGGCCACAAGACAGAATATTACAGCTTTCTCAAAATTGAACGTTGGGAATCACAACTTTTAGAATATTCACTTCTTCCTCGAGAAAAAATTTCCATAGTTCCAATTTGCACTTTGAAAAAGTGCATAAACATACGTGCTGTCCGGGGATTCAGTGACCCTTCTAAGGAAAGAAAGTCCTCTGTGGTTTAAACAGATCAGTTTTCAGGCAAGTTATCACATTTTATTCCACACTCAAACTTCATGAACCCCCAAAAGCTAAAATGTTTCTTACCAGAAATGAAGGCCCAAGCATTTTAATAATATGAATGAAATTCTGCATATAGTTAGCAATCTTTGCAGTGAGAACTGTTCTGTACCTTGTTTCAGTGTTTCAAATATATTACTCATATTTTCTCATCAGTTAATGTTTCACTGACACCTAAAACCTGCGTAACTAATCCATCACTAAGAAGCTGCTACATAAAAAAAATATGTTTATCTTCGAAGCATTCCTGGCTTCAGTGCTGCTCTCAAGCTATCCTCCACATGAATGAAGTATCACTGGACCAAACTCTGACGGATTACAAACGTTCAACTGAGCTACTTCAAACATACATTTCTCTTGGAACTAACACTGATGGGGGTTCTAATTCCAACAGTATTGAGTGCCCATTCCCACACAGAGATTCTACTGCATCACATTGCCAACCATGAGGCTTGGACCTGTAACAATAAGTGAGAGTGTTAAGATATATTTGTTACATCTTAACCTATTTAATGACAAATTCCAAACAGCAAACCACCACACTGGCATTCAAAGGAAAGCATTCAACCAGAACAAGAATACTCACAGTAGCCTAACAGACAAGTACAGCTTCGAACAAACATCATATTTGAACTATCCTGGATATAATATTGTCATGTGTACGACTTGACTGTAGATGGGGCTTGGACTGGTAATCAGATTTACTGAACTCTTAATGATCATAACTACTAATAACTATAGTGCAATTGCTAAGTTATGCATTCTGCAATTCATTATAGCATGCACTCATTTTTTTTCAGTCTGCTGTGTCTTGACCAGATGTCTGGTTACAGCTTCCAGTGACAGCTTCCTCAGCTTCTGTGTTCACATCCTTTCTTGCTGGTGACCGCCTCATGACTAGCTCAGTGTTACTATTCAGTGCCTCAAAAAAATGGGGACTACTCCGCCTCCCATGCCTCCACCAGGATGATGTCTCACTAAAGCCTCAGACATGGACTGGTTTGTCTGCCTGCAGACTCTCTCCACACTTCCCTAGACTTGACTGACTGGCTTCTGTTTTGATTGTCCATATATATATATATACAGGGTGTGGCAGCATAATTTGCTTATTTGAAGGATCAATAAAACAAAAGATGTTATAGGTACCGTTGTACTTATTTTTTCTCCATATTCTACAACATTGGAAATTTACGTTTACTCTGTTTTAAAAATTCTATCCAACAAGTGGCGCCCCCCATTGGCGATACACTGATTTGCCTGAATTCCGAAGTGTCGGTCGACTCTTTCCAGCATAGCGATGGGTATGTTGGCTATGGCTTGGCGAATATTCTCCTTCAGTTGAGCAAGGGTCCTTGGACGATCGGTGTGCACGAGGGATTTCAGATACTCCCATAACAAATAGTCACAAGGGGCTATATCAGGTGAGCGTACCGGCCACTGAAGATCACCCCTCAAAGAAATCTGGCGCCCGGGGAAGTGCTCCCGCAAAACACGCATTGCAGTTCGTGCCATGTGTGCCGTGGCTCCATCCTGCTGAAACCACACATCCCCAACATCCATTTTGTCAAGAATTGGCAAAAAAAAATTCTTTGATCATTTTCGCATAGCGAACAGAATTCACTGTAACTGCAACCTCATTCTCTTAAAAAAAGTAGGGACCAATAATCCCTACTCTCGACAGTGCACACCAAACAGTTACACGTTCACAATGAAGGGGCCTCTTATGAAGTTCTCGGGGATTGTTATCACTCCAGTAGCGCATGTTTTGCTTGTTCACACATCCAGAAAGATGGAAATGAGCCTCGTCACTAAAGAACACAAGCACAACATCAGGCAAAGTTTCAAGGAACGCTTCCCATGCATGTTGCCGAGCAGAAAAATCGCGTTCAGTGAGTTCTTGCACCACAGCCAACTTGTAAGAATGAAAGTGGAAGTCATCATGAAGAATTCGCCTCACAGAACGATCAGACGTTCCAAGGGCAGCTGCATGCTTGCGTGCCGAGCGCCAAGGAGATCGCAAAAAAGACTGCCTTACCACCTCGATGTTTTGGGGTGATCTGACGGGCCGTTCCCTGATCTTCTCTTTTCCACACTGCAAGTTCTCCTGAATGTGTTTGCCCATGTAACAATCGACTGCTGACCAGGAACACGAGCTCAGGCGGAAATACTGAAGTGCGCGCGGAATGCTCGCTGCGTGGCGATGATCGAGCGACCGTTAGAAAAGTGAGCCTCTATGGCAAACGCGCACTGTTCCTTCGTCCAACGCATTCTCGGTACTAAAGTGGAAGGAAGAACAAACTTCCCGACCCACCCGTTCGAATGAGACCATCCGCACCCTCTAACGGCCTAACCTCGCTTCCTGGCACCAAATTCAAATCAGCAAATTATGCTGCCGCACTCTGTATATATAGCCTCTGCATGGATCCATCAGAAAACACTGTTCCTCTGCTGATGTGGGTGACACGGTATCACATTTAACTCATTCATTCAAAAGTTTTTAATGTGTCATTGAATGTACATTTTTTCTTTCGGTCATCATTATAGTAGCACTATTCACTTCTTAATAAATGGTCAGTACAATGTGGTATTTTTCGGACTTACTCTCTCCAATAGCTCAGCAGGATCTCTAACCATCTATGAGTGAGCAGGTAATATGTGTTCTTATTAAAGTTAGTCATTTGAACAAAATGATGCCTATATTAGAGATACCAGAAACATACATCTTATTCATAGCAAACAATGGTCTTTACCTTCTGTATCTGCAAACTTCAGCAAGGAATGCTGGAATACAGTCTTATACTGTAATGAAAACTTTTCATAGGAATTTGCAGGTTATAAAAGATACATAATTCTGAAAGAGGACACACTTAAAGTAGCAGTACAGGAAACCCTTGAATCTGGATTAAGCAGGGGAAAATGTTATCTGGATTAAGTGATAATCAGGATTAATGAAGCAAAAGATAGCCCTAAAAACTTAGAAAACAAACAAAAGAAAAACTTAATAATATAGGTAATGCTGATGAAAAATATATTTTCTTACACAGTTTCAGTCTCTCCAGCTGCCTCCAACAGCCTGAGAGTCCTCTTGCTTCTAAATTCTATGTGTCTTTTAATGTACTCATGTGCAACCAAAATGTTTAATTTTTCATTTTTGATCTGGATTATCTTACATCCAAATTAACTGTAACCAGATTAGAGAGGGTTTAGTATATATGTGAATAATGAAGTGTGGAGTAACAAGGACCTACTTCAGACTAATTTTTCTAAAACTGACCTGACATTCCTGGTGAACCTGTTTGGTGAGATTTCTCAGATGCCATCCCTGGTCATAACCGTTGACTCAGTAGCATTTCCCTCCAATCCTGCCATCTCTGCTGCAATAATATCTGGTCCCACTTTCCTGAAGAATTTCTCTGTATGACCTCTGTATGTATACTTTCCTTCATCAAATCCAAATTTAAGGCCAAGGACAATATTGAGAGCAGAACCATCATACCGATGGCATCCTGAGTAACGATACTGTGGCTTTTTGTTGAAACGGCAACCACCGGATTGTGCACCTGTCAGAGACACAGAAAAAGATATAATGTAATTTGCAGTAACACAGTGTACCTTAAAACTGAAAGTTACATATGTTTGTGTCTGTAATAACATCGTTTGAATAACTTCCTCATCTATCCAATACAATATGATGATGGTGATGACATCACTTTAGTTCCTTAAGTTCATGAGACAAGTCAACAGCTACAAGCCCAATTACAGAAACAGCACTGCATATATACTAATAATTATAATACAAGGAAAAAGAAAAGCATTAAGACAACAGCCACAAGGCCATTTTCAGAATTGGGACAGTAGAAAAACTACCATTTCTACCTCATACAATAATGATGACAATGATGATGTTGTGATAGTGGTGGTGATAATGGTGGAGGAGTAGGAGGAGGACAAGGAGGAGGAAGAGAGTACAGAGGACCCTTGATATACCACGACTTGTTATACTGTAAAAAGTAAAGTAAAGCTATCCCTGTACCAGACCGTGAAGGCCCATAGAATTTTGAGACGGTGAGGGTCCCACATTATCTAGATGATCGGTTCAAAGATGGCAGTAAGGTTGCCAGCCTTAAGCACCGGCAGCCCTTTACTTCCGAGGAAGATTATTTANATTTTGAGACGGTGAGGGTCCCCACATTATCTAGATGATCGGCTCAAAGATGGCGATAAGGTTGTCAGCCTTAAGCACCGGCAGCCCTTTACTTCCGAGGAAGATTATTTAATTCCTGGTACTCATTTCTGTTAGAGGCTGAGTCGATCTCAGGGCCACATTGCGGCTGGAAGGATTAAGTCAATTAAAAAATCCAATTATGTATATGTTCACAATGCATATGTAGCACAAACTGCACATTCAGAAGTATCTGAGTTTGGCAATGTCATACTTCTGCAGTAATGCGAATGGACCTTAGTACATATAGCATTGGCCACGCCATAGCTCAAGCGGTTAGTCACTGGCTTCCCACTGCAGTGGCCCAGGTTCGATCCCGTGTCTGGTCAAGTGGGATTTGTGGTGGACAAAGTGGTGCTGGGTCAGGTTTTCTCTGAGTACTTCGGTTTCCCTTGCCAATCTTCATACCACCAACTGGTCCACAATCACCCTCACCTATCACCTGGGGCTGGTACAATAGGCCAGAAGTGGTCACAGTACAAGGGACTCAGCCCCACCCCACTAGCAATAAAAAAAAATAATGTTGGCCATGGCTAGCTTTATGAACAGGTGGTAGTAAGGCCACAATTGAAGAAATGAACATCTATATATGGCAGCAGCTTATAGATAAGTACCAAAAAGTAAATAAATAAATACATCCCATACGAGGTGCTACAAGTGTCAACTGAAGATAATGAATATTCAGGGTGCACCAGCAAAATGACAGAAAATGTTGAAAAAATTTGAGAACTCATCCACAAAGACCATCACCGAACAATCCATGAGCTTGCAGACACCGCTGGGATCAGTTATGGAGTTTGCCACGAGCTCTAACAGAGAATTTGAAGATGCATTCCATTGCCACAAAGTATGTTCCCCAACTCTTGACAAATGATCAAAAGCAGTGGCACGTAAACATGTGTCTTGAGCTATGAGAGAAGGCTAACGAGGACCCAACTTTTATGAGTATCTCTAGGATTATAATGTGTGATGAAAGTTGGATTTATGGTTATGATTCAGAAACAAAGCAACAATCATCACAGTGAAAGAGCTCACAATCACAAAGAGCACAAAAGGCATGGCAGGTCCAGAGTTCAACAGAGCATGCTCACTGATTTTTTTGGTGTGAAGGAGACTGTTCACCGTGAATTTGTTTCTCCTAACACTTCAGCCAGCTCTGACTTTTACTGTGACCCCCCCTCAAGAGAAAATGTGCATTGAAGAAGACTGGTGCTTTGGTGCAACCACAACTGGCCCCTTCATCATGACAATGTGCCCACCCACACATCCCTGAAAACCACAGAGTCTATGACTAACAACAACATGGTTAACGTTCCCCATCCTCCCTACTTGCCGAACTTAGCCCCCTGTGATTCGCTTTGTTTCCCAAATTGAAAATGAAACTGAAGGGATGACATTTTGAAACAGTGTCTGACATCCAAAGGGAATCACAAGTGGTACTCAACAGCATCAAGGAAAATGACTTCCATAGTGCTTCTGAAGTGTGGAAAAAATTATGGGATAGCTGTATACATCCCCAAGGAGACTATTTTGAAGGAGATCACAGCCAAAATTGAGTAAGTTAAGCCAGAATTTCTTTTTTGACCTAGTTCAAGAACTTTCTGATAACACCTCGTACAATAAGACTGTAAGTTTCATCTGAAGCTATTTGACCTCAGCATATACATACCACTGCAAGAAAACTGGGTACATTTGCCACAGAGAGGAGGTTACATAACACTTACCAATTGGGAGTATACAATCTGGTGTAAGGGCACACTGAACCCATGGCAGCATGAGACCATTATGGACACCAGGTAAGTTGTAGAACAGCAGCACTGTTGATTCAACCATGGGCAGGAAAAAGAAGCTGTCAACTTTGGTTTGGAAGTAATCAAACATCTTTGGATGAGTGAGGGAAGAGGTGGCATAGTGAGTGGCCCAACTGACCACTCCTGCACCTCCTAAAGCCTGTTGAATCAAAGGCTCCAGGTGTCCAGTAACAAGGCGCTGGTCAGACTCCAGAAACAGGACAGCACCAGCCTTGTTCAAAGCATCCTAAACAAGTAATACATGTCAGGATTTTAAAAGTTTTTAAAAGTACTTGCCATTGGTGTGAAGCATTTGAGGAATTTACTGTAGGGACACTGTTCCTTCCAAAATGCCTGCAACTTCAATAGTTTCACTCAAAATCCAGTTTAATTTTTTTTTAATACAGTTAGACACATTCAGATAAGTAACTTTTCATTGCTTCTATCACTTGTCTACTGTATGCTTTACAAAATTGCCATTAGCAATTTCTGGCAACACACATCTTATATTAACACAACAATATATAAAAAGTAAGAGTATCAGTTACCTTTGGAGTGTGCTAGACTAACTCCCTGAAAAGTTGTTGCAACAGAGGAACAAGGGGAATATAGTATTATTATTAAAGCAAAATGTAAGGTTTTCATTCCAAGGAATAAGCTATGAACTACTTCCACTAAAATTAAAAAAGTAAATTTGCTTAGTGGAGGTTGGAGTCCAACTGGGTCCACTCGGCACAGCAGCCACTGATTGACCTACTGTAGCCTGCCCTGGGTGATTATGATGATGGAGAATTTGGTGGAATGAAGATTGGCAGGGGAAACCAAAGTACTTGGAGAAAACCTGCGCCAGCGCCACTTTGTCCACCACAAATCCCACTTGACCAGACCCAGGATTGAACACAGGCCACCGTGGTGGGAAGCCAGTGACTAACCGCTTGAGCTATGACACGGCCAACTACTTTCACTAACATCCTACAGAAGAAACATAAATAAATTGCAATTCACGGACAGAACATAAACACAGAAAACCTGATTTTGCATTGATGATACCATTGGAAGTAAAACAGTAATAGGCATACAAACAGAAACAAACTCCATGGCCTGTAGTCTGCAAGCAAACTATACTGACTGAGTGACCACTGCTTGTCGGCGAAGTTAGTGCCAACGTTTGTGGACAGAGGGTGTCACGTTATCAGTGTAATGGATTGTCATGGCCATTAATATTGGTTTTCTAGACTGAATTAAAAGGCATACAGTCTTTCTTAAACACATTAAGGCAGTAGTTAACATGAGATCTAAAAGTTTGTGATGGTGGTGTATTAACACAATTACTGAGTTTTTGGACATTATCCATTGTCCCATTTCTTATTTAAAACGCAATGTTTCAGAGATCGCACAATGGACCAATAACTGGTCTAAGTGCATGGGGAAACCCACCTCCTCTAACAATGAATGAATGAATGATTGAATGAATGTTTCAGAGATTGGATCCTGTCTCCATCTTCATGTAATAGTCCAAACAAATAGGCTTTTACCTGAAGAAGGTGATAGAATCCAGTCACCAAAATGTTGTTTTAAAATGTTTAAAAAATTTGAGGGTGGATCATGTCCAAAAAGTCAATAACTGTTGTAGTTAATAAGTTTCAACTGTCAAGTATTAAGCATTAACATGGGTACCATCTTTGAGCCGATTGTCTAGATAATGTGTGACCCTCAACGTCTCACAACCTTATGGGCCTTCACGGCCTGGCACAGGGATAGTTTTACTTCTTTTTACTTTACCATGGGTTATACAACACTTTCAGTATCAAGACTGCATAGGATTAATATAACAAATTACATTATTAGGCACATCAAGATATATGATTTTGATCTAATGTCACCTTAATAAATAAAATAAGAATGTTAATATACACAGTATCCACATAAAACACAAGGGTCATAATAAAATGCACACACAAATTTTGGGAAAGAAAGCAAAGTAGTTATGGAAATAGGGTATCAAGATGGACCTAAAATAGCATATTGTGGTATAAAACTGCAGGTAGAGTGGAAGGCAATTTCATAACACTGGCAAATTTGTTAAAACGATGAAGGCCACTTATTCGTGGTACATGTGACTGTTCAACAAGGCAATGCTTATTGAAAAAAATTACCTGAATTATAAGTGGACGAAATGCATGTAGCCTTTCCTCTTCAACATGCGAAGGAAAGAAACTGAGTTCAAAATTTATAACACTGCATCGACTACTGTTACAGTGCCCCTGAAGCTGAAAAAAAAAAGATATGCTGGGTCTCAACAAGCCTCTTTATAAGTCAAACCACCCACAAAATTAGAATCAAAATAAAGAAAGGAATAGGATACACACAGTTTTTGGTCAATACTTATCAATTACTTATCTTTTTTGGAAAAATTTCACCTTAGAACAAAAGGTAACTTTGAACTTCTGCAAGTTCAGTACTATTTATAACAGTGTAATGTGTGGAAAAATCAAAAGAGAGTATCATTTCCTAATAAAAAGTGAAGAACATGTATAAAAATTTGTTGTGAAAGACAGAAAAGGACCTACAAGCTGCAAATATAACAAGAAATTCTGTGAAGAATTTAAGAGACCTACTTCCTTCAAAGGGGCACATGGCAGTGTAGTTGGTTGAGGCACTATGCTACAAGCCGGAAGGTTGCGGGATCGAATCCTGACGAGGTCACTGGGTTTTTCAATTGACCTAATCCTTGCAGCCACAATATGATCCTGGCGTTGACTCAGCCTCTAACAGAAATGAGTACCAGGAATCTTCCTGGGCATAAAGAGTGTCTGGCACATAAGGCTGACAACAATTACTGCCATCTATGAGCCTACTATCTAGAAGAAGTGGGAGCCTTGACCTCTCACACCCCTTTGGGCCTTCAAGGCCTGTTACAGGGACAGCTTTACCTTTTACTTTTCTTCAAATGTTCCTACCTCTACAGTGAAGGTAGAAGGAATTATAAGTTAATAGTTACACAATATAGTGATTCATTTCTGCACACAATTTCCAACTACATTATATATGTCACACATAATTTCAAAGTCTTGTGTCCTTGTAGAGTTGTGTAATTTACTCAATCAGATAGACAAGTGGAATGATGCTTTATCAGTAAATATAAGTCATCTTCTTATCCTCCCTTCATCCACATCAGAGTAAAAATTCAAAGACAGTTTGTATATCAGCTCCAGGAACATTCTGTATCATCTGCAGATCAGACGTTTGATGCATTCTTTTCTGAGCACAGTGCTGGTCAGGTAACTGACTTGTCCTATATCATGTAACAATGATCTATAGAGATGATATAAATAAATACAAATAAATAAACTACATTTAATATGGATACAGTGATATTCAGAACCTATACACAGCTGATGCCCAGGTGTAAGAATTTTCCAGACTTTACGGTAAACATTTATTCTGTTCAGAGTTTCTAAGCCTCTCAGCAATTTGATTGGTGCTGCCATCCATGCAAGATATTCTTTGCTGTTATCAGCTTTGATCTGAAATTGAGGATGTATCTGTTCTGTAATGTGGCACTTGGCCACTACAACAAGCTACATTCAATATTAGTCTCAAGAATTAATGTGCCAAAGTAAATACACCATCATTTATTAGTGACAATCCATTATTGCATTCAACAAACACTTATACATAAAATACTATGGTATTATTTTACAGAAAACTGAATACAAAATTGAGCAGCAGAGAAAACAGCAGTGTAATCAAAATTACATTACTGTGCACTGATGGTTCAGTATCAGTTAATGGAATTAATGTTGTTTTATTTCATGCATGTTAAACATTTTTGCTTCTGATTCTTGATTTACTTAATATTTTTATCAACTGGAAAGGTCACACAGTGACCTAACAGAAGACAATGGATGGGTTAAAAGAATTCTGAAAAAGGAGCACATACTATTTCCACATTCCCTTGGAANACATTTTGAGAGAACATAATATTTAACCATAGGAACTGACTTCTCTTATGACATGAACTGGTTACTGTCAATCCTTAATGTCACAAGAAGGTAATGGAAGAAATCTACACTTCATGAATTTAACATGTGTAAATGAAATCACTTACATAAGTGACAATTATGGGAAGAGAAGTGTTTTTCCAAATTGCTGCTGGATAAAGTCGTGGATGTTCAGTAAATCCTAACAAAGTAAGATACTTGTCATCTGCTAAGAACCTCTTTTCTTCTGCATTTTCCAGATTCTCCTGAAATACAAACTTTACATTAAGTATACCACCTAGCATAGATAGGTCTTCAAGCTATAATTAGCAATCACCACCAGCATTTTTATATTATAAATTATATGTCAGCGTAAGTGAAATTAAATAATCACACAGTAGGCATTTAATAAATCAAAACAATTCAATTTGTATTACCTTGAAATTCTTTAGATTGTTCAGCTGCTTGTGAGTTTCTGTCACAAGTGTCTGGATTGAAGGGCGCTGATTGCCTACCAGAATGAGGAATATACTGGTGGCCACAACACATATAAGAAACAGAACGAAATTTTTGGTCCTCATTGAGCAATACCTGCCATAACAGCATGGAAACTGCTCATGCCCACAGAATGTGGACCTGAAAGTATATCCTGTAATCGTCGGAACAAATTACATAAGAAGACGTGACATTTGCACAACATTATCGAAGTAAGGTTAGGTTAATCCGCTGGCTACTTGAAAATGCTCAATAACTTTCCGATTAAAATATGTGATAAACTTACGCAGTAACGTTGTCTGAGACTAAACATTAGGCTTGACAGAAATAAAATTTCATATTAGCCTTGATACATAAACTGTTTTCCTACATAACATAACCACTAAAAACAAGTTCTACGAAGTTTCCAGTCACACTTCCTGCATATTGGCAGCAATGATTCCATGGCCTTCGGTACATGTGGAATGAGACGGTAGGGTAGGTCTGATATCTGTGATGCGCAGAGTATCACACATTTTCGAACAATTATTTTTTTCTCGAATGTTACGCAGTGCGATTACATACGAAGTCTTCTTCATACGCGCTTTCTACCACCTCTCTGCTGAACATGAGAAATGGATGCAGTTGTCTTTCCCATTCATGTGTTCTCATAGCCGGCCCACGCCCCAGGTCATAACCGTCATAACGCCTATAGTACGGCTGACTTCCGGGTAGAGAGTGCTAGCTTCGTTTACTGCCATAAACTTGAAAAACAGACATTCTGCAGGTTTCAAGGTTTAAGTACTATACACATTTGGCATAAAGATATGAAATGCCACTAAATTTCTTCCGGAAAGATTGAAGTATATTGATGAATGGGATATCACAGATTTCTACAAATTATCAGAACTTCACTGTCCATGTTCAAATAGTTCCTGACATCGTCAAGACTTACATTTATTTCTCTGTCTCTCTGAATTACCATTTTACATATACCTATCCACAGATTTCATGAGAGAACATTGTTTTATTTGAATAGAGAACTATTAAGTTCTTAACATTTTCTTATCTGCATTCTTTATAATATTCCTTTTCCCATATTTACATCACATGCTACTAGCCAGAATGAAATGGTGTCAGCCCCACTTGGTGAAGTAATGGAATATCTAATACTACACTCTAGACAGTTTCTTAATTCTTAGCGTGACAAATTACACTAATTTCGTTTTTGGGTTGGATTGTTTAATTTGTCTTGATGTATTTCATTGCTGAAATCTAGCACATCGCTAGATAGTAAAGTACTTCTTTACAAGACAATCATAAAGCCTATTTGGACCTATGGAATCGAACTATAGGGATGCGCCAGTAAATCGAACATAGCCATAATGCAACGAAGGCAGTCCAAAATACTGCGGATGATCACAAATGCACCTTGGTATGTGACTAATCAGACCCTACATGACGATCTCAATGTATCATCCATCAAAGAAGTCATCCAAGAAAAAAGCATAAAATATCATGATAAACTAGGACACTATAGTAATACATTACTGCAGCCCCTACTGGAACAACAACAACGAAGAACGTTAAAGAAATTATGGCCAGCAGATCTACCTGATGGTTGAAGAGGATCTCTCGTTGATGGAGCCCTCATCACGATACAATAAGCACACGAGGACGGTGTTTAAATTAGCAAATTAGCTTAAAGAATGTATTTAATTCTGAGTGCTAATAAATATACATAAAAATAATCGACAATACAACAAAAAGTTTTCTTTCGACTCTTTCTCTCTGAGTAACCGCACTACTCAAGATTAGGGCCGGATAAATAAAAAAACAAAAAATAAAATAAATTTTGACATCGATCTAGGAGAGACAGCCGTTGCTAGGCATTTTTGAGCGGAAACGGAGAAATGGAGGAATTGTTTGAAGCGGCGTTTTAAAATCACCATGCCGGCAAGGACCAGCAGCAATTAGCATTCAGTCAGTTGGACAGAGAGTGGTCTGAAAGCTCCCAGAGCCGCGAGGCTGTAAAATATGATCATGAGTCCCTTGGGAATGAAGACCAAGAATTATTGTGCTGGCGAGGACCAGCAGCAAATTAGTAGCCAGTCAGTTTGACAGCTGGAGCACTAGGTTAAGTGCAAGACAGTCGACAGTCGGTAAGGATATGAGCATGGAAGCAGAGGACATTGTTGAGAGATCCTTTACCAGGCAACGACTGGTGAAGGCATAGTGAACTGAGAAGTAGAGTGCATGAATTAGTGAGGGCGTTACAATTCCTTGTAGTTACGATTTATACGTGTTCAATGAACATATTTATCAATCAAAACCCCTTGTCTGGTCAATAACGCGCGACAGTGACTTACGAATGTGAAATAATAAACTGGTGAAATTTCGAATTATCAGATGGCTCCAAGTGCTGATACATATTGTAACGTGTTTGGAAAAGACACTTCCACAGTAACGCAACAACAGTGAGCCGTTGCGTCGAGAGCGTCGAATCTCCATGGTTACAACGAATACACAGAGCGTTCCCACAGAGACAACGCAATAACAGTGGGTCGTTGCGTAGGAATCGCAGAATCAACAAAGCAGCGTTTCCACGGTTATAATAGAGGGTTCATTTGCATAGCAGCGGCCGAGGGTCTAAAAGGGGGTTGAATGCATTCGCCAGACAGAGAGGGAGACCCCGTGTGGAGGCGGGGTCGAATACCTCCACCGTGACCCTGCGAGTCGTAGGAGGCGACGAAAAGGGAAGTCTCAATTCTGAGACAGTAAAATATGGTCGCGAGTCCCAAGGGACTCGGACCCGAGAAAGACTGCGCTGGCAAGGGCCAGCAGCATATACAAAAGACAGACCCGTCCTCTCGTCAGAGAGGGCGCCCCATTGAAACAAGACCGTAACTGTCAAACGGTAATAATTAATATCTGGTCATGAGCCCCAAATGGGGCTCGACACCAAGACTTACTGACTGACTGACCGTCAGTCGCAATGTAACTCTGACTCTGACTCTGACTGACTCGCCAGACAGTCTCGGGCGTCTCGGGGCAGATGCCGAGAGATACAGAAGTAAGCCTGGGAACAGCCGCTACAGAAGACATTCGAAATACAGCAGCCGAGATCAGTGGTACAAGAAGTAATTATAACAGTGAAGCAGTGGATAATAATTGTACTCGTAAGTGTATAAGTGTGAGTGTTCAATAAAGATTCGCTGAATCCGAGACCCACGTGAAGTTATTTGTCGCGTGACATACCCAACACGTGACAATATAAAGAAAACTTATAGTTACCCGGAATCAGCCAGTGTCTCATTCGGTACCAGACTTGGCACCGGTGCCAGCAGTTCGCCATCACTGGTGTTCAGCAGCTAATTGGCGGACGATGAAAACGACGAATTCCAAAGAATGTGAAATTATGAGGTCGTGACCTATTTTAAGGTAACTTGTCACCATTTCCCTGGAGAAACTGAGGAAAGCAATGTATATTAGGCCTTCCTTCACTGCAACTCTCTTTATCTCCATAAAGCGAAGCAGGAGCGACATTTAATGATCCGCAACGTCCGGTGGTGTACGTACATTCGGCAACATTTCCGTACCCTCCACACCCCGCTTCCTTCTCGTGACAGATGAGTCCTTATCCTGTTGCAATACTACTGATTACGTCATGCGGCTTAGTAATATAAGTTGCATGATAACATGCGGGCTCGCGATGGTCGAACGGTCTGAATTCCTGGCTTCAATTTCAATCTCCTTTTTTCTAAATCGCGTTCGTTGATATTTCGTGATCTAATTGGCTGGCTAATTGAGTGGCGTTACATTCCTGTATGCATGCACATAATGAACATTTTAAGAGTGTTTCTCAAAACGTGTGAGTTCGAGTAGGAGGTCATGGGTTCAATTGCAACCCACAACTGAAAGGGAAAATTTAACTGCTAGTCTTTACCTGGCCGATCACAGTGGCCGCGCGTTCTAAGGGATGACATTTTTCGCTCGCTCGAACATTTGGATCGTGGGTTCGAATCCCACTCAAGGAATGGATGTCTGTCTGCGTTTATTCTGTGTTTGCGTCAGGTACCGGCCTTTCGACGGGCTGATCCCCCGTCCAAGGAGTCGTACCGACTGTCTTAGAATAATAAGAAATCTGAAGTGAAACGAGCGTTTCACGGATGCCCTATGCTCCAAGTGGGAGCAACAGGAATAGAAGAAGAAGAAGAAGTCTATACCTGAAGCTTCTTTAGAATAACTCGCATTTCTCATGAATTAACAGTTCAGGTTCAATGGGAAACTCCCGTAAGAGAAGAGTTCACAGACATTGTGGGAGATTCCAACCTTCTGGCACATGTCAGATATTTCATTCCCGGAAAAATGGGGGAGCATTATAGACACCGCTAAACAAGTGGCCGAACTCGCTTGCTCGGCGGGACTGATGGTACGCACCATTTATCGGTAGGGTAAAGAGACTGGTAGAATATCATAGAGGAAGCACAATAGATCAAACTGGTCGCGGTGTATGGGGAAACCCACCCTCTCTACATAACTAACTAACTATGCTGAATTCATTTCGTGTCTTCTTCTGCCTACCAACACAACGTGCAAAGCAATTTACGAAGCATTAAATGAATTTGTTTTAAACAATAACCTCGCCTGTTCACGATGTGTTGATATGTATGCTGACGGCACTTCAGCAATGCCAAGGATGAGTGGCCTATGTGTACACGTCTAATCAGTGGCACGATTATAGACTGCAACACACTGTATCATTCTTCGGGAACATCTCTTGAGTAAAGAAGATTCCAAATAGTTTTAAAATAGTGCTGGAGGAAGAAGTAAAATTTACGAAGTACAACAATGCGCACCCATTGAGCACTAGACACTTCAGCTTCTTGCGCGAAGAGATTGGAAGTGATCACAATAATCTCTTCTTCCAAAACAAGCGCTTTATTACCCCCGAAATCAAATGATCAATGACTTTTTTTTATTATCACAAGTGGTCCATAGAACATAAAGTTGAAAAACCACTGCTGTATGTAATTTTGAAACTCCTAGTAGTTTTTCATTTCATTCTTATAACTTGTTCGATAGTTCTGTCTAGCAGCACTTCAGTTGTCATCCTGAAGGAACGTTCGCTGGAAATTGAGAGCTTCCGCAGAGTATTCTCCTATGTCTGTTCTAGAACGATATAATATTAGTGACGTAAGTACAAAATAAAAATTTCAAAGCTACGTCATCAAAAATTAATTGGCTTCGCTAAAAGTTTTAATACCACAGTGGGGTTGGATTGACGTTGTGGTCTTTGGAAGGGGGAGAAAGAGATGGGGGCGGATAAAGAGAGAGACAGAGGACACCTAATCGGAAACCATGCCTTCGCCACCTGAACCAGTTCCTGCCAGCAATTTTGATCAGCGTCGTTGACTCCTTTCTGTTCATGTCGGCATAATCTCCCCCCCCCCTTCATATCTGATAGCAGAGGAGACCGATATGAAATGAAGTCCATGCTACTGGTTTTTCGGAAGAAGGTCTAAACACGATGTAAGATTTGAGGCTTTCACGGCGGTGACTATGAAGAAAGCAGTCTTCTGGGATTTGGCACCGTGTATATGTGGTGTTAACCGACGTTTCGGAGGAACGTATCGCCTCCATCTTCAGGGTAGAAGAAAAAATATAAGAAATCTGCAAGCTAAGAGATCGTGAGAACCGGTAAAAGCAGACTTTTACCTTCTTCTACCCTGAAGATGGAGGCGATACGTTCCTCCGAAACGTCGGTTGACACCACATATACACGGTGCCAAATCCCAGAAGACTGCTTTCTTCAAGGTCTAAACACATATTCCGTTATCCTAACAGCGATTTTTTTGATAATGATTACTTTTCGGTTAGAGCGACACGTGTTATGGAATATGTTTTATTACAATTTAATAAAAGGGGCACCCGGTAGCGTAGTTGCTTGAGGCACTATGTTACAAGCCGAAAGGTCACGGGTTCCATTCCCGATGGGAGTCATAATATATTTTTTAATTTACTTGATCCTTCCAGCCACACTATGTCCCTGGGGTCGATTTAGCCTCTAACACAAATGAATACCATGTATTTTTCTGGGGCTTAAGGGGCAGCCGGCGCGTAGGGCTCACAATCTCACAGTCATCTGTGAGCCGACTGTCTAGAAGAGTGGTTCTCAACCTTTGTGAGACCGCGGACGGGCCAGTTACCGAGCCGCGGCCCGGCGGTTGAGAAACATTGGTCTAGAACATATAGGAGCCTCGACATCTCACATCCCTATGGACTTTCACGTCTTGTTACAGGATAGATTTACCTCAACTTACAATTTTATAAGAAGAAAATGTTGGTATATTGAGAATTAGTAATACTTCCAATTAAGATTCACGAAGTTCCCAAGACATATATTGGGCAATGTAAACGCTGAATGATACAATTTAAAGAGAAGAATCATGCTTACTACAGCACGCGCTCTTTAGTAGAATTACTGAAGTTTCAGAATTTTTGTACAATACAAGCAAAATACAGATCGGTCAAACGGTGTGTTGTTTGTGCTTTATATTTCGAAACAAATAAAAAATGAGTTTAGGAAGCGGTTACTGAAAAAAAGCAGTTTGAATGTAAACAGTTTTCGCACAGAATGCGTAAACGTGGATGTCTGAAACTCCCTGCTATAGCCTCAGAATATGCCTGAAGAAAGCTGCAGAGAATTACGTCAGATCATCAGTAAATCTTGAAAGGACAATGGATATTTCGGATAAATCTGCAGCCTCCTTAGGATTAGCTTAGAATGTGTAGAATTATGCAGACATTTCTTTAGAAATGTCGGTAACCGTTTACGATCGTGAGACGACAACTGTAGTTTCTTAGAAACTTGAAGACTTCTCAGTGTAAAATTGCGATTTTGGAGAAGGCTGCAGAAAATTACTTCGAAATGGCGGCCATTTTATAGCATATCAGTAGAAAACCTTACGCGAAAGGCTGAAGTACACTAAACAGAACAGTCTGAAACAAATGCTATTTGAACGTAACCGTTCGTAATAGAATCTATTAGAACCTACCATTGAGCTCTGTAAAGGAGACGGACGCGACTGAGTGCTGTTCCTTCCTTGCAGACTTGAGGAGAGAGACGCTGTATAGGGCGGTTGACAATTATAT
Organism: Cryptotermes secundus; assembly: GCF_002891405.2. Taxonomy (NCBI): domain Eukaryota; kingdom Metazoa; phylum Arthropoda; class Insecta; order Blattodea; family Kalotermitidae; genus Cryptotermes; species Cryptotermes secundus. The sequence goes on from NW_019726229.1 coordinate 1,440,737, forward strand.
ATAGGCAAGCAATTGTGTGGAATTCTGCGTAATAGCATCCCGCCTGTAGACAACACATGTTTTCTCTCACGCGTCGGATATATGGAGCTGTCTTCTTGCAAAGATTAACTAGCGGGAATTCTCTTATCAGGTGTAAATGACTTAGATTATCATGAAGGATGCATTACTTCTTCTTGGATTGACAGACTGACGGGTTTATATTCGACAAGTAATTCCCAAGTGCCAACACAACATAAAATAATATTCAAACTGAAGTTCATTAGCAATATTTTTAGATATTCTTGAATTTAGAGCAGATTGAGTTCGGGTAATGTTTGTTACCATTGAGTTCAGAATATTTTATCTTCTCGTCTGCTGCATAGAAACCAGATTTCCGAAGTGTAATGAAAACGAAAGAAAAATACAGAATATGTTATAGAGAAATCCCAAGTAAGACGAAAAGCTAGATGAGAGATACAGATGGAAAACGAAACCAGTAAAAAGAAACAGTCTGCATCTGTGTACATATGACATTCTGAGTGCGTGTAACGGAGAGGGGCGGGTGCAAAGCAATAATCGTGCAGAGTAAAGAGAATCATTGGAAATGAGGAAAAAGTTTCGGGGGGAATATACGTACTTTTTCCACTTGTATGGTGGGGGAAGAAAAAAGGAAAAATTTTTAATATTATAGCTTAGTGAACTATGACAATGCATAATTTTCTTTACTTAAAAGGTCTGATATATGACATAAAAGACTGGCAACAAATAATCTCAGGGTGAACGAACAGAAGAGGATGAGAAAGGTTTGGCATGTAGCACACATGGGGATAAAAAAAATTGATACAAATTTTAGTTGGAAAACTTTAAGTGAAGAGAAAACTTTTGAGACACGGATGTAGATAGATGAATAGTGTTAAAAGTAATCTTAGAAAATAGTATTTCATGTTGTGGATTGGGTTAAAGTGGCTCAGAAAATGATCCAGTGGCGAGCTCTTGCCAACATGATAAATAATATCTGGGCTACTTGTTCAGCTAAACATTTATTGGTGCCTTCCAGAGTTCACAGTTTCGCACAGTCGCCATGTTTACGATTTATAGAACACATAGTTGCATACAGAACTTCTAGTTTTACAATATATCACAGTATGTTTATTGAGTTTTAAAGATCTGGATATAGAATACAAAGCATCTCTTACCTTTACGTGAAATTCTCGTGGCACTCTCTCTTCTTATGAATGAGTCTATGGAAACTGCATGATAGTGGTTCAAACATTATATCTGCGGTGGAGAAAATGTTGTGTAAAGGCCTTTGTGGAAGGCTAAAAAAGCAACGCAATCCTGTCACTGGATTTCTCATCGATAGTTCGGTTATTGACTGGGTTCAGGATCTCTGCAACCTATTACAGAAGCGAGACATGAGAGTTTGAGGATTAGTTGGGTGCAGGCTGTATGTAGTAGGGCGCCTAAACCAGCTACCATTTCCTTTTGGTCAGAACAGTCACAAAGCAAAAGAATTTGTAGATATGCAATTCTTGTTTGTTTGACGCATACCATGCTGCAATCTTATCTGCTTAACATTCTTCTCTCAGTATACTCTGTCAATAGTATAATTTGTCGAAAAAACTAAGAATTGTTGACTTCAAATATTTAGATATGGGAAGAAATTTTCCTTCCATCGACCTTCAAAGTTATCAAAAAATTTGCATTAAAATGACAAACCATCAAAATCGAGATAACCCGTGCAAATCATGGGCAACTTTACCTACTGTCACGTGTTTAGGGTGTGTGACTATAGACGTGTTACGGATTGGTGAATGGATTTAGTGACCATTTCTAGATACCACTCGTGTCTGGATCACTGACACACAGGCACACAAAGACGAGTGTCCTCAGTCCATTACAGTCTCCACTAGCCGTTTCCTAACAACGGATTCAACACAGTGGAGATTATTCAGCTTCCGTGGTCAGGCCGTTGCCCGCTGGTTAACACTCCACACCTGAACTCAGAGCGCCAACTTCTCAGCCTTCCTAGCAGAGCTCAACTCTCAACTAATTGCTCACTTGGAACTCAGGAACTTGACTGCCGATTCTGAGTCTTAGTCTGAGTCTGAATCTCATGTTACGACAGACGGTCAGGCGGCCAGTCTGTCTTGGAATAAAGCACCCATATGAGGCTTATGGCCAGATTTTATTACTGTCAGACAGTTGTGGGTTTATTGATGTGGGGCGTTCTCTCCGACAAGAGGACGGGTCTGTCGTTTATAATTGCTCCTGGTCCTCGCCAGCGCAGTCATTCTAGGGTCCGAGTCCCGTGGGACTCGCGGCCATATTTTACTGTCGCAGATTCGAGGCTTCCCTTTTCGTCGCCTCTTACGACGTAATCGACTCCGCCTCCGCACGGGATTCTGTCGATTTTCAACTGAACTTTTCTGTATAACGACTTTGCACGGACCGAGTAGAAAACACCGCTTCCAATAATATCCCTATTATTGTAGCCGTGTTCATCGATCCGTTGCTTAGAAAAATGTTGCACAACTCTGTCGTTTTATTGTTGCATGGGTGTATATTGCGGGAATTACCTAGCAACGGGTCTACACGCCACAATACAACAATATTGTAATCCTGTGTGTGGTATTATCTTTGGGTATGATAGGAGATACAAATATTTCGGAAGAAAATACTGCTTCCACTGCACTCTGAAGGTGGATGAATATTCCTCAACAGCTATATACCACGCTACGCGAATAGTAAAATAGAATCTTCAATGCCGTGACAACTCAGATCTTATGCATTAAATATACGAGTTTTCCGAAAAGTGGTATCGGGGAAATTCTAATAGTACGACTGTCCTGTAAATTTGTATTCGAATAGGCCAATTCGTTAACATTTCATGCAGCGGTATACTCCACATCGTACGAGCATAACGCGTTTTTAAAGGGAATGTTCTATTTTTGAGACCGTAATAGTAACTTGTGTCATGTACTGTCTTCGGTCTCTTGGAAACCGGGATCGTGGGTTCGAATCCCACTCAGGGCATGGATGTTTAGTTTCTGTGCGTGCGTTTTTCTGTGTTTGTGTACAGGTAGAGGCCTTGCGACGAACTGATCACCCGCCCAAGGAGTCCTACCGAATGTGTAAGATCTAGGAAAACCGAAGTGAACGGAGAAGTTCATGGAGATAGGCCTAGACCCACTGGGGCTGTAGTGCCAAGGAAAAAAAATAGTAACTTGTACATATAACCACTGATATTAATTCTCTGTGCTTTTTCTTTTAGCAATTTACTTTCAACGAGCACCCAGTATCATACATAATTATACCGTCATGCAGTTTATCTACTAACTCCTCTTATATTTGCGCTGTCCAGTCGTTATGATGGTTGGTCTTGTAATGAGACCCAGTTATTCATACGCCTGACTGCGACCCTGTGTGCACTGTACATGAATTGAAATGCGAACAGCAAATAACGCATGAGTTTTCTAAAGGATCCCTAATGACAGAGTAGCCTAGTGAGCCTGTGTTTTCACAGCTCAGCTACCACATGAAGGAACTGACACTGAGCTGACGAGCCCTGTTCGCCCTTGCACGAGTAAAAGCAGTTCAGGTCTCAGTTATCAGAGAATGATATGTTTACATACTTACCCATCTGTCTACTCACCCTCTCTCCAACGCGCCAATCAACTATTCATCTAGCCATTCGTCCGTATCTGACAAATAGAACTATAAAGAGAAGGTTTATGTTTCTTTCGGGATTATATATAAAAATTTATGTTTTCTTTTCAGAAAATGAGAACTACAGTACATTCAACGAAGTCGACACCATAACTCCGTGAAATAAATTCTGTCATGTGATGAGCCGTTATAAAAAGGGTTCTCTGTATATAACATACACGTATATCTGCAATGACGCCTTCCGTGGTGGTGTTCCACTGTAAGCAGAACAAGATGTAGTTAGCGACGTGGCTTCAACATAAACACGTACAAAGAATGAAGTTAATTGCTTCATTTTAGCTACAAAATCCATGCGTATTATGCAAAGAATTAAATACTGTCACGTCTCCGGGGTTTCGTGACTAAGAGTAACAGGTTCTGGATTGGATAATTACATTTACTGACGCCTGATTGACACTTTCTCTTAATTACATTCAATTATAACAGCTCACAACCAATGACTGTTTAAGACTCGCTCGTTTCCCCAACTGGACTACGAGTGTCTTATCTTCTGCGTGACTGACTTGGTTCTGATTTACGAATCGGTCACTTGCGAGACACTAAAGACGAAGGACGAAAGAAGAACGAATTGACTTGAGTCTGAATGTGAGTCTTATGTTACGAACAACGTTCAGACGGCCTGTCTGTCTTGGAATAAAGCATCCATCTGGGGCACAAGACCAGATTTTTATTACTGTCAGATAGCTGCGGGTTTGTTGATGTGGGGCGCTCCCTCTGACGAGAGGACGGCTCTGTCGTTTATAATTGCTGCTGGCGCTCGTTGGCGCAGTATTCTCGGGTTCGAGTCCCGTGGGACTAGCGACCATATTTTACTGTCTCAGATTCGAGACTTCCCTTTTCGTCGCCTCCTGCGACTCGCAGGGCTACGGTGGAGACATTCGACCCCGCCTCCACACGGGATATGAATTGAAATTGTCTGCATGACCGCTTATAGTCTCCGGTCTCCATGGAAAATGTTGGTTGCTTGTTCGTATTCGTGGAAATTTTTGTTGATTCCGTTGTTACGGAAAACGTGTATTAATTTCGTAGCAAGCCGTTGTCTAACAACAGACTATTACCCTAATAAGATCTAAAAGCTTGTGACGATGGTATATTGCTATAAGTATTATGTTTTTGGACATTATCCATCGTCTTGTCTATTTTTTAAAAACCGTCCTATTTCTTTTTCAAAACACAACGTTTCGGAGACTGGATTCTGTCCCCGTCCTCAGGTAAAACATACTCAGTTGGGTCCAATAGATAGTCTGGTCCTTGCACCAGAGAATATCTCGATGATGGTATGATTTTATTCGAGATATTCTCTCGTACAAGGGCTCATATTTGTGGAGCTTCAATAGTTGAATATTTTCTTAGCTCTCACAGATGGTTTGTATTGTGCTTGGTTTATGAACCCCTTCTGAAACTGGCATAGGTGTCCGGGAACAGGGGCTAGCTCTATCTATTGGACCCAACTGAGTATGTTTTACCTGAGGACGGGGACACAATCCGGTCTCCGAAACGTTGTGTTTTGAAAAACAAATAGGACGGTTTTTAAAAAATTGACAAGACGATGGATAATGTCAAAAAACATAATATTTGTAGACTATTCCGCGTCTATCGGTTGTAAACTATTCTTCGTCTATCCGTTGCAATGGGAAAGTGTGTTAATTTCATAGCTAGCCTTTGTTTAGCAATGGACTATTTCGGCTTTTAGACGTCATGTCACAATACTAATGCTGAAATGCGAAGAGAACACTGAATTTTGTTTTTAATTATGTGCTGTAAATAAGTTTATGTATGAGCAATTGAAGTACGATTCAGTGTATTGTGATTTTGCCGTGGATACATTGCAACTGCCGTACAGAAACAAACTTGCTGTAACTTACACATTGGGTTCTATTGTACGAGAGAGACTGAGTTATGGAATTAGTTCTGTGTTACGTTTCTCAAATCCTGGAGGTGCAGTAATGTTTCCAGTCTGGGTGTTTGCACGCACAAAATACATTTGCGCTGGAATAACAGAAGTTTGAAACTTATTAAAAAACACATTTGTAGTAGACTCTTTTATGAGAGTAGCTACCTGTGGATAAAGAAGTTTAGAATGATGTTGTGTGCTGCATCATTTGCTATTTACAAGCCTCAGAGGAAAATGATCATCTTACACAGTCAAAAATGTGTTTGTATCTTAGAGGAAATAGATTCTTCATTTCTACATTTCTTCCTCTTTTCCTTCTTTTTCCTTCCGTACTTCTACCTCTTTCTTATTCCCTCTCTTGTTTCTCACTCCCCTGTTTTCTTTCTCCAAGGAACTAACTGTAACCGGCCGGTCTACCGCGACTCTCCCTGATAATGTACTAGTATTGCTAATCGAAAACGTGACTCATAGTTACAGATACTTGTATGCTGAATCATTCTACTTATCTTCACACGTTGCTTTATTTCATATATGCTTCAGCGGTGAGTCATGTTATGTCACGTGTTCTTTAACAGCGTTGTGATCAGTACATCACAATAAACAGTTCCCGATTTCTGTGCACCAAACCCTATGTGGAGATGTACTGACACAAAAAGTGGGTGTTAATTTCTAAAATATTTTCGGTGTTGTGTAGCACTCATTTGTACTCTAAGTGCGTGAGTTCGATTTCTAATATTTCCACATTTACAAAGACAAATTATATATCTATCTATGGCTCTACAGCCTTTGTACCTTGGCCGCTTTTCAATTTCTTAATCTATATACAGGTGGTGGGGCTCCTTGGACGGGGGATCAGCATGTCGCAAGGCCGCTGTCTAAGCACAGAACAACAGAAACGGAATAAACGCACAGAGACATTCACGTTTCGAGTTGGATTCGAACTCAGGATCCCAGTGTTCGAGCTGGAGAAGACGGTTTGTGCTTTAGACCACGCGGCCACTGTGACCGGCCAAAAACACGCCTATTAACTCTTGCTTCGTGTTCGGAACATTTCGATTTCGATTCTAAACACGGCAGACATTTTCCATGGGTTTCCTCAGTTCCCCCATAAAGATGTTGATATAAAGATAAATGGTAAAGCTGACCCTGTGCTTAACTAATTAAGCACTACGTCGTGAAGTAGTATGGGGGAGTGGATGCATAGACCCACATTTTTTTTACCTCGGCACTAGCTGAAGGTGAGTGGTCAGCTTCACGTCCAGGCCGCTTCACTCCCGGGGAAAGAGTTCCCGGTACCCACTGGATAGGAGGTTGGGTGGACCCCAGATCCTGTCTGGACGACCTGGAGAACAGAAAATTCTTGACCCTACCGGGATTCGATAAAAAAATGTTTAATGAAATCTGATACAGGAAATTTTGCTGACATTTGTTGATACTCGTGCATTCAAACTTCGGATAAAATTGGGCAAACTTTAACGAAAACTTTATATGAAGATCTAAAAGCCTGTCTGTAAGCATCTCGAATGTTGCCCACTAAATATTTCTTGGGCCGAAAACTTCTTCTAACAATACTGCAGAGAAAAGTAAAACAGATTTGATAGCCAGTATATTTTCCGTAAGCATTATTGTTTTGGAGAAAATGAAATGAACGCGAGATAACAAGGCAAAATTGTTACACTGTGCGTACACTTCTGACGTGTCCCTTTGAACAGTTCTATGAGTTACTTCAATTACGAGAACTCTCTTTCCTCTTATATACTCAAATACGGAAGTTTCCGACAACTTTACATATCCCCTCGTGTACAATTTCTAGTTGCTAAGGTCAGGGAACATAGACTGAGGGTGTTTGAGAACAGGGTGTTGAGGAGAATATTTGGACCGAAGAGAGATGAAGTGACAGGAGGTTGGAGAAAACTGAATCATGAGGAGCTTCATAACTTGTACTCTTCCCCAAGTATAATTAGAATGATCAAGTCAAGGAGGATGAGGTGGGCAGGGCATGTAGCACGAATATGGGAGACGAGGAATGCGTATAGGATATTAGTGGGAAAGCCAGAAGGAAAGAGACCACTGGGAGACCAAGGCGTAGGTGGGTGGACAATATTAAAATGGATCTTAGAGAGATAGGATGGGATGGTATTGATTGGATTAATCTGGCTCAGGATAGGGACCCGTGGAGGGCTCTTGTGAACACGGTAATGAACCTTCGGGTTCCATAATGTGCTGGAGAGTTCTTGAGTAGCTGCAGAATTGGCAGCTCCTCCAGAAGGGCTCAGCTCCATGAGTAGCTTAGTAAGGTCAGTGAAATTGAGTCTCTTCTACTGGGTGTCCCAAAAAATATACTCACCCTTTTAATGACACCAAATGCATAATTCTTTAAAATAGATATAAGATTGATGATTTAAATTGAAGAAAACAAGTCTACTGCACCATGCGTGTTTTCAAATGTTCAAACTGATGACCATCATTATCCAGACAGAGCTGAAAACGCGGAACTTCACGTGTAGGGGTGACTTACAAAACGGGATTTGGATTGGATGATTGAATTTATTGACCCATATACATTCACAACTCGGGCCTAGAGGCGATACAGAGCTATTGCTATTCTACACACTTTCTAGTTCACAGTTGAACACGCACTAGGATTCTCAGTCTTCAGTAGCCGTATTCAGGGAACGGATTTTTAACAGTTTCAATGGCACTTCAAATCGTTTATGAAGACTTTTTGGCACAGTCTAATTATTTTCTTGTCATTTCTTCTCAGTAACCTTGGACTGTCATCTGAAGAACTCGACCCAATTCCCGACTACTGTTCTATACATAGTCTAATCTGCTTCTACCACTCCTGTCAAAGTCAGAGTCACACTGCGACTGACGGTCAGTCAGCCAGTAAGTCTTAGTGTCCAGCCCCATCTGGGGCACATGACCAGATATTTATTACTGTTTGACAGTTACGGCCTTATTCTTGTGCGGCGCCCTCTCTGATGAAAGTACGGGTGTTTTTTTCAAAATGCTGCTGGTCCTTGCCAGCGCAGTCTTTCTCGGAGTCCGAGTCCCTTGGGACTCGCGACCATATTTTACTGTCTCAGATTTGAGACTTCTCTTTTCGTCGTCTCCAAGAACACGCATTGTACTCGGTTCCTGTCATATGTACGATTCGCAAGGTCACGGTGGAGGTATTCGACCCCGCCTCCACACGAGGTTACTCCTGTCCTGCCGAACACTTCTTATAACCACTTTGCACGGATCCCACGGAAAACGCCGTATTCTATTGTCAAGAATGAGTGTTTACTGGTCCGTCACCTAGCAATGAATGTCAACTGTCTCTTGCTCATATGTTGCGGGAATGTGCCTACCGACCCGTTGAACGGGTATACACGTCACAATATTATACAAAGTAGTGACTGCTTAAATTGCAAATAAGCATGTTTATGCGTACTGTGTTATGTGCTACGCAACGTGAGACCGGGGGGTGCGGATAATCAGAAAACCAGCTTCTTCTACGCCAGTTCATGAATCAGATGTGGTTGAGAGGCCGAGGTCTGCGTATGTTCCAAAGTGGTTGAGAGGACCGTAAGAGCACCAAAATGTAGGCCTACTTGATTAGTCAGACACAAGTCTGATTATGATGCAAAGCTCTAGGCGCCATTTTCACAGTCATGTTTCTCAATTCACTTAACGCGTCATCCGTTGTACGCCAAGGCCCAACTGGAAAAGGGGCCTCAGCTTCTGACAATTAGATACAACTGCAGGCAACCAAAATCATGCAGGAAATTGAGAGCAGGAAAGTAGAAACATCGCCACTGAGCATTCGCACAATTGAACAGCCTCTAATCTCTCCAAAATGAAACCCAAACTGCTTTGATTGAAGTGTGTTACCACATCACAGTAGAAAACAAAATATTCAAAACCTAACTGTGGTAAGTGTGGCAAGTATTCCATTTAAAATACCAGTCACCTTAAGTTTTCTGCCTTACTTTAATTTGAAACGTACTGTGACATGTAGACGCGTTGTTAGGCAACGATTACAAAAAAACGACTATACAACAACCGTTGCTAAGTGACGGTTGTGCAAACAAACATATTTTCACGACAACAATTACACTGTAACAGAGTAACGGTGTTTTCTGTGCGGTCCGTGCCAAGATATAAGCATGACGAGTTAGTGGACTCTGGTCGTGTTCCTCAAAGACTTGGCGCCACGACGAACTGACTGGCGATAAACCGCCAGTCGTAAAGTAACTTTGACTTTTACAGAGTCAACCAGCTGGTTGTCTACAGCCTCGAGCAAAGATTGAACTCTAACCTTCACCACGCCGTTCATGGTTTTCGTGATACAGGTCATGGGGTATGACCTGATTTTCCAAGCAGTCATCAACTAAGTAGTTGATACTTGATATCATAATACCCAGCGATTCCTGCCATCCACACGAACATAAAACATCAAGTATAAACTACTTAGTGATCAGATTAAACACGTACCCAATTTCTAAAGAAGCAAAAGAAAAATAACTAAACTTTATAAAAAAACACTACACAACAATAAACGTAATATAAACAAAATCTTGAACATCCTGCCCCACAAAAACGAAACACACACCGCCTACAATACCGGAAAACAAAATGGATCACTTCCATATAGACTGGAAAAGAAACAAGAAAAATTACAAAATGATTCAAGGATACGCAAACAAAAATAGCAGGACACAATACAAAACTTAGTGAAACAACACCCAAGAACAGCCAAGTACAACAAAAGTAGCCTCTACCAAATGAAATGCTAACACTACCCACTTAGAAACGTAGGACAAACAGGCAGAGCATTCCACACTAGATACAAAGCACATAAATAACAGTAGCAATTCGGGATACTCGAGCTACTAATTAAACACAAGACAAAAATACTGTAGCGTGTAGACCCGTTGTTGGGCAATGGCCGCGAAATAAACAACAAAACAACAGCCGTTACTAGGCAGCAGATTCTTGACAAGCAAAAACTGAACTACAACAATGAGGAATTGTGTCTCCTGTGCGATCGTTGCCGATATGTTATAAGCGGGACAGTTCGGGAGCTGTTGTTATTCTGTGAAACAGAGACTAGGATGTTGGTGTGAGATGGCCGCCAACCTGGGAGTTAGGCAGTTGAAGCAATGAGTTCCGTTGTGGAACGGTAACCAGCTGGTAATGGCGTGAGCGCGGAAGCTGAAGAATCTTCGCTGTTAAAGCCGTTACCAGGAAACGACTAGTGAAGATACAGAAGATTTTATGTGCGCTGCAGTTACATATCCAGCAAGGATGTTAGAGTTATTTGTAATTACGAGTTTTAGGTGTATAAATGGTCAATAAATAGATACACCAATCCAAACACCATCTATAGTCACTCGTACACGTGACAATATGGAATCATAAATCATACAGTGAACATTATAAGAACACATAGAGAAGGTAAACACTTAAACACACTGAAAAAATACCATACAAGATCAGCAAAAATAACTTGCAAAAACGTGACGCAAACCTTAACATACGTAACCGAATATTCCGAGCACTGTAAGAAATGATACGAGGTAGCAGCGTATGCTCCTTATATCTTAGATAAAAACAGAGCCAACTACACAGAAACGCTCAGAACAGCTACACACAGCAGAAACGGATAGAGTAAGCAATTCAGCAAAACGTAACATCATAACTGCAGGGATAGGACAGAAGCATATAACATATATCTGTCTTATAAATGAAACGGTAATATAACTCATTGCACGCGGTAACATGGTTGGTTGAGGCACTATGCTACAAGCCGGAAGGTAGCGGGTTCGAGTTCCAATAACGTAAACTTTTTTTTAATTTACCTAATCCTTCCAGCCGCACTATGGCCCTGGGGTCGACTAAGCCTCTAACAGAAATACCAGGAATCTTCGTGGGGGGTAAAGGGCGGCGGGCGTGTAAGGCTGATAACCTTGCCGCCATCTGCGAGCCGACTGTGTATACAAAGTTTGGGAGCCACGACGTCTCACAACCCTATGGGTCTTCACGGCCTGTTACACGGGATAGTTTTATTTTTTTTAATAACTTTTACATATTACAGACACACCAGACACGTGCATATAATTAAAGTAACAAAGGCATAATAATCTTCAAATAACTTAAAATAAAATATTTTGCATTAAAATTAAAAGAAGAACAGCGTGATAACAGAGTAACAGGGTCCCTAAATCCAACACTGTGTACACCTGCTGATGGCCAATTAGGCCGAAACATTTAGTGCTGTATAATGAGATGAGGCGAAGACACTGAAGTGTGCATATTGACATACGGACGAAGTGGCACAAAGACTGCGAGGAGTGAGAACACACAGTACAGTAGAATGCTGCAGTATAATATTAAAAACAACCGATGTTGCGGAAGAATCGGATTCCACCCTTTTAAAGGTGGAGAAATACAACTAGATTGGAGTAAAAACTGTTTACAAAACTACTAATTCATTTTCCAGGAACCCCAATATGCAGGCGAATAAAATTAAATATATGGGAAGTAAAATACTACTGACATTTCGGAGTAATTTTCTGTCTCTTTCTTTCTTAATCGGCTCCTCCTATACCTTTACTGTGTCGAGGTAAGTAAATTTTATTTTCTCTTGGTCTAAGACAATCGGTAGGACTCCTTGGATGGGGGATCGGCCCGTCGCAATGCCGCTAACTAACGCAAACAAACATCCATGCCTTAAGTGGGATTCGAATCCACGATCCAAGGGTCCGAGAGAGCGAAAACAGTTCATGCCTTAGACCGCGCGGCCACTGTGATCGGCTACGTCTCTTTCTTCAAGGTCTTTACGGTGCAAGAAATGAAAAAATATAAATACATAAGATATCATATCTTACGCGGTAACTGCCTTCTAAAAGAAGTTATTGAAGGAAAGATAGAGGGGCGGATAGAAGTGACCAGAAGACGAGGAAGAAGACGTAAGAAGATGCTGGATGACCTTGGGGACAGAAGAGGATATTCTCATTTGAAGGAGAAAGCTCTAGATCGTATCAAGTGGAGGAACTGTTTTGGAAGAGACTGTGGACCTGTCATCTTGACAGATTACAGATGAATGAATGAATGAATGAATGAAGATATCGTAAGAAAAATATCACTTACTTGTCGGAGGAAATGGTGCATTCGTGCTCTTTTCTGTGAAGAGGAATACAGTTAAAGATATAATAAATAAAATACGTGTATTTTCAACGTTTAGAAATAGCCTTCTCCTCTTTCTGAAGCGTCTTCACCGGCGCTACATCCACAAGCCGATGGTTGCTCAGCAGTGCCACATTACAAATAAGTGGAGCTGTTTCCTCCTTAAATTACAATCGAAGCCGTTAATGCCTACTCAATTACAGTGAGAGAGTGCTCCAGACTGACAGACTTATAAATATACTCCATTGAATTCTAGATGTGGTTTTCTAGACCCGTCAGCATAAAGGGCTATTTTCTATCAGCTCTAGAAGATATTATTTTAACAGCTCGGTTTTGAAAGTGAGTGGCTAATGGTTGGATGGCTGGGGTTCGATTTCCAACAAGGATACAGAATTTTGTCTTCTGTCTTGATTAGCTCCGAGGTTAGGACTTGGTTTAATTATTTATTTATTTATGTCGTATTTAGACACTGTGTCGGTCACGGTAGCTGAGCGGTCTAAGGCATGTACTGCCTTCGCTCCTTCGGAAGCCGGGACCGTGGGTTCGAATCCCACTCAGGGCATGGATGTTTAGTGTATGTGTGTGTGCGCTTTCTTCTATGTTTGTTTACAGGCTGAGATCTTGCGACGAGTTAATTCTCCGCACAAGTAGTCCTACCAAATGTCTAAGATCTTGTAAACCGAAGTGAAATGGAGAGTTTCATGGAGGTAGGTCAAGGCTCAAATTGGGGCTGTAGCGCCAAAGGTAAAAAAAAAAAATTAGACACCGTCTGTATCCCAGACTACATGGCGTTGGGATGTAGGATGATTAGTGAATGATAGATTGTGAAGGGTATGGAAGAGTGATGTCACTGTCAGCTTGAGATTTTGCCTAGGTATTTGCCTGGAGAGATTCAGAGAATCCTCAGTTAGGATGGCTGCAGTCGTGGCCGAAAATGATCAGCGCACTTCCCCAAATCGAAGAAGTGAGCAGCGTTACCGGTTGAGCTAACATGCCCAGTAAAAATAAAAGTACTGATCTTTACCTTCACTCGTTCTTATGTCTTCATGACGCGGTGTTACAGGACGGAAACAACTTAACTTTTAAAGTACTTATAACTAGACATTAGCTGTGGTATTCCTAGTACTCATTTCTGTTAGAGGCTGAGTCAACCCCAGGGCCCTAATGCAGCTGGAAGGATAATGTAAACTGAAAAGAATCCCATGACTTTGCCGCGCCATAGTTCAAGCGGTTAGTCGATGGCTTCCCACCGCGGCGGCCCGGGTTCGATCCCCGGTTTGGTAAAGTGGGATTTGTGGTGGACCAAGTGGCGCTGGGGCAGGTTCTCTCCGAGTACTTCGGCTTCCCCTGCCATTGCTCCACAGTCACCCTCACCTATCATCTGGGGCTGGTACAATAGGCCAGAAGTGGCCGCAGTACAAGGGACTTAGTCCCACCCCACTAGCAATAAAATAAATCCTATGATTTCATCGGGAATCGAAACCGGGATCTTCCGGCTTGTATAGCATAGTGCCTCAACTAATTACTCTACCGCGTTCCACCCCTTCCCCCTTCCAACTAAAAAGAAACAAAGTAGATATAGAGAAAAGAAAGCAGACTGCTTTTACCGGTTCTCACGGTCTCTTTGCTTGCAGATTTCTTATATATTTTTTCTTCTACCCTGAAGATGGAGGCGATACGTTCCTCCGAAAAGTCGGTTAACACCACATATACACGGTGCCAAATCCCAGAAGACTGCTTTCTTCATAGTCACCGCCGTGAAAGCCTCAAATCTTACAAAGTAGATATAATCTTCTCGAGCTGTCAGCGTGTCAGTTGATTAAATTTATCTGAAACATTGGAAAATTTAAGTAATCGACTCGGATGATATCCCGAGAAGATTTTATCAACTTCAGCCGTCGTCAAATCTTCAGATCTGACGAAAGAAAATCCACAGACAAAGTATCTGAAGGAGAGTGGCCACACACCAAGCAACTATAAATTAATTTATACATTTTTCAAGAAAGATTCCATACCATGTAGTGAGGTAGACTGTACTTGTATTCACTTCACTTCCTGTCACTTTCAGTGGCGGAAACTCGGAACACCAGCTTTTACCGAAGTAGGCCACAAAGTGTTGGGGCGTCGGTTTCAATCAATATGATGCCCTATATATCCAGTATTTTAAGCCCGAAGTAGAAAGTATGGTTAATTGAATGGCTCTGTTATTGGTACTTAAGCTTTAATGAATGTTCGAATCAGATTCTATTTCGAGATTCGTCTTTATAAGAGAGATTGTTATTGCCCTTTCGTACGTGCAATTTCTCTTTTCCCGTGACGGGAGAGCTAATTCCCGAAACGCTGTACATTGCTCGAAAAGAAGACGAATGTATGTGAATATTCAATGTACACTTCTCACAAAGTTGTTTTGAAAGAAAATATGACAGTATTAATGCAGAAGTTGCACATTTGGAAACATTAGGGCGTATTTTTATATTGGGGGGGCATTGACCTGCCTTCATGAAACTCTCCGTTTCACTTCGGTCTACTAGACCTTAGATATTCGTAGGACTCCTTGGGCGGGTGATCAGCTCGTCGCAAGGTCTCTACCTGTACACAAACACAGAAAAGGGCGCATACACACAAACACTATATATCCATGTCCCGAGTGGGATTCGAACCCACGATCCCGGCTACCGAGAGAGCGAAGGTAGTGCATGCCTTAGACCGCCCGGCTACCGTGACCGGTATTATTTTCGAATATATATGAAAAATGTGAAACAAGAGATTGGACTGGATGCACGTGACTCAGAATATGGACCATTGACGGGTTACAGTAAATGAGCCAAGATACAAGAGCTCCTTTCCCATCCTTACCGACGCATTATTCTTACCCGTCTTCCTATTTCAGTTGACAGTACATGATTTCCACAAGGGAACCATTTTGCACAGCCATATAATCCCCTTTTAAATTTGCCACATCGATGTCTTCCTAAATTACCAAGCAGACGGTTAGTTTGTGTTTGCATGTGAGTATTTCATTTATCCATTATCCTTTATCTGCCTATAGTAGGACATGGGGGAGCCGGGATGGTTCAGTCGGTATAGCGGCTTCCTACGGGCTTCATGACCGAGGGTCGGAGTTCGAGTCCCGATGGGGCAAGAATTTTTACTTTTTCATGTCGTCCAGACCGACTCTGGGGCGCAACCAGCCTCCTATCCGATGGGTAACGGGGGCTATTTCCTCGGGGGTAAAGCGGACGGGACCTGAAGCTGACCACTCACCTCCAACTATTGCCGAGGTCAAGAAAATGTGGAGCTATACATCCACTCCCCCATACACTTTCATGGCGTAGTGCTTAATAAGTTAAGCACGGACCTTTTACCATCATAGCAGGACATGTAACTGTACCCCTTAAGAAAATCAGGCTGTAGGAAGATCACGAATGAAGTCGCCCAAACAGGTAGTGTATGACCTCGGAAAGGATGCAGTGGCCCTAAACTTGCAAGCAAGAAGAAGAATATATTTAAGAAATAGTGTTTTAGGGCGTGGAATGGACTAAATTAGCTCAGGGTGGAGTCAGCCACAGGTTTCTGTGAACAAGATAATCAATCTTCCGGTTACAGTCAGGAGGAAATTTCTTGGTCAGTTGAACGACTACTGAACTTCTGAAGGACTCTGTGGTATGGAATTCGAAATTGGGATGAGAGTGATTTTGTATTGACTGTACAGCAGCAGTGCACTGAGGGTGAGAGGGATGAAGGGTTGAGAGGTATGTCGAAATGAATCTAATTGGAGTGTGTCTAACACCCTCTATACCTTGCATTTCCGCTACTCTTTAAGTTCCTCGACTGTCGAAAGGGATTTCCGCTGGAACGGTGCTTTGTACACAGTACCTAATGTACGCTCTTCCTCATCATCCGGTGTAGAAAACATGTACAGCTTTCGTAACGGAAGTAGAGAGCGGTGTGAGCAGTTATATAAACATTAGGCGGAGTGCGCTTCGGTGGGTTCCGTAGAGGAGCTTAATCTCGCAACTGTACTTACTGCACATTTGGCCACCTGTGCATTTCATTATAAAGAAATAAAACAAGTGGATGGTAATTTTCAGTTAGATAAACAGAAGGATTTAATTAATAGCAGAGAACAACTTTTGTAGACAATTGTAATTACTGTTAGACTACAGATAATAAAGAATTAAACAACAAACTTAATCTTCTTTTTCTTTAAATGATATAAACTCCGTCCCAAGTGCAAACAATATATTATATGTCCTTGATCTTGCTCTCCTTTACACTACATGTTTCGGCCTCAAACGGCCATCATCAGGTGTATACACTCACGTTGCTGTTACACTGCACTTTCCGTATTCCGTATTGAGGGGGTGGGTTTCCCCATGCACTTAGACCGGTTACTGGTCCATTGTGCGTCCCATTTTAATTTCTACTGTCTCCATACCCTACCGGTACCGGTGCTTACTATCAGTCCCTTTCTGCCAGCGAGGTTCCAACTTCTTACTGGCAGTGGTATCTAATAGTTAGTCCCTTTCTGTCAGCGAGGTCGTCCCTCCTCTGGCAGGGTTCCTAGTCCCTTTCTACCAGCAAGGTTTCTACCCTGTACTTGGCAGTGGTATCTAATACTTCAGTCCCTTTCTGTCAGAGAGGTCCCCCCTCCTCTGGCAGTGGTACCTGATACTTCCCCCATCTACCGGAGGAATTGGTAACTAGTTGAGCGGGAAACTTGGCCTAATTTTGCTCAGAGGTCTCCTAGAGACATGAGATTCTTTTACGTGCCGTAAATCTACGACACGGGACCCACGGCTTAAAGCCCCTCCCGGAGGACTTGTTCCCTGAAATTTTCCGCCCTTAAAAATTCCACGACCTCCGCCGGGTTTGAACCCGCGTACCTTGAGTCATGAGGTGGGAACGTTAGCCCTAGACTACGGAGGCCGCTTACACTGCACTTAGTTTAAAATTTAACATTTAAAAAACACATTGTTCCTTTCGTTGTTATTATCAACATTTACTTCGTTGATATCTGTCTCGTTTATAGATTATTTTTGTTACACACGTTAATTTTGATTTCCCTGAATTAGTACTTATAAAATCTTTAGTTCTAATTTTAAAATCCTTTAAAATTTTTCTCTAAATTTTAAAATTTAAAAATTAAAATTGTCAGGGTTACTCGCCCTATGTCTATAGTGCTGCAGCGGCTAGTTCTTGTTTCCAGCACTGTACAGGTGTTATCTGTAATAAACAAATATTCGTATTATTATCTTATGTACGTAATGTTTTCTTATGTGTTTATATTGTCATTTGTACTTACTCTGTATAGTCTCCCTGTCTGTCTCAGGATTCTTTCGGACATTGAAAGTTAGTCCTACATTCTCCAACAAACCAGTCCTTCACGGCCTGTTACAGGGATAGCTTTACCTTTATCTTATTTTGTTACTAGCGATAATGTCTGTACAGAGACTGTGAAGCGTCAGTGAAGGGACGCGTGATGACTATGGAGGGGTAGGCGTAATGAGGATTGCAGGGGAAACGGAACTAATCAGAGAACACCTTCCTAAACGCCATTTTGTCCATCATAAATCCTACATGATCTAACCTGGGATCGAGTCTGGGCCACAGCGGTCGGAAGCCGACACTGCCCAAGAGAGAACTAGCGAATAACCTCAACCAGGACTGTCGGTTTGCAGGCAGACTGTCGAACTGAGTTCCCTGTCGAATGCCAGTCATCAGAGATAGCACTCGAGCCAAATTATTCGGCACCAAAATATGTATTTAAACAAGTGAGACACAGGCATATAGAGCAGGGCTTGTAACACTGAGAGTACATGTGTCGTGTAATACAGATATTGAATTGCATTGAATTGGCTGAAGTGAAACACAGCGCTGCCCGTAGCCGCGCAATCTAAACTGTGCATGGTTTCAGGCAGAGAGATTTTGCCCTCGAATTCAGTTCAGGAAATGGGAAAATAATTGAAGAACGCAGTCTTCTTGGTCGTCACGCCGTGTAGATATTGTATAAACAGACGTTTCGGAGGAATGTATCGCCTCAATCTTCAGGATAGAAGAAAATATCCTGAAGATGGAGGCGATAATTCCTCCGAAACGTGGACTCACACATTATCTACACGGCGCCATAATCACCGCCGTGAAAAACTTCAAATCTTAGAAGGAAATCATTCATTGCAGCTTACACTCCGGTAAGATGAACCATTTTAGAGAAATGAAGAAGTGAAGTGAGATTACTGTTAAACGTTGAAACTAGCGACTGGACAATAGTTTGAGCTCCGAAAGAAGCAGTTATAGTAAAAACTAATCGCTTACTTTAATTTGGTACCACCCGGACTGCATAGAAGAAGATGCCTCAAATAATTCTCCTATTGTTACATTGTATTTGTTGCTGCGGTAAAGTTTTTACCTAGCTGTTGCCTAGCAACGATAAAGGAATATATATTATCACGTTTATGAGTGACTATAGACGGGGTCTGGATAGGTGACACGATTTATTGACCACTTATACATATGACTCGTGACTACACGTAACTATAACACCCTCGATGGTTTACAAATTCTAGAACAACACTACATATATATCGCAGAGTGAGATTGTGTTTTGTGGGCCCATTCATGTACCTCGAGGGCCACGTTATACCCCACTTGGCCTCTGCGATAAATATTCACTGAGTCGTGTTATTTCATGTATCGAAATGTCACTTGTAAAATGCAGAAGGCAGCGGCGAGTGCTTGTGTCCAATGTCTATATGAAAGTCATTCCATAAGGAAATAAAGAAGATTCCTGCATAAATTTCTCGATAATACAGTTCTGTTTGCAAGTGCAATTTAAATGTATTACTATTATGGCTGTACAGCCCTTTGCTGGACCTTGACCGCTTTTTTAGTTTCTTGATCCTATACACATTCGGTAGGACTCTTTGGACGGGGCATCAGCCCGTCGCAAGGCCGCTACCTACACACAGGACAACATAAGCACATAATAAACGCACAGACATCCATGCCTTCCGTGGGATTCGAACCCACGATTCCAGCTTTGGGGCGAGCGAAGACTCTTTATGCCTTAGACCGCGCAGCCACTGTGATCGGCAGGCTTGATAACTGCAAACAGGGTCTTTACAGGTTAGACTGTTTAAAATCTTGATGATTAAATTGTGCATTCATTACAGGCGTGAAACTTGTTCTCTGATATTAAGAGGAAAACAGAAACTGAAGGTATTTGAGAACGGGGTGTTCAGGAAAGTATTTTGACCTAAGAGGGAAGAACTAATAGGAGGCTGGAGAAAAATACATAATGAAGAGCTTCATAACATATACTCCTTGTCAAACGTAATTAGAGTGATTATATCAAGGAGGATAAAACGAATAGGGCATAAGATACGCATTGGAGACTAGGAATGCATAGAGGGGGAATACCAGAAGAAAAGAAGACACTAGGAAGACCTGGGAGTAGACGGGAGGATAATATTGAAAATAATGTTTGAGAAATAAGATTTGAATATGGACTGGATTCATCTGGCTCAGGCCAGAGACCAGTGGAGGGATCTTGTGAATACGGTAATGAACATTTGTGTCCCATATAGTGCTGGAAAATTCTTGAGTAGCTGAGCGAGTGTTGACTTCTCAAGAAGGTCTCAGTTTCATAGAATTAGACGGGGTTTTTACTGGACAAATCGAGAAGTGGCTCAGGCGCCTTGCAGTGGAGACCGCGGTTTCAATATCTCAGCGCGAAATTCCAGAGGACTTAAGGAAAAAATAGGACGATGCTAGTGTAAGAACAGCAGTAGCGCGATCCCACTAACAGGAACATTTTGTAATTCAGTCAGCTCCTCATGGCAAAGTTTATTTTTATTTTCTAACGCTGCTCGGCCTCACAAGAGAATGTCATTTCGTAAAGTAAAAGTAACTAAGTAAAGGTATAGGGCCGCTCCATAGCTCAAGCGGTTAGTCGCTGGCTTCCCATCGCGGCGGCCCGAGTTCGATCCCGGGTCTGGCCAAGTGGGATTTGTGGTGGACAAAGTGGCGCTGGGGCAGGTTTTCTCCGAGTACTTCGGTTTCCCCTGCCAATCTTCATTTCACCAATTGCTCCACAATCACCTTCACCTGTCATCTGGGGCTCGTACAATAGGCCAGAAGTGGCTGCAGTACAAGGGACTTAGTCCCACCCCACTAGCAATAAAAGAAAATAAAGGTATCCCTGTTACAGGCCGTGGAGGCCCATGGGGCTGTGAGATGTTGAGGTTCCCACATTTCTAGACAACCGGCTAATAGATGGCGGTAAGTTTGTCAGCCCTACGCGCCAGCCGCCCTTTACTCCCACGAACATCCCAAGAATATAGAAGGTACCCATTTCTGTTAAAGGCTGAGTCGACGTCAGGGCAATGTCAATTCGTAGAGCAGAAAATACAGGTGTTTACCCAATCATGGGAAGAGCCGGGATAGCGCAGTCGGTATAGCAACTGGCTAGTGGCTGGACGACTGAGGGATCGGAGTTCGAGTCCCGGTAATGTCAATAATTTTCTTTCCTCTGCGTCGTCCAACCTCCTATCCGATGGGTACCGGGAGCTCTTTCCCCGGGGGTAAAGCAGCCTGGGCGTGAAGCTGACCACTCATCTCCAGCTAGTGCCGAGGTCAAGAAAATTTGGATCTATACATCTACCCCTCATGCGCCTTCATGGTGAAGTGCTTAATTAGTTAAGCACAAGGCCAACTTTATCGTACCCAATCCTGGGACAAATATGTACAAGGATGGAGTTCGGACAGCTTTTGCAGCCTCTTCCGTAGTCTGAGAAAGATTTATTTGTAATGTGCTTTTTACTGTACGTTTTTTGGTTCCTTCAGTAGCCCCGACTGGATGAAGGGAGAGTCAAACCCTTCCGCTTGAAACGTTTAAACATTTTCGGTGCGCTCGAAATATATCACTGTATAATTTGGCAGTCGTTTACTCAGCTACACATGGTGTGCATTTCAGTGTCGAACAATCTGGAGACCAAAATACATTACAAAAAGAATAATGCTTCATAACTTTTCATATCCGGAAACAATAAATCATAACAATTGTTGAAATACTGAATGACGTAATATCTAATATTACATGGACCGTCAGGAGCAAACAGTTTAAATTTATGCAGACTGCGATGCAATAAAATAGGCAGTTTTAACGTCAATAAAAGAAACGCTTACGATGTATAAAATACCAGAAATTTCACTTTCTCAGTTACTGCGTTAAGAGGAACTGGAGCTGAAATATATATATCACAATCAAGTATAATTTAAATTACTGTTTTCTGAGATGTGACGCATTGCAGTGACGTGTATAGATACCAGTAGTTTGGAGGAACGTACTGATTCCATCTTCAGGGTAGAAGATTAAAAGATTTAACTGTTCTATGTCGAAAAAGGAAGCAGCATGTTCATCCAAACTGCTGTTTTCTACCTGTCAAGACATGGAATTACATCGAAGATGGCAGTCACAATCTTGAGAACATCAAACCTCACAAATCAGGCGTCTCTAGGCTTCACTGATCGAAACCAGAACCTTGTCTGCTGAACCTATATAACATCTACAGCGCTACAGAAAATTGTGAAGCTTGAATAGATTCGGAGCCAAGCGGAGTTTTAGTGAGCTGTGGTCCAACGTATTTCTGAGTTCAACGGAAGATATTAACCTATCAATACTGAGCTCTGGCTCACTTACATTCGGAGTCTAACGGAAGGTGCGTGGGCCTGTCAACAGTGAGTTTTTTCATCGTCACTCCAAGTCCAACGGAATAAATGTGGTCATAAGAAGCGTGACCTTTGGTCCACTGTGACTAGGGGTCCAGCGGAATGTACTTATACTGTCCAATCTTCAGGTTTTCTCTCACTCTTTCTATGAGTCCAACTGAAGATACGTGGGCCTGTCAAGGGTGAGGTTTTGTTCATGGTCACTCGCGGGACAACGGAAGACACGTCAGTATAACAAGAATAATTTTGGAAAATAACCGAAGATAATGGGCCTGTCAGGAATGTGATTTGTTTCACTGTCACTCGAAGTTCAACAAAAAACCTGTGGATCTCTCAGGAGTGAGTCGATGTTCACTGTCTCTCGAAATGAAACGGAAGACGTGAGGATCAGTGAACCGAGGTTCACGGTCTCTGTGAGCCAAATAGAAGCCAAGTAGACACATCTGAGTCAAAACTAGACCACTATAGCTCGGAGTCAGATGGGAGACATGTTGATGTCTCCTAGTGTTCCATGATCCATTGTCACTCGTAATCCAACAGAAGACACGAAGACATGTCCGAGTGAGCGTCGGTCTACCATCACTCGAGAAGGAATGCAGCTGCAGAAGCGATCGTTAAGTGGCTGTCTTTTTCAGGTAATGCAATTAGGAACTCATACGCAACTGGCAGTAGCGAGAGTTCCTCAAGGGGAGAAGGTGGTGAAGCAGAGTTTTGGGAGCTTAAACGTAATTACGCAACAATATCGAGAAAGCATGGGTGATAGGAAGAAGGGGGATGGGGAAGTAGAGGGCACAAACGAACGTACGAACATTAATTACATTTTGGAGAAATGCAATTACAGAACCGTGTATTCCATCTTTGTCGATGTCGACCCATCTATCAGCAGCCAGGATTGTGATTAAGCCAATTCGCTTCTGTGTCGTGTAGAACCCAGACAACAGCTACAACACGATGGGCCTTCAGCTTTGTTTCGGTACCAAACGCTTATAAGAAATTCTGTATGGTTGTAACGCCGAAGAGGGCGTGGAAATCTCTGGGTATATGACGATACAGAATTAACTTTTAGCATGTAGAACAACAGTAAATACTCGTATATGATAAAGGGAGTAATACAGCCAAGCAAGTATCAAACTGTAGCCCTTAAAAGGACAAGATCTGTGCTCCTGCGTGTTTCGCAAAGAGTAACATGATTTTTTTTCCTTGGCACTACAGCCCCAGTGGGCCTAGGCCTACCTCCATGAACTTCTCCGTTCACTTCGGTTTTTCTAGATCTTACACATCCGGTAGGACTCCTTGGGTGGGTGATCAGCTCGTCGCAAGGCCTCTACCTCTACACAAACACAGAAAAACGCACATACGCAAACTAAACATCCATGCACTGAGTGGGATTCGAACCCACGATCCAGGTTGCCAAGCGAGCGAAGACAGTACATGCCGAGTAACATGAAATAGGAATGAAGAATTAAATACTGAAATGCAACTAACGAAGGACTAAAATGAGGCCATAAATGAAGGTCGTATCAATAAGAGTTTAATTTCTTGAAAGACAAATTGATTTTGATAACATTTTATGTAGAAGCTTACATTTAATTTAATTCTGGTCCATATGTCCCAGTTGTAATAAGAATATTTAATACTTATTTTATTTGCATTACAGAGCATTGGGTGGTACTGCGAATTGGAAACGGTTCGGAAAATAACAGTGACCTAATATGAGGGGCTGCCGGTCACGGTACCCGAGCGGTCTAAGGCATGCACTGTCTTCGCTCGCTCGGAAGCCGGGATCTTGGGTTCGAATCCCACTCAGGGCATGGATGTTTGTGTGCGTTTTTCTGTGTTTGTCTACATGTAGAGGCCTTGCGACGAGCTGATCACCCGCCCAAGGAGTCCTACCGTATGTCTAAGATCTAGTAAACCGAAGTGAAACGGAGAGTTTCATGGAGGTAGGCCTAGGCCCAAATTGGGGCTGTAGCGCCACAGGGAAAAAAATATGAGGGGATATTCCATAATTTGCTGGAGAATCTGAGGAAACCCGCGCAAAAACTAAGCTGGGCACCTAAGATTCTAAGAGGTCGCCTCATGAATATAAGCCAGAGGCGTTGCCTGCTTGATCCAATTTGCTCAGTTCCTTGATGCTGAAATCGTATTCATCGTTTTATGTAAACTGCATGTAGCACAGTACGCAGCATGACAGTGCTGACACAGTCACTGCCAGTCACTGCCAGTCACTGCCAGTCACTGCCAGTCACTGCCAGTCAGTAATATATCATTTTGGACTGTTTACGCAATGAGAATGCTTAACGACATACAAGCAAAAATAATTCCTAATTCTATTTGGCTTGCCTCTAGTATTAGCAATAAGACTATATATTGCGACATGACGCCCGAAAGTCGGAATCGTGTAACCAGAGGAGACTTATATTATTAGGCAACTGCTCGGTAAACGTGTTCCCGCGGAGACGTAACAACTTGCCAACGCCATTGCTAGGACAGTAGATTCTTGGTAAATTACCCGTTGCTCGGCGACGCAATCACGTTCCCATGGGAACAGTTAGTTATGGGAATGAACGATGTTTTCTGTGGATCCAACCCGTCGCTATATAACGAGGAATGCAGAGCTAGTGAGTAAATTGAGTAAAAAAATCACGTGTAGGGGGGGTCGAATACTGCAACGCACCTCTGTGGACGGTAGGTGGCGATGAAAAGGGAACCCAGTGCTGGGGGTATAACTGGGCCACCCTGTCCCTGTGGGATATAAACACGGGGACTGGGCCATCCACGTTAGGGAAATCTCGAATCTGTGAGAGTAAAATGTGGTCATGAGTCGCGAGGGACCCGGACATTAGAATGACTGCGTTGGCGAGGCCCAGCAACAAGTGCAAACGACAGGCCCAACCTCTCGTCAGAGAGGATGTTACATAAGGATTATGACCGCAAGTGTTCAGTTAAAAAAAATTGGTCGTGAGTCTGAAGGGGCTTGTCACCAGGACGAACTGATTGGCAGTAAACCTCCGG
Organism: Cryptotermes secundus; assembly: GCF_002891405.2. Taxonomy (NCBI): domain Eukaryota; kingdom Metazoa; phylum Arthropoda; class Insecta; order Blattodea; family Kalotermitidae; genus Cryptotermes; species Cryptotermes secundus. The sequence continues at coordinate 1,466,259 of NW_019726229.1, forward strand.
TCGTTAAGTTACTCTGACTCTAACTAGAAGTGAGAATTGAGAGAGCCTCGTGAGTTGGCAGCTGCAGCAGAGAATTGGAATGAGATTTGCGGAGTTGGCAGCTGCAGATGATCGAGAAATCGAGAGCTGAAAGCCCGGCAGTGGAGAGAATTCTTTATGTGTGCTGCAGTAAAATCACATTTGGAGTGTATAATTTAGTGAGACTGTTATAGTTCCTGTGTTAAAATCCGTTGCCAGAAAAAGAATAGTGAAGACTATAATAGACTGAGGGTACTATTGTTTGCAACAGTGAACTGTAAAATGTGTAAATCAGCGATAGCGCTGTAATTGCCTGTAGCTCTGAGTGGTGTCAATAAATCCAATTAACCAATCCATACACCGTCTAATAATCACATCCCTAAATCGTGACAATATAAAATAAGCTAGTATGACAACAAATACGTTATAAAACATTCAGGAATAATGCACTTGGAAAATACCGTTATGTATTGAATTAGAGCATAGCTTTGCAATATTGTTTGCTATGAACTAGACAGAAATAGATTTGAGTAGAAGTAATGATTTTCCGCTCTCCCGTTCAGTAAAACAAGGCACTATTCATTGCTAGTTCAGTACCAACGCATGCGCACTCGCGCACTTTAAATGTGTGTGGGTGTGTAGCTGAATTACATCGCTTTTCAAAATAAATGGAGAAAGCTTCCCTTTAGTCCGTGTTTAGCCTTTGTTCCTATGTTTCATAATTTATACCAGTATTTGAGGAGAATTCGTAGATCTTTTATGCGCTGCAACCAGTGGAATTAGAGCATTAATGTTAAATGTTAAGTAATTAATAAAAATCCATTTTATTTTGTCTTCATTACGGAAAAGTTTCAGATGATAATATAGTACTTGCACATGTGGTAGTAATGTCCGTGCAAAATTGTGTGGAATATGAGAAATATATTCTTGTAACAGTGTCAATCTGTCACTTATTTCGGGCTGCTGAATTTACATACATGCTTGATTAAGTATTTATGGTCCTCAACGTAATTTCTATTTTACTTTCTAGCGTTTTTGCCCTGGATAATTTGATTATATTATTATTTTTCTCAATACGAGTTCTCATATTTCTAGGGTAAAAATACAGAGTCTCGATTTACGTGAGTACCTTCCTCGCAATTTCAGGCGTTTCCTATTTCAAGAATTTGTAACTGTTTTTCACTTAATCCAATTTCTATCGACCACAACTAATGTCCAATTGTTTCTAGAGCTCGTGACTTGATCTGTGTTCTATGCTACTAAACTAGGGTGTTATTTTCCTCTGACACAGTTTTATTTTACTCTTATTTTGATCAGGAGTTCGAGGATATGTGACAATCTACGTACTTAAAAAGTTCAATGCTGTTTTCAGTTATTATCTCTATCTATGGCTTTACAGACCTTTTGTTGGTCCTTGGCCGTTTTTTTTCCAGTTTCTTAGTCCTATACGAAGTCGGTAGGATTCCTTAGACGGGGGATCAGCCGGTCGCAAGGTCGCTACCTACAGACACAACACAAGAAAATAAAGGCACACAGATATTTTGCCTTGAGTTGGATTCGAACCCATTATCCCAGCGTTAGAGCGATTGAAGAGAGTTCATGCTTTAGACCTAGCGGCTGCTGTGATCGGCATTTTTAAGTAATTATGAATTAGGATTTTTATGTTTTAAGACGAAGGGTGATTTGCAAATAATGTATTTTATTTCAAAAGTCGATACTCTTCGATAACTTGCTGGTCTTTGAGTCATGAAGCTACGGGGTTTTAAACTGCAGAGCTTGTTTTATGTGAAATTAAAATAGCGTGTAGAGTATAGTCGAAAGAATTGATAAGGGAGCGGGTTTTATTGTATCTCAAGGTAACATGAGGTACTCATACAGGGAAACAAGAAAGTCACCGGAAATTTTTGAACAGCGAAGTACCTCGAACCGAATACTTGTACTTGAAGCACAGACGTACGAAGCATTACTGTTCGGGCCAACCTGCTGTCAGACAGCTGAGTTGTTTCCTGTTTCATTTAATGATGTCTTTCAGAAGAATTTAATTTATATATAAATACTAATTTTAAAAATCGAATTCGGTAAATGTGGAAGGAAAATAGACTATTTAACAATTATAACTATGAGAGCAATATAGGGAACTGGGAAGAAGCTGCAGTAACATGCTTCAGGACCCTACTCTTGAAATTGCGCAGATGAAGACAGAACCACGGATAATCTGAGCCGCTGTAGTTGCGGTCATGGTCGAGATTCGAAGCATGCAACTCCTAAACATAAGTCAAAAGTTGCGGTGCTTACCGTTTAAACCAGTTTTCTCTGTAGGGGTAAGAAACGTAAAAGTAAAGCTATCCCTGTAACAAGCCGTGGAGGCCCATAGGGTTGTGATATGTTTAGGTTCCCACATTATCTAGACAATCGGCCCAAAGATGGTGGTAAGGTTGTCAGCCTTACGCGCCGGCCGCCCTTTACCCCCAAGAACATTCCAAGAATATTCCTGATACTCATTTCTGTTAGAGGCTGAGTCGACCCCAGGGCCATAGTGCGGCTGGAAAGATTAGGTCAATTGAAAAAATCCAATGACCTCTTCGGGATTCGATCCCGTGACCTTCCGGCTTGTAGCATTGTGCCTCAACCAACTACGCTACCGCGTGCCCTCTTTAAGGGTACTAGTTAATTTTAAGATGTTTGGCTGGAAGTTCTGGGGTACCTCAGGGCTCCGGAGGAAAAGGTCGAAACGAAGCAGCGCAACATTTTGGTCATACCAGCCCCAGATGGTAGGTGAGGGTGATTGTGCAGCAATTGGTGAAATGAAGATTGGCAGGGGAAACTGAAGTACTCGGAGAAAACCTGCCCCAGCGCCACTCTGTCCTCCACAAATCCCACTTGACCAGACCCCGGGATTGATCCCGGGCCGCCGCGGTGGGAAGCCATCGACTAACCACGTGAGCTATGGTCATACCCATAGTGACGCTGGCGATCTTACTACGAACATCGTAGTTTTGTGATCAAGCAGTTTATTTATCATGATTACTAGGACGATCTTGCATTGCAGATACCTGGACATCCTTCAACAACTGTAAATTACAAGGTAGGAATAGGTTCTACGCCATGAAATATTGATCCGCTAGCTTTCTACACTGCAGCTGATGGAAATACAGCGTATGATCTTATCGCAGTGTGTTAGCATGCCTGCCGTTCATACGGCACATATGAGAGACCTTACCGTCAGGAGTTCATATTTTGTACAGCAGTTTAACGATTTTGCTGGTCGTACCCCCGTTATAGGTCACACGCAGACACAGAAACCGACCAAACAATTCCTTCATAAGTTACATTCTCAAATGACCTGTTAGCTATATTTTTGTCATGAATTTGCACTGTATTCTGGTGACGAGACAGAAACATGTACTTAGTTTTCTCTGTGTTTACTTCTAGACCAGCCTCCTTACTAGCATAAATTAAAGTTTGTGTGTTATTTTTTATGGCATCTGTTATCTCCCAGTAGATTCATGACGTCAGCACAGACTAGCAGCTGATGTGTCCCATTTAATTTCAGTCGCGCATTGTTTCCCTGAACCATACTGATGGTATATTCTACAGCAAAGTTGAAAGCAGTGGCGATAAAGCACCTCATTGTTTTAGACAATTTTGAAATAATTACTACTATCAGTTTTATCGCCCTTCTTGTGAAGTAGTACAATAATAGACCCCTTCCACTGGTTAAGCAATTCCTCCCCCATTCTAAACAGAATTAATGAGTTTATGGATCTTAGAGGGGGCACGCGACAGCGTAGTTGGTTGAGGCACTATGTTACAAGGCGGAAGGTCGAGGGATCGAATCCCGATGAGGTCATTGGATTTTTCAATTTACCTAATACTTCTAGCCGCCCTATGGCCCTGGATTCGACTCAGCCTCCAACAGAAATGAGTACCAGGAATATTCTTGCGGGTAAAGGGTAGCCGGCGCTTGGGGCTGACCATCTTACCGCCACCTATGCGTCGATTATGAAGAAAATGTGGGAACCTCAACATCTCACAACCCTATGGGCCTTCAAGGCCTTTTTCTTTCCTTGGCACTACAGCCCCAGTGGGCCTAGGCCTACCTCCATGAACTCCATTCACTTCGGTCTTCTAGATCTTACACATCCGGTAGGACTCCTTGGGCGGGTGATCAGCTCGTCGCAAGGCCTCTACCTGTACACAAACACAGAAAAACGCACACAAACATCCATGCCCTGAGTGGGATTCGAACCCACGATCCCGGCTTCCGAGCTAGCGAAGACAGTGCATGCCTTAGACCGCTCGGCTACCGTGACCGGCCTTCAAGGCCTTTACTTCACTTTAATTACTTATGTATCTCAGGTCGTAATATTCATCTCCTGCTGGAATAATTTCTGCACGACTGGCGATTGATACTTTTTAAAATTTTCAATACCAATTTCAACCTCAAAATTCCTAGGATCAGGTACTAACGGCTCAGCTATGTGCATTTCTATCTGCCTAACAGCACTGACCCTATATACGTGTATATTCTATACCTGAGAGAAGTAGTTCTTCCTCCTATTCAATATGTTGTGGGAATCTGCAAGCAGATAACCATTCTAATCCTTCACTAAGTTATTTCTAGGTTGGTAACCATTCTTAAAGTCATTTATTGCTCTATACAGGTCTCTAATGTTCTTGTTCTTACTGTTCATTACAAGTTCATCAATTTTATCTTTCAGATATTCCCTCTTTTTTATTCCTGAAATGCCTGCTGGTTTCACGTCTTATATTATTCAGATTATCCCCACTTAATTTGCTTGGATCCTGTAACTACTACAATTTGTCTTATTTCTATTGACACAATAATTCTTAGCATCCTTCGTCGAACCATGCCTTACGCTCCTTCAATTCGTAATAATATACGTAGATTCTCTTTGGCTGAAATGTTTATATTTTCTCTAATAGTTTCCCAAGCTCTAGTATTACCCACCTCAGCATCTAAGTTTTCCAAGGCTGCGAAACTATTTGAGATTTCAACACAATGTTGATTTTTACCTTCTACCTTGTTTAATGTCTTGAGATTGAACTTCACCATATGAACTCTGTGCTTTGTTTACTTACTCGCTGTCAGTCTCTCCCTAAATTTTGCCATCACCAGGTAGTGGTCAGTATCACAATCTGCTGCCCTGAACGATCGGAAATCAAGTACATTTGAATGTCTTCTCATTCCTATCAAAATATGGCCAATCTGATTGTGAGCCTTTCAATCAGGAGATGTACAAGTAAATTTATGAATGCCACGATGTTGAACATTGTACTTTTGACAAATGTTTGGACGTGAAAAAAGATTACTACTCTAACTCCATTATCATTACTAATTTCATATAAACTCTCATTCTGTATTGTTGGTTTCAAAATATCTTCCCTGCTTACTTCGCATTTAAATCTAATAAAAATATTTTCACATTTATTTCAGAGAATATAATGAATAAACGTTCTAGTTCCTCGTAGAAGCTGTCGTTCAATATGATCAATTTTATTCTATGTTGGGGCATGAACATTCACAACGATGATATCACACCAGCGACCTGTCAGTGTTATGTACGACATCCTATCACTAAAAGAAAATGCCCTCTGAACTGATGATATGATTGTCTTATGTATAAAAAATTCCGTACCTAATTCATGAATCTCATGGCCTTTTTCATAGAAATATCTACATCAGCCTGCTGGTTCTGTACCACCCCTGTCCCATCTGACATCCTCTACTGCCAATAAACCTAACTCATACTCCAAGTTTGATATTTATTTCGCAACTACCCTGGCCGAACCTGTCCTATACAGATTTCTTACATTCCACGTACCAAACCTCATGTTCATTTTCTTTAGCTTAGGTTGTTTGTCAAAAGAATCGATCTAGGTCCGAGGCCCCTTGTGACATTACCTACTAGAGTTCGTTCTTCGCTCAGCTGGTCACGAAGTTACTGACTTGTTATGAAATCCGAAGCCCGAATGGTCCTATCCGGGATCACTCGAGACAGATATTACAGAACCACTAGCTTAAAGACGCATCATGTAAATAAACTTAGAAATTGCTTTCATACAGGGGATGGACAAAAATTGGGAAACACTTCGTGAAATGCATGCCTGAATTGAAGTGTTTATTTTAGCGACGTTTGTAGGTGACGCTGCCGTATCTGCCCAACACCACTATCTGTACAACCTCCGCAATACGTTGCAAGCTTCATTTGTTGTCGAGACAGTGTTCTGTGCAGTTTTTAGTGCATCATGTCAGAGCTAACAGAATTCGAACGCGGGCAAATTGTTGGGGCCCATATGGTGGGTGCTTCCGTAACCAAGGTAGCCGAGGTTTTTGGTGTTTCGCGAGGCACAGTATCCAATATTATGTCATTGATTTAAAAATAACCTATACCACGCAACCTCTGCCTTTGAAAGTATTAGAAACACGAAATTAATCTATAAAGAAGTGTACGAGCACCTTCCGTGGTGGCTAAGCATTCAGAAAATTTCTCATCAAGTATTTAATGGAAATATGGACATTTGTAGCCTGGCAAAAACAGCATACCGTATTTACGCATGTATAGGCCGCACATATTTTGCCAAAAATTCAAGAGGAAAACTGGGGTGCGGCTTATATTCGAAATCACACTTCATTTAATCATATTCATTTCGGAATAATTTCTACTCCTGAAATAATATTCCAAGAAAATTATTTTTTCTATAATTTCCGTCTGAAAATTGTGCTGCGGCCTATACATGCGTAAATACGGTACTTGGAAGGAACATTTTACGGTACAACAGTAGAGCATCTCGGATCGTGCGCCTGGACAGAGATGACTAGGCTTCCTGCGATACAGACATGCTGGAGAAGTTGCCGCTATATCCCGGCGAGTTCACCCATTCGGACTAAGGACTAAGGAATTGTCTTAGGCTGCGGGATGCAATTTCTATTACGGTCCCGGCTTAGTGCGCTTGCACGGACTTATGCATGGAGGGAGCAGAACAACAAGCAGAATTCTTACTGAAATGAGACACAGATTTACTGACAATTGCTGGCTCACCGTACTGAAGTTTGCTACGTGCTGTTTACGTATTTAAGTGAATTTTAAATTTATCTTTCCTACGAAGAATTGGAGATCCCTTTTTGAGGTTTGAGATTCCCACTGAGGAGACTAGGTTCATGAGTAAGCAATGAGTTGTCTGGTACAAGCTTACAGACGTTTCGGAGTGATGTACTGCCTTCTTCAGGATTGCAGTATAAGCTGTTCAAACAGGAAGAAAGAAGAAAAAATCTTTTTGTTTCCTTGCACGAAATACTTGCAGACCCCGAAGATGGAAGCAGTGTATGTTCTCCGAAAAAAGGGTAAATTTCTACCAGACAACACAGCATCACATCCCAGAAAACAGTAGTCTTCAAGATGTGTTCTGCTAGGTGCCATTTTGATATTAGTATTCTTAACAACTACCATTAACGGAAAGTCACTATTCGAAAACATACCTTTTATATGCTATTTATGAAATGCTATTAAATAACCATAGAATCAGCAAATAAATTAATCTGGAAATTGAATACTAATTGTTAAATATTTTTACAAATAAAGTGAAACAATATTTATGTCCATATAGTGTCAGCTTCACGTGACATGGACAAGATCCAAGTCACAAATATTGATTATGTGTCACACTCAGCCTACGATTAGGACTTCTGTCACGCTAGTGCCTGGTTTGTATGAAACATAGACGCACTGGGAATTTGTACAGAACGGGGCACATTTATGATAACACGAGTTAACAAAGCACAGAAATCAGAACTTGCTTTTGTGTGGTTTGCAACTTGTTTGACAAGTAAACAGAAAAGATAAATCGAACTTACTACTGAATGTACGAGGATCCTCTACTAAACGAGCGAAGGAACTGTTGAAATTAAACAGGAACTAGCTACGACGGGTGGTAGGACTACTTACAGGACACTGTCACCTCAAAGGACACCTCTTCAAACTGGGACTAAGTAACAGTCCATCTTGTGAGAGGTGTCAAGAAGAAAACGAAACAGCCACGCGTATCCTGTGCGAATGTGAGGCATTAGCTTGTTTAAGATTGCGCCACTTGGGTCAATATTTTATGAAACCAAGTGACTATTTAGACGTCCCCACGTACAAGATCTTGTGCTTCATTCGAAGTGCAGGATTGTTGAGGGGATAATCAAAAGGGTAAGCACAACAGATCACTGTGGTCGCGGTGCAAGGGCCAAGAAGGCCAACCTCTTATACATACATTCATTCATTCATTCATACTACTGAATAAGTAAAATTCTAGATCCCATGTACCCCAAAATGTGTTTTATTAAAGAATTGGACGGGATGGTGAACCACTACATTAAATACGTATCAAAATTTAATTTGTGGATAAACTGTATTTAGTTAAATTAAAACAAAGAAATATATTTTTCCTCAATACACGCTTACATTAACGACAAATATGTAACCAGAATCTCATCGAAACATAATTAATTTAATATTTACTGGCGATTATTTTATGAAATTATTACTTTAGGTGGCACTGTAGGAAAGTTAAGATTACCTTTATCGTCAATAGGGAGTTTTCCCGCGCCGAATCCTGCACAAGACTTGGCATGTCCTTCAGTTTGCTCACAAAAGTGCGACAGACAGAAACCTTCTCTTCTCCTTGCTTAAAAAATAGAAAGAAATTAGGATAAAATTAAGTTTTTCGTGAAGGCGAGGTTGCAGAAATCTCGAAACAAACCCCACACAACATATACTAGTTATCACCTTCGTGTAGTTCCTCAGAAATAAACATTACTTAAACTTTTGACTTTCACATGCACATCAAACAACTCCTGAAGCTGCAAAAGTAGCGGTAACTGCTATGACTTACATTTGTCTTCAAAAGGAGCTTTGTACCTTAAATTTGACTTGTCCGGCTACTATGGCAAGTCAATAAAAAAAACAAACTCCGTGATTTTAGTCCGCAAGCGAACTATATCGACCGAGCGACCGGCGCTTGTAGGTCAAGTTAGTGCCAATTTTAGCGGATAGAGGGTGTCGCGTGTTCAGCGCAACGAGTCCCAACGGCCGTTAATTTCGGTTTTTTAGACCGGAGCCGTTATTCCTTGGAATCGCTCCTCAATTATCCTCACGAGGCTGAGTGGACCCCGTTCCAGATCCACTACTCAGAAAATCTGTAGCCAGGAATTCTGACAACTATACCACAGAGACGGTAATGGCAAGTCACACGTATCACGATTTTCTTCTCTAATAAAACTAAAATGTAGATAATTTATACTGACCGTAACAGTCCCTTTATTTAAGATTAGTTGTGACCACATAGGATAGGTACATGTATCGGAACATTTCCAGTATAACAAATACATTATATAATACTTATGTATAAGAACTATTCCAAATAATACAAATGTCAGAGTAAGTACATAACTTAATCAGTCAATATGATTTGAGGGGCTCACACCATATAACAGACTAACAGTACATTATCATTGTTCCCTATTGATTTCACACACACACACACAGGACTGCAACTAACAATCGTTCGATCCTCGTCAGTGTTGGACTGGCGCCTATCGAGTTGCAATATTTAAGATTCCATGGCCAAGATCCAATATATCTCAAGAGTGATTTTTGCATATTCCCCATTAGCCATTACAACGAACTAGAATAATTACGTAATTTGTAGTATTAATCTGCGCATGCCTCTATCCCAGAAGCCATAGAAAGTGACAAAAAGAGCATTTCTACGAGTATTTCTAAATAATTTTATGATGCTGCATTTAGCTTAAATTAATACCTTTATAAGATGTCTCATTAGTCTGATATCATTAAGTTTCCATAATAGTTTTATTAACCAAATGAGAGAGTGTAATGAAACTTGGTGTGATTGACATGTCGGCCGTACGAATTCCTTAGGTGGCAGTGACAGTAATGCTCCTTGATATATGTACGATGCTGAAAGTTTTTTTCGTCGTAAGTTTATGCAAAACAACACATTTGAGTCTGCGCAGAAAGCTATATGTAGTTTTCGGTCTCGTAGTAATCACTGAAGCTCCACATGTAATCTTTCGTGAAATTAATCAAAACAATTCCTGTAAATTCTGTGTGACATATTTTTCGTTACCATAAAGAAATATGGCGACAGAGCGAAAGATTTATGTTATATCCAACAAATTTAATGCACTAAGTATCTATATTAGTGGAAGTTAAGCGTAGAGATTTATAAGTGAATCGAATAATTATTAATTTGTGGTTTTTGATAGCCTCAGTATATACATTTAATGATTTATACAATATCAGGTGATACAGGTTCTTTCAAGAACTCCTTGTTTTATAATTATAAAAAATAAGATGTGTTAATACTCGTAGTTTGAGATAAAAATACTCTCCCTAATAAATTAATATTAAAAGCAATGCAACTTTTATATAAAAGTTGTAACATTTTATCTGGCCTTTAAAATCTCAATCCTTTTCTAATATTTTATATTTAATAAGAAGATCTTTATTGAAGTTGAAACATACACTTCTTCTAGGAGCAGTGGGACTAATATAGTCTTGTTATATTTTAGCGTCCTGTTGCACTGATTTATGTCCATGATTTATTCTAACCGTCTTACAGTGCATACATTTATTCACCTTACTCTTCTCTCTTGCACTACATGTTTCAGCACTTAAGTGCCATCTTCAGGTGCTTTTCGATGTACGTCAAACTATTTCATTGCAAGCCCTGCTGTCTTACTAAAATAACTAAAATATATATTCGTCATATATATTGATAAATTTTAAATATTAAAAATATTAAAACTGTTCAGGATTTGTCATCCTTATGTCGTATCTCAATACGCGAGTCACACCTATCTTCTTCTATCGGAGTACTCTTCCTACTTTCGTCTGTGTATTGTGTGTAATATATAGTCATTAACATTTTCGTAACCCTTTCGAATGCACAAAGCATGAACGCATTTTCTGGTACTGATGATTTGGAATTATTGACAAAAATACATAATAATGCTTGCTTTGAGATCACACGGGTTTACACTTATTTATGCCGCGTATAAACACGTTTCTGGACATAAAGATAATGATGCACTTACGATATCGTGGTCTTCAGCAGTTCAGTTGCATGGAACCAATCCAGCACTGAGAGTTAGTTCAAAAATTATTGGTAAGTTAACGGAGAATATACAAAGGTTTTTACTGCTCACTTACAGAAGGCATTGTTTAACGTGCAGACAGAAACACTATATAATTACGTTTTTCTACTTAGATGCTCTCTTACTTATTGCACAAATGTTGGATACTTAGTATTTATTATCTTCAAGCCTCCGTTGCGCAACATGTCACAATACTGTAAATAAAGTTATATTATAAATATTGGTTCTTATATTTTATTAACCATTAGTTATGAACTTTAAAGCGAGAAATGGTTGTACCGTTACGGTTTTGAAACTGTCCACTCTCTGATATATATATATATACGTAGTTGATGTACATGAAGTTTGGGTTGTGCGCACCCTGCTCATCTTTAAGAGTTTTGGTGGACATTATGTGCAGGGACTTTGCAAAACTCCTCTATGTTACTGCAGTGGTGACGGTTGGGACCGAACCCGGGATCTTTTGAATATTAGGCTGGTATTATAACTAAGGTAATGAGACCACTCCTGTGGTGTTAACACAGTAACATAATCAGTGAGTCCCGGATGCAGTTAAAACCGACGCAACTAACATGTAAATTATAAAAAAGACATGAATTATGTCACTATAAACAACCATAGAGTAGATATAATTTATAAAACGCCATAAATACAATATATCAAATATATCTCAGATAATACCAATGCCCAAGTATTAGTATAATGAATGATCCATCGTCACTAACGTTTAGAAAATGAAGGGCAGGGTTACTAGAAATGCAATATTTCCATCCGAAATTCTGTTTCCTTTTAAGCAGATTATAGAGCGCCTATCACTTTATAAGATTATTTCACAGTGCAATTCCCGTGATGAAACTCTCTAGTACTCAGTTTTCGTCGCGCACTATGGGTTTTAATTCGTCAGTTGCTGTAACGAAAACTACAAGTAACAGATGATCCTAAGGAGTGGAGCTCTATGATAAATTACAGGACACGCAAAACATTTTTCCACTGCATAATTTTCCATTCATATTTTTATTGTTATAATAATTTGAGAGCCAACATTGCAAAACATGATTAAGAAACGGCTCATCTGTCGTTCTGTGTCACGCGTTGCACGGCATGTGGCTGGACAATGTTTGTTAGGATAAAATTTCTTGCTGCTAATGCACGTATATTTATGAAATAAATGAGAGTTTTGCTAATAAAACAAAAAACAAACTCCATGGTTCTAGTTGGCAAGCGAAATATACCGACCGAACGACCGACGCTTGTCGAAGAAGTTAGTGCCAACTTTAGCGGATAGAGGGTGTTGCGTGGTCAGCGCAACGGATCGCCACGGCCGTTAATCTCGAGTTTCTAGACCGAAGCCGTTATTTCGTTGAAATAGCTCCTCAATTATCCTCACGAGGCCGAGTGGACTCCGTTCCACCCGGGACCTCTCGATCCATAGGCAGGAACTCTGACCGCTAGACCACAGAGGCGGTCCTGTCTTCATTAAATATTTCTAATTCCCTTTATGGAGAAAACTGCATAATGAGGAGCCTCACAAGTTGCGCTCTTAGAGTTACTGCAAATTAGATAGAAATGTAGTAGGTATGAGGAGATGTGAAACGAATATAAGATTTTAGTCTGGAACCCTAAAAAAGAAGAAGATATTTTGGGAGCCTTAGGCGCAGATGATGGATAATATTAAAATGGACATTAAATAAATAGGGTGCACGAATACGGACTGGAAGCAAATATCTCACGATAAAGTTGAGTTACAGACTTTGCTGAGCACGATAAAAAGTTTTGAGTTCTATATAAAACTTGGGGAATTGATCACATTCATAGCTATTGGCTCCAGGGTTATTTGTTATACAGGATTCGTATGCTTGCCTATTGCAAGGCAAAGAATTGATCTCTCTCATTCCTAGTGGCACTACAAGGTGGGGTCAGGCAAGCTGGTATAGTGGTAACGCTCTGGCCTTGTATTCGGGAGTTGCTCGCTCGAATCTGGGACTGGACACCTACAATTGAGACCTAGAATTTTCGTAGTTTTCCTCAATCCCTCCAGAATTACGCTGAGTTTAACTTCGATGAAGTCACAGCTGCTTCTTTTCTGATAAATCATTCATCAACCATCGTATCATTCAACGCTTCGAGTGTACAGCTGTGAAATAAATCATAACCACTACCACAAGGTGATCAGTGAGACCCATACTTGATGATGCCATCTCCTAGGTAAATGAAAAATCTAGATAAATAATTACATTCATACCGGAACTATGAAACAAATCAAAGTACAACATAAATCTAAACAACTCTTTCATATTCTTCATAACGTGGTGAGGAAAAAAAAATATTTAATTTAATTTTAAAATAAATATTTAAAGTTCCTAGATAAATTTCTTCCTTTGTTTTACATAGTCACAATATCTCTTAGAAATCTACTCCGCAACTTAACCCTGATTAATGAAGGAAATGGCCGCCACTTTTACTCGGGAACTCAACAACGAACGACTACAGAAATTATAGCGTACAGTTACGTGGGCATAATGTTCTGTGAGAGTTTTCGAGCACAAAACAAGCTAATGTATTAGAGGCAAGCCTATGTTAGTATCCAAGAGGCAGTTAATTCATCTCTTTAAAGTCATCTCCATTAATCGAATTTAAATATTTAAATGAAAAGTCGTGGATTGGCAATTCGTCGGTTAACGAACCGAATTTTAGCATCTCTTTTACTTTCAATTGTAGAGTACACAATTTCACTAAAGGTATTCAAAAAGATATGGAACGTGGTGAAAAACAGTGAACATTGGTAAGAGTGCATACCATAGTACCAGAATGTTTGGCCGATGTGAGCGAGCTTGTAATGTCGACAATGCGCGTGCGCATATGCAGTCAACGATTGGTAGGGGAAGGGCGATTGTTTGGATAATAGGTAAAGTTGTCCTTGTGATTAACTAATTAAGCACTACGCCATGAAGGAGTATGGGGGAGTGGATGTATAGATTCACCTTTTCTTTACATCTGCACTAGTTGGAGGTGAGTGATCTGCTTCACGCCCCGGCCGCTTTACCCCTGGGACCCATTGGATAGGAGGTTGGTGGGCCCTAGAGCCGGTCTGGAAGACATGGACAAGAGAAAATTCTTGAATTCAGCGGGACTCGAACTCCGACCCCTCGGTCATCAAGTCCGTAGCCAGTCGCTATACCGACTGCGCTATCCCGGCTTCCCATTCTTCATGGATAAAGGTAAAGGTAAGGCAAATTTGTTCCTGTGCTTAACTGATTAAGCACTACGCCATGAAGGCGTGGGGCTGAGTGGATGTATAGATTCGACCTTTTCTTGACCTCGGCACTAATTGGAGATGAGTGATCAGCTTGACGCCCCGGCCGCTTTATCCCCGGGGAAAGATTCCCCTGTACCTATTAGATAGGAGGTTGGGTGAACCTCAGAGCCGGTCTGAACGACGTGGACAAGAAAAAATTCTTGACCATACCGGGACTCGAACTCCGACCCCTCGGTCATTCAGCCCGTAGCCAGTCGCTATACAAACTGCGCTATCCAGGCTCTACGATCGTTAGGGTATTTGGACATATTGTGAGAGGGTCGATGGGTCGAATGGTCGACTAGTGAGAAGTCGATTAGCAGCTGATGACTGCAGCACCTGCGGACCATACCACTGCCTCGTACCACCTGGTGTACACATCAGCCGACATCCTGAGTAAATTCTAGTGGCAACACGTGGCACTTATAGCAGTGTTTATGAATGAAATACGAAACGTCTGTGCTCATAAACCATTCACAACCTACCGTTTTCATAAATTAGGCGAGAGTAGCACTGTGAGATATTAATAATGTTCGTGATTTATTTGGAAAGGCAAAGCCCGTTTAAAAACAATTTCAGGAAGCTGACATAAAACTAATCGTATCCTCTCGTTTCTCTTGTTACTTCTTACGGGAATAATAAAACCAGTTAACTTGAATGTGTATAGCATTTCCTTGAAATGTTTAATTTACTGTTCCTTATAGAGAGCGACAAAAGGGGGCATAGTACAGTACGCACTAAAGTGGGGATAAAACCCAGTCTACTTATATACAGAATGTGGGAATCTTAGTGATCAAATCTTAGGGAAAATTGTCTAACCTAACAAAATAACAGGTACAGTGTGTCATCGTATTTTGGTTAATAATTTACCGGTAATCTAGAAAGGCGTGCCTCTTCCATTAACACACACGGTTCATGCATGATGAGGCACAAACCGATTTTCTCCGCAGTACTACAGAATAAAAAACACAAAAATGTGGAACGCCTATGATTTTATGTGCCATTCTTGCGCAGGGGCCATGCTAATTTTCTAGAACACCGGACGATGGAAAAAGT
Organism: Cryptotermes secundus; assembly: GCF_002891405.2. Taxonomy (NCBI): domain Eukaryota; kingdom Metazoa; phylum Arthropoda; class Insecta; order Blattodea; family Kalotermitidae; genus Cryptotermes; species Cryptotermes secundus. The sequence continues at coordinate 1,481,810 of NW_019726229.1, forward strand.
CCCAAAACCCAGTAATTCTGAGGAAAGCAGAAGTTGTATGCAAATTAAGTGGGTCTGGATTTGTAGCATCTTCGTCAGTCAGATTCGATTCAGTTAATGTCAGCGCGGCCTCAGAGCTGCAGTTCAAGATGTCACCAAGACAAGTGCAGTCATGTGAACCTAGTTCTGTGCTATGCTTACTAGCAGCCAACCTATTCCCTCATGTCGTCGCTTCAGTAGGTATGGCTGCAACAAACATTTAACGAATGCAAGAACTGGTGTGCCTAGACTTTACGGAAAGCAGTCTAATATACGTCTTCCTACATCTAAAATATAATTTAATTTGTTTAGATGTTGGCTAACGCGATCACACACTACTCTTTGGTTGTTACAGAAACATGTTAGTTCAATGAAGTTCTTTTTGAGGTTTGAAATCTGTCCCATGAATCAGACTGTTTCTAAATTAAGCGTAGAATGGAAAAGAGGAGCAGGGTTCACGTGTATCGTACCTTCATTTTCAACAAAAGCTCTAAAATATCTTTGAGCGAATTATTATGTAATTGAATTGAATGCTTAGTCTTCTGTAGATTCCGTATACAGCGATCTTAATAAACGTAAACTCTAACTTAAGTAACAGAGATAAAACAAAGAAATGCAATGTTACGACAGACTGAATTGCTGTTTGTTTAAAGATATATTTTTGATGAAATTGAATTATTGAGCTCTCTTATTTAGTATTGATTTGGGTCTACGTCAAGGATTCTCTACATACATTTGAAACAAGCAGATTCGTTAAAAAGAAGATACAGCAGTTTATATTGGTCCCTGGGTCTTTTAATTCTTCGCAAATATTGATCTGGCTTTCATAAATATATACATGAATTCTTAAAATAAAGTAAAGTTGTCCCTGTGCTTAACTAATTAAACACTGCACCAATAAGACGTATGGGGGAGTGGATGTATAGATCCACGCTTTCTTGATCTCGGTACTAGTTGGAGGTAAGTGGTCAGCTTCACGCACCGACCGCTTTAACCCCAGGGAAAGAACCCACCGTACCCATTGGATAGGAGGCTGAGTGGGTCCCAGAGCCCGTCTGGACAACATGGAGAAGAAAAAATTCTTGACCCGACTGGGACTCGAAATCTGGCCCCTCTGTCCTCCAGGCCGTAGCTAATCGCTATACCCACTGAGCTATCCCGACTACTAAATTATTATAACACAAGGATTAGACTGAATTTCGGGCAAGTGTACTTAAACCAACCGGCCAAAATAAACCAAGCGATCATTGGACATCCGAGTAGATCCTTTGGACCTATATGGAATGTCTGTCACATTTTCACATCACAGAGACAACTACTTAAAACATGTGAATTTAGTACAAAGTACACATACAGAGAATTACAAAACTGACATTATTGCAACAATAAAGACAACGGTGGATACACAACATAACACATTTTAAATATATTGAATATATTGTAAGTGATAATATAAGTAATTAATGCAAATTCTTTTAATGAATTGATATTCATTTACACGTTCTGAATTTATCTGAATTTATTCCTTGTATATGCAATTTCACTGAAATGAAACTGTATTTAACACTCATATTGGGCCGCGCCATAGCTCAAGCGGTTAGTCGCTGGCTTCCCACCGCGGCGGCCCGGGTTCGATCCCGGGTCAGGTCAAGTGGGATTTGTGGTGGACAAAGTGGCGCTGGGGCAGGTTTTCTCCGAGAACTTCGGTTTCCCCTGCCAATCTTCATTCCACCAACTGCTCCACAATCACCCTCACCTATCATCTGGGGCTGGTACCATAGGCCATAAGTGGCCGCAGTACAAGGGACTTAGTCCCACCCCACTAGCAATAAAGAAAACAGTCATATTAGCCTTGTATTTACAATTCCATCATTCCACCATACCAAATTATGAGAACTGTTCGAAATTATGACTAGTATTTCAGCCTTTTTTATTGAGAATATTACATTCTTAAAATTATTTTGGACTTTCTTCATTAGGTATAGAAAAGTGCATGGGGTTTCATATAATTGTTTACATTCAAATAGATAAATTCTATGAGGAGATTCATTTGTATCTGAAATCAGCGAGATGGCACGAGGGTGCAATGTGACTAGCTCTGTTATCATTATTATTATCAGGGCAAGTGAAGTATATCTCGGTCAATGAACGTTGTCAAAAGTATTCATATAATGAAACAAACACTCTCACATATTTCGGAAACTGCAGATAAGATATTACAGGCAAACATTAACATAAATAGAAATTTCACATATATTTATCATTTTTTCCTTACATAAAGTGCAACGAACTTGTGGAAGAAAGTTGTAAATTTACGTAACATTACGTAAAATTTGAATATAATTACTTTCCGATATCAGTAACACACATTCTCTTGTCATTCACAGAAACTACTAAAAGCAATTATATGACTTCGTTCATAGACTTAAACTGCAGCTAGACCATGCAAAGGGACTTATATTCGGGGAATGATTCTAAATCAACTCATGACAAAGTGTATACAGTCGTACACAAAAGTACATTTGCAACAGACAACTTTATGTTTCTTGTATTACAAAAGAATTTACTTGTCACATATATCAATCCAAAATGCAACCAAAATAACAACTACAAACACTATAGTACATAAAATATAACTTTCTAATACAGTCCATCTTGTAAGCTTTGAGGTTTTCACGGCGATGACTATGAACAAAGTCGTCTTCTGGGTTTAGGCGCCGTGTATTCTTCGTTTTGGCCGACGTTTCGGAGGAACGTATCGCCTCCATCTTCAGAGCAGTTGAATGGCTTGGAATGCAGAGAGCAGTAGCTGTAGTACTGTAGCTGTACAGTAGTTACGGCGATACGTTCCTCCGAAACGTCGGCCAAAACGAAGAATACACGGCGCCTAAACCCAGAAGACGACTTTCTTCATAGTCATCGNGATTTGACGAAAATGTTGTCATTGCTCGAAAGAATTTTTCCAAGTCAGGGAATTTTTCTTGGGCATTATTGACAGCCTCTATATTAATATTTAAAATTTGGTCGCGCCATAGATCAAACGGTTAGTCGCTGGTTTCCCACAGCGGGGGCCCGGGTTCGATCTCGGGTCTGGTAAAGTGGGATTTGTGGTGGACAAAGTGGCGCTGGGGCAGGTTTTCTCCGAGTACTTCGGTTTCCCCTGCCAATCTTCATTCCACCAATTGCTCCACAATCACCCTCACCTATCATTTGGGGCTGGTACAATAGGCCAGAAGTGGCCGCAGTACAAGGGACTTAGACCCACCCCACTAGCAATAAAAAATATATTTAAAATTAAAAGAAATGTACTTTTCTCAAAATTTCTCTTTCTCCGTCTTCATATAAAACATGGAAGAAGAGGAAAAGGATAGGTATATTACGTAGGATGTTTCATAGAGCAATGGACGAAACGTCGCAGCAACTATATCCACGTAACTGTTATGAATGTCACAATCGTGAGCTGACCGGTAGTCCAATGTGAAACCTGCTGCTCAAGAATGTTGCCTACTTTCTAGGCGGTGTAGCAGAACGTGCACTTAGTGCACATGTTCTCTGTGTTTTACGTTACTTTTACAGAAATGAACAAGAAATGTGACATGATTCGCTTGATATATGCTTTGAGGCTGTGGCTTTTCATTTAAGATCATTAAATCAAATTTAGACGCCGAACTCTTGAATTAATTAACTAACTCACCCCATAAAACAAAATTCATCTTAAGAAGTTATCAGTCACTCTGCTAAGGAATAAATTTCCTTTAAATGAACCAACAAGTTCGTTAAAACTTCAAGTCAGTCCTTCACTGGTTCCTTTCCTGAGAGGTGAAACCAAACCTCACACTAATATATATATATATATATATATATATAAAGGCGACTCCTGTTCCCATGCATCAACTAAACCGCCTCACACATAATGTTGAAATTCGAGAATGGGATTGCTCAACGAAATTACATAGGATATACTATCAATGTGCCGGTCACGGTAGTCGAGCGGTCTAAGGCATGCACTGTCTTCGCTCGTTTAGAAGCCTGGATCGTGGGTTTGAATCCCACTCAGGGCATGGATGTGTGTGTGCGTTTTTCTGTGTTTGTGTACAGGTAGAGGTCTTACGACGAGCTGATCATCCGCCCAAGGAGTCCTACCGAATGTGTAAGATCTAGAAAAACCGAAGTGAACGGAGAAGTTCATGGAGGTAGGCCTAGGCCCACTGGGGCTGTAGTGCCAAGGGGGAAAAANAAAACATACTATCAATGTAAAATCAAATGCAAGTTACAGTCGAGTTTATATACTTCGATGGTAACTCGCATTTGGTTACGTGCAGCTAACACCAATGAATTGAAGCGACCTTGACATGTCACATTTTGACAGCATTCATTTTTGAGCAAAAAAAAAAAAAATGGAGACAGATGTAGTATTTTAAGTCAGCTGACCTGTCATTTATTTTGCAGGCAACTAAATACCAAAAAAAAGTATTGTAGAAATATCGCAAGTTAATATTTAAAATATCTCGGACGTCAATGGGAAATATCTTTTACTATAAATTACTAGTTGCATTCTTAGAACACAGTGTGGGTTTGCATTTGCATCTCACGTGATACATTCTGTATTTAACTTCATTTTAATACTCAGAATGTTACTTACACCGTTTAGATTTCTACGTCATACTTCATAGTTGGTCACATATAAACTGGGAATGCCCCCAAAATACGTGATTTAAATTGGTCCACTTCATTAAAGAAATAACCACACTTCCTAAATGAGAGAAGTATTATGTCTGAGCCTTACCTTACTGTCACTAGCTCGGGGTACCCACACATCTTATTATACTTATTAAAGTCCGTGCTTCATAACTTGTACTCTTTTCCAAGTATATTTAGAATGATCAAGTTAAGGAGGGTGAGGTGGGCAGGTCATGTAGCACGAATGGGGGAGACGAGGAATGCGTATAGGATATTGGTGGGAAAGTCAGAAGGAAAGAGACCACAGGGAAGACCAAGGCGTAGGTGGGCGGACAATATTAGAATGGATCTTAGAGAGATAGGATTGGATGGTATGGATTGGATAGATCTGGTTCAGGATAGGAACCAGTGGAGGGCTCTTGTGAACACTGTGATGAACCTTCGGGTTCCATAAAAGGCTGGGAAATCCTTGAGTAGCTGCAGAATTGGCGGCTCCTCAAGAAGGGCTCAGCTCCATGAGTAAGTAAGTAAGTAAAGTCCGTGCAGATAAAGAGTTACCTGATATGTAATATTTGAGGTTTTCTCGGCGGTGACTATGAAGAAAGCAGTTGCACCGTGTGGATGTGGTGTTAACACCACATCCACACGGTGCCACATCCCAGAAGACTGCTTTCTTCAGTTGCCTGATATGTTTTATATTAAAACCCTCTAAAAGAAAGAGAGGCTTTCTATCTATGCTTTTCAATGTTGATTTAAAGTACGCCATTAGGAAGGTCCAAGAGAACCAGACGGGACTGCAGCTGATCGGGACAAATTAACTGATGGTACATGTTGATAATGTAAATCTATCGGGAGTTCACATAAATACCGTAAAAAAACAGAAACTTTGACACTAGTTAGGAGGTTGATGCAGAACTAAACACAGGGAAAACTAAGTATTTGTTGATGTCTCGTCGCCAAAATACAGGCCAAAATCATGACACAAAGATAGTTAATAGATCCTTTGAGAATGTGGCACAGTTAAAATATTTGGAACGACAGTTACAATGATTTATGGGGAAATTAAGGGAACATTGAATTCGGGCAATGCTTGCTACCATTCAACCCAGAAATATTGTCTTCTCGTCTGCCGTCTAAAATCGTAAAAATTAGAATTTACAAAACTCTAACTTTTCTTGTGGTTCTGTATGGTTGTGAAACTTGGTCTCTGACATTAAGTAAAGAACAGAGACAGGTGATTTTTGAGAACAGGGCGCTGAGGAGAATTTTTGGACCGAAGAGGAATGCAATAATATGTAAGAGAAAGCTGCATAGAGGGGAGCTTTGTAACCTGTACCTTTCGTCAAATATAATTAGAATGGTCAAGTAAGTTATGATGAGATGGGCAACGCATGTAGCACGCATGGGGAGAGGAGAAATTCGTATACGCTTTTGGCGGGAACGCTAGAAGGAAATAGACTACTAGAAAGACACTGACAAGTGTGAGAGGACAACGTTAAAACTGATCTTAGATAAATGGCGTGTGGATACGTGGACTTCACAGATCTGGCTCAGTATAAGGACCAGTGGCGGGCTTTTGTGAAGGGTGCGATGAATCTTCAGGCTCCATAACATGTTGGGAAATTCCTGAGTAACTAAATACCTGTTTGCTTTTCTAGAAGGAATGACCTCAATGGAGTTAGTTTAGTTAGTTATACGTGTATCCCTTGTTTAACTAAAGGACATAGGATTCGAAACGTAAACGAAATGAGAGTACGTCATTGCGTTACTTGACAAGTGCTCTGTGCCTGCCCTTTCCTCAACACGGCAGATGTCTCTGCCGTCATTCAGTTCTGCGCACATCCTGTCTACGTAAGCTTCCGTACATTTTATAAACGCCTACGATTTGTTCAGTCCGAATTTCCTTTCTTTTCTTTTATGGCTTTTCAGCCCTTCGTTGGGCTTTGGCCGCTTTTTTTTAGTTTCATAATCCATATACAGTCGGGAAGACTTCCTGGACGGGGGATCAGCCCATCGCAATACCGCTGCCTACACAGAGGACAAAGCAAACACAGAATAAACGCACACAGACATCCGTACCTTGAGATGGATTCGAACCCACGACCCCAGTGTTTGAGCCGGCGAAGACGGTTCATGTCTTAGACCGTACGGCCACTGTGATCGGCATCCCGAAATCTTCAGCGCTCTAAAATATTTTAACATAGGGGGTATATAGCATTCTTCATAAGAAATCAAAGGGGTTGTAGCCAGGTTACCACAGCGGTCATGGTATTGTGACACCACAGTCAATCCTATCGCCAGGGCAATTAATATTCAACAAAGAATTTGATTACTAGACCACCGCACCGTCATGTGACAAACACACTAACTAAAGGAACACTTAGAGATATATTGCACGCGTCAATGTGGGTTATATACACGTAGTGTCACGAAAGAAATTACATTTTCTTTTTTAACTTTGCAGGTGAGTTTCTAATTGCTATTTATTACTGAAAAAATTAATTTGTTAAGTGTGGTTAAGTCTCTCACGGTGAAACATAACCTAAAAAGTTCTCTGTCATCTCGTCATTAACGGTATACGTGAAATATAAGAGGACAATTTCAAATATTTTTCGGGTATATGATTTACTTTGAGCAGAAATAAATTCCCAAAAATATTGCATCTCTTCTCTGCAGCTGTCCCTTTCGCACCAGTTACTGCAATGGTTTCCTTCTAACAGTATTCCATAATTAAAACGTCTATGTATCCACAGTCCGTCAATGCAACAATTGTTTATTCACCATTCAACACTTAACACAACATGTTTCTGCCAGATGGCCATCTTCCGGTGTCTTAATGTATCGAAACTGTTACACATCTAAACACGTTGTGTTAAGTGTTGAATGGTGAATAAACAACTGTTGCATTATTGACGGACTGTGGATACATAGACGTTTTAATTAAAGTTTTGCCAGAATATTCCATAATTCTAAATTTTAATTCCTTCTTTATAATTTTTATAGTTCACAAATGTCATTAAGCTAAATCACGAAAACAGGATATGACTGAGAGTTTCGGACGAATCCTGGGCACGAGTTCCACATACCAAAACAAGGAAAGAATACTCATATCAACATGTGTCCGGATATATTTAATTTGAGATTTATAGCAGAACAAATTCTCAAAATGTTCTCCATGAGATTCAGTACACGCCTCGACAGTCTCATCATGGACCGCCGCAAACGTTGATGATATTTGTTACTGAGAACATCTCGCACAGCACGGCTAAAATGTGCTGGAGCGCCATCATGCACGTACCACATTCGTGCTCTGACAGCGACTGGTACGTCTTCCAGTAGCCTTGACAGATCATGTGAGAGGATGTCTCGGTAGTGGTTGTATGTAAGCCGATGTGCCAAACACACGGTCCTACCAAATTATCACCAACAATCCTGCCCACACGTTAATTCATGGAGGATAAGGTAAAAAAGGCAAAGCTATCCCTGAAACAGGTCGTAGAGGTCCACAGGGTTGTGAGACGTCGAGGCTCTCATATTGGATAGACAATCGGCTCAGAGATGGCGGTGAGGTTGTCAGCCTTGCGTGCCGGCCGCCCTTTACCCCCAGGAAGATTCCTGGAACTCAATTTTGATAGACGCTGAGTCAACCCCAGGGCCATTTTGCGGCTGGAAGGATTTGGTCAACTGAAAAATCGAATGACCTCATCAGGAATCGAATCGGTGACCTTACGGCTTGTATGCATAGTGCCTCAATCAACTACGCTACCGAGTGCCGCCATTCATGCAGTATACTTTCTTTAATTATTATAAATGAACTCTTTCAGTTATATCTCAGAAATTAAATGTTTCAGGACACCGTGCCTAAAGTTTGTTCGCACCTTTCAGTTACACTCTGTATAATAATTTTCTGACTCCTTATGTGGTGACTTCTGTTTAGAGCAATTTCTTTCTGCTAAAATTTTTTTTTCAATTTATGTTTGAATTTACATTTTTTTTTTTTTGGTTTACAGGAGATATAAAGAACTCAGTTCCGCCTTGAAGACAGGCGAGAAATGCAGGTAAAATTGCAAAGATTCATTACTCCGGCACTACATGAAGGTGAGTGGTCAACTGCCCTGTCGCTTTACCCCAGAGGAAACAGGCGACTGTAAGCATTCGAGACATGGCTGGGCTGACGGCAGAGCAATCATTGGCCAGACAGACCAGAAGTTCGTGGCGAAGAAATGAATTCCTGCTCCTTCCGAGAATCTAACCCAAGCCAATTTCATAGCTACTTTGCTGACTGAGCTAACCCGGTACATTTCTTATTTATGCATATATTTTACATTCCACACTGTGTATATATAACTTTGTTTTGTTATAGTGAAATCAATCTAAGAACTGTAGGCCCATCTTAGACAAATTTTTGTAGCATTTTATATTAAGTGATGGATTTGATATTGAATGCTACCACATACAAGTATGCTTTAAATCTGCTAAGGCACAGAAAACCTGGCAAACGGAGCATGACGTCGTAGAAGTAGCCTTAGTACATATGATGTATGTAAGATTACTGTGTATCCCTGTCATTATTTGATACCGTTGATTGGGTCTGCTATGGTAACTGTCCCTGAAATATCGGCAAGTCTCTCCATACGGCGATGATTGTTCCGTTTAAAATGAGACGAAGCTGTTTATAAGAAGGACAATGCTTTGTTACATTCAACCCAAAACACTGTACTTCTTTTAGCTTGTTCTGGACTTCATCCCTCGTCTTGTATGTAAAAGACAAAAGATCACGATTGTCCAGTGATTGAAACTAGCTCTTTCTAACGGGGCCAACTGAGTAGGTTTATCTTTCCCTACCTACCTGAAGACGGAGGCAGATCCAGTCTCCGAAACGTCGTGGTCTTTTGTCTTTTACATACCAGACGATGGATGAAGTCCAAAACAAGCCAAAAGAAGTACAGTATACACCATCGTCAGAATTCTTTCAAGTCAACCCAAAACATTGATAACTGACGTCAATTAATTATCTATTTAGTAACGGAAAGATGGAAAAAATGTTTGGAAAGTTCATGCCTTGAGACACGTTGAATGAGTACAGTTATTTCCTCAGGAGAACTGTATTGCATCAGGCAGATGCATCATTTCGCAGGATGTTATAGAACATGGTTGCTTAAATATGACAAGTAAGAGGAGATCCTCATAAAACGTACAGGAAAATGGATCATTGCATATACGTATACACGTAATCTATTTTTCGTTGCTAATGTGTTAACATTCCAATCTATACACTTCATACCCTCTCTTACTTGTCAGCACGCAGCTTCAAATCATACGTCTTTGAGATCAATTTGAATACCATTCTTCCATCTTTGATTGGGAATTCAAAGCGATGTTTTCCTTTAAGGATTTAATTATATCGACTCAACAATAGACTCTACATGACTCATTTTTCGTGTCATGAAAAAAAACAAGCGAATATATAGAAATTTACTACGAGTATTTCAGAATGCCATGAAAAGTAGACAAAAATTCTTCCGAAGGTTCGATAGATAGTATTTCCATTTTTCGACGTAATGTCACACTGAAAAGACAAAATGGCCGGGTATCTGCAATGCCATATATTCATACGTATGATTACGCGTTTGTTACAAGAATTGAATTGGGAAGGATTAGCTCTTTCACTTCTTTACTGTCTGCTACGTAGCCAGATGTATAACTGCCCATATTTAATAAATCAAACCTTACGTGTTAGTGCAATCCCGCTACAAAGCAGCTTGTTCCCGCTTAACTAAAGACAAAATCGCTAATATATCTAAGGTAAAAAGGAACGTCACTTAAGCATATGGAAGCATAAAAGCCAAAACATTCGAGGAAGCTATCACGTGATGTAACTTACATCAATGCATACAAGTGGATTGATTGTAACCTGTCACATTATAAGAAAATCACTTGTCCACCAGTTAACAGTGTATATAATATAAATTGCTGAAATTTATCTTGAGCATATATGGTCGACTGAAAGCAGAATCCAAGCCACTCCTTCAGACCGCATTCTCGACAGTGAGGTTTGGGCCATATGTGGGCGTCGTGATGGTTGCCGTCACAGGTAAGCAGACGCCGGTCCCCGAAGCGTTCGACGTCCTTATGGACAACCTGCAGGTTCCAACACACCAGCCACTTCATCACACAGTAATAAAACGTGTTTGTATGGGAGTGGGATATGGCAAACCTTTCACACGGTGTTCTCAGACATTAGCAAGGGACTCACAGACGTAGCTCTCAGAGTGGACCCCCCTCCGTTGGACACCTTAGCGGACACACCGGCGCCGTTGTTGACATTGTTGCCGCCGACCAGTGTTGTCGTCGTAGTCTCGCTGACTGTGGACTCGCTCTTCCTGTACTGACTGGCTGGCTGACTGTACAGGCTAGACGTGGTAGGTTCAGGAGCGAAAGTTAAGGAGAGGACCGAGGCAGGGACGTGGTAATGCAGTTCACACAATTGCAGAGTTTTGTGTGAAGATTTTGTTATGTTTTGAAAGATCATGATTACGCCACCAAAATAAGAAATATATAGCGGATGCATAATGAGAAGATATTACACAATATTTGTTTTTCATTCATGAGTACGTCGTCATGATGTTGAAATTTAAGGCGTGGAATATTAGTGAGAGCAGTTTTTGGAGCATAAAAATTGAAAATTATAAAATCGTACCTCGGTTGGAGAAATGAAATTAAAAAAAAAAATTATAAAGCAGTGTCAGTGACAAATTCCGATAAAATGATTGTAATATTTTAATAGGAATAAGAAGCATATTAATGATGGACAGCATCATACAAAGCATAAATGCCAATGTAATGTGAAAAAATTTAAACATGAAGTTGTGGTGCGATTGAGAACGAAGAAAGCGAACATGTCAGAAAGTGATGTGCGTGTAAAGAAGACACGGAGTACATTTGCGGAAGATTGTGCAATTAGAACATAAGAAACATGGCCAGGTGCGTGAGCGCGGTTCATGGCAGGCAGTGCAGGGTAAGGAGTGAGGAAATGAGGAAACAGAGTTCAGGTCACCGCCGGTAGAGATGAACGCAAGAAGTTATTTATCGCCGCCACACGAAGAAGGATATTACGGTATACCGAAACAGTGTGGTGTCACATGACGAGTGAGGTAACCAAACACATGGATGTATCAAGAGATGAGGATTCGTGAGTTATATTTCAGTTAGATCGGGGGTGTTTCAAGTTTGGAAAAGGAAAATCGCATAGCAGCGGACATTAGAAGACATGTGATTCGAGAATTGTTGGGTTTATATGTGAACAAATTATGTATTACGTATGAATGCATGTGTATAGATACGTATATGTATATATTTGTTTGTATATGCATGATGCGTGTGTGTTTAGACGCATGCGTGCATGTATATTTTCATTCGTGCGCATGTTTTCGTGCATGAATTTAGGAGTGTATATATATATACATGTGTGTGTAAAGAGAAAGGTATGTCCGAACGTGGAAGCAAATTCAGACGATCGTTCGTGTTCGAGTACGACAATGGAGATGTTCGGAAAGAAATAGTGAAGGAAAGTGGTGGAATGAGAAATGGTAGGATGTAAAAGGGATGCGGTGGTAAAAGAGAGACAAAAAAAATTGTATAAGTCGATGCGATGTTATGAAAGTATACTGAAGAGAGAAAGGGGATGATTTACGAGTGGGCACGCGATAGTGCTGCTATAACAGAGAAGTGACAAACGATGCAAGTGACAGGCATTCAGTAGCGTGCAACTTCGAGCGATCAATAAACACAGCTGATTCCTTCGTTTAATTCCTGTATGAAGGACTTTGATTTCTGGCAGACCGAGTTCAGTTTCACTCGAGGAGGTTTCTCATGTCTGACTTTTCTACTTTTCATGAAACTATTGTGTTTTTGGACATTATATAGCTTACTGTTTTCTTTTAAAACACAACGTTTCGGAGGCTGGATTCTATCTTCGTCTTCAGGTGGAACCTATTCAGTTGGGCCCATCTTAAATAAAAATAGGACGATGGATTAATGTCCAGAAACACAATAACTGAAATAATACACCATCGCCACAAACGTTTATATCTTATTTTCTACTTTCGTTTACCTGTAGTGAATCCTCGGCTACTCCACCAATTAAAATTTTGTGATAACTTTCATATTACCACATCTCCATTAAAAGTATTTTTCCAAGAGCAAGAATTATACAGTATCCGTAAATTAAAGACATTACGTAAAATTTAAATATTTATTGAATGAGATAAACATAAAAATCATATTACGATTCACAAATGTGAATAAGTGCTCAATATTTCTGGGTGGAGTGCTTCGATATAAGTTCCATTTACTCTTTGGAATATATTCGATCTGTAATTCAATTGTTGCCACATGCATCCCGAAGTTTCTTGGGCAAATTTAGCTGGAGCCTCCGATGTTTTTTCTTGACCGTTGAAGTGATGTCCTTTTCCAAGAGTGCGCTTTGCCCTTTAAGGATCACATGGTCTAAGATCGGATGAACGAGGGGTTGAGTTTAGTAAATTGGTTCTCCTCTACCCGTCCGCTTCTACTGAAACTGGGTACTCAAGACTGCCGCACGATGTTGCTCAAATATGGGGGTACACCATCTTGTTGGAAGGTGTCTTCACTTCCTTCAGGTTGTGTGACATATCCAAATGAACACAACTGTTCTTTTCTTCTGTGAATCAAGGTGCAAATTTCACTTCTTATTTAGGATATGCAACACTTTCATATTAGTGTTTTTTATATTTTTAGACCAAACAGACCCATAAACTCGAGTTATACCTGTGTATAACCATTGTCATGGGAACTCTGAACAGCAAAATTCAACTCGAAGGAATTAATTGTATTTACCTGTCGCTCGAATGTGTAAAACACAGATTCCATTTACCTATTATTGTGAGGGTGACGTAACATGGAAAGAGTACACAGTGCATGTAGGGCGTGTGGGAGAAATGAAGAAGCATACATGCAACATTCTGATCTGAAATTTCCCACAGATCTCGGCTTAGATGTGAGGGTAATAAGAAAATTGTCCTTACGAGGCGTAATACGTTAAGTTGGGGACTGGACTAAGTGGCTCAGGATAGGGCCCAGTGAAAATCATTTGTAAAATCTATAAAGAACTTTCTGAGCTTGAAGAGCGTGTTATTTTTTTGGGCGGCTAAGCAAATGTAAACTTCTAAACAGGAGTTACGCGACGTGGATCCACGCAATGAGCCCATACCTCCGAAGGAAGAGTGTCTTAATGTGTGTTAAGAGGAGGATACCTCATTTATTTATGTATACTTTTAATCTATAAAAGAATACCAGGAAAATTTCGGCTGTCTACAGTTAACAATAAACCCATTCCTTTACTAGTAATTGTGAAGATGGATCTAATATGGCGGGAATAGCTTCCTTCCAGTTTGGAGAAACTAAACATACTGACATGTTATGCCATTCAAGAAAACTGACAGATATTCATTAGTAAAGAAACGGTAGTTTAAATGCAACAGAGATGGTACCTACTTGTAAAATTGTATGGATTTTGCTTAGAACGTTTTTCGATCCAAGATCTACGTAACTTTCGTATTTAATATAAATCAGTGTCAACAGTTTCGGACAAGTATGTACTGTATATACCAGAGAGACAGAGATAAGAAAAGAACGAAAAAAGAAATAGAGGATATAAAGGAATATAAAAGAGACAAGAAAGAAAGGAAACGAAAAGGAAGTTAAGAGAAGGGAAATAAAAGAAAAAAGGATAATATTGGTAAGTTAATTGTGTTCATTCATTCATTTACAATTTATTTAAAGACGCTTTTAACAGCTCAGAGTATATACTCTTGCATATTGGGATGATTAGTGAATAATTAAATCTAAACTTAAATATAAATAAATTTGGAATAAAACTAAAATGAAACATATAAATATTTGTAAGATTTGGGGTTTTCAGGGGTGACTATGAAGAACGTCGTCTTCTGGGATGTGGCGCCGGGTAGATCCTGGGTGAACCGATGTTCCTTCGAAACGTCGGTTCACACAAGATCT